>NC_089528.1:10675932-10983098 GCF_963924715.1 Thunnus thynnus
ATATTCCTGGAAACGCTGCCTTTATTTAGAATAGTACAACTTCACATCACTGAGACATGATAGAAAAGCAAACAGGTGTTCAGGATATGTGATAATTATTAGTTTTAAAATCATTTAATCATGTATCCAGGAAGAACCAACTGAGAACACAGTTCTGCTTCTCTCTTAGACGTACACACATTTACAGTTTCCATACAATTACAATACTACATTGGCTGCACACAAAAATGCTGTGTAGCTGGCTGTGATAGATAAGGGAACACTTACAGTAAAATAGATAACACTTAAACAATGAGTTTATTAATTAACAAATTGAAACGACTGAAAAATGTGGCTGTTAAACTAAGTAATCTTATCACTTTCCTCTCTGATAACTTGTGATGGGTATTTGCTATTATGTTTTATTAATAAAAAAAATATCTAAAAATACTAGTGAAAAAAAAACAACATTCTAATTGATTTTCCCAGCTAAGGTTTTCTTGCCCAATTCAAAATGGCAAAAAAGTGAGCAAGTCAAACTGACCTTTGACCTCTTGATCTCCAACACGGCCTCCAGGAAGTCAATTTCATCAAACCGCCTCACCATTGGCTCCAGCTCAATCAAACACTCTGAAATGGCAATAAACATACCACACTGTTACTGTTTATGACACCAGTAAATCTAGTCCACATACTGTAGTGAGTTTTACCACAGTGCCTGTGGCTGGTTTATCGTCACAAACTTCCAAACATTTGCTGGTGATTTTCCTTTTATACATAACTGGACATTTATTCAGGCCACATTAATGTAGGACTCCAACTAATGATTATTTTCATTATGATTTCTCTCAATTAAAATGTTTGGTCTATAAAATATCAGTAAACTGTAAAAAAAGAAATTGCCAACTCCAAGGTGAAGGTCTTGAAATGTCTTGTTTTGTGTAACCAAACGTCTAAAACACAAAGATATTTAATTTACTATAATGTAATACCAAGAAAAGCAGTCAGTTCTCACATTTGAAAACCTGTCCAATGTTTGGCATTTATGCTTTAAAAATACCAAACATTTTTAAAGCATGAATGCTTGGTATGAAAATTGTTGTGCAATCATGTCATCAGTGGTAGTTATAGTCAGTGTGTTCAGGGAATGAGATGACGATTTCATAGAACTGCTCGATCTGATTATCAAAAAATGGTTATTCTAAAGTTAAAGTGACATGAAGCTATTTGGCCAGAATGTGTTTTTTTCCCCTCAAATTTGTAAAATGATTTTAATTTTGTCTAAAATGTATGTTTTAAATGCTTAAAAATGATGTAAATAATGTTTTCACTGGTCTGTGCAAATCTATCAGCATTTATCAAAGGCTGCGAGTCTCATTCATTGTTCTGATTAGAAAAACTTGTTTCATCAAGTCTTTTTAGTGCCAAATTCCCTCTTTTTATTATGATCCCTCCACTGCAGCTGAACAGGAGAACACTTTCTGGTGAGACATAATGAGGGAATTTTTTTTACCAAAAAGACCGCAACAGTGGAATATATCCACTTTACTTCATCATATTAGCATCTGATAAACTTTTAAATACATTTTGGTCAGAACGAGGAATGTGGATTTTGCCTCCCATCACTTCTGTTGAAAGCGCATAATGAACAGGAGGAATGATTACAGTGAGCAAAACCTGTTTCAATGTTCACTTGGGTACCTGACTATTGTTTTAGGGCAGACTTGAAAAATTGTGAACCTATACTTAAAAATATCGAGATAAATTTTTTCAGCTGTAACACCCAGCTTTACCATTTTAATGTATAGAGCTGACAATCAACCTGGGATGTAATGCCAGCACATGCTTGTTTATGAAATATATAAAAACACACTGTGTTTCCATGAAGAGAGAAGAGGAAAATTTCAATGACATGACAGGAAGCTGATATTTAGTCACTGCTAAGTCAGGGTAAAATTCAGCTGTGACAAGGTAGATTTGCCTGTTGCTCAACATGAGCGAAGATGTTGTCCCAAACTAACTGAAGGGAAAGGAGTTACAGTTACTGCAGAGTCAGTGTGAACCCTCTGCCAGAGATGACCTTCTGCAGCACGGTTAGGGGTGTGTACTTACTGAGGAAGGAAGGTCGCTCATCGGGGTTACTGGTCCAGCCACAGGTCATTAAGCTGATGAGGGTCCCTCTGCTGGGAATCTCAGCGGGCAGGCTGTCCAGGCTCGTGTCAGGACGCATCCCGCGCAGCACACTGAACATAATCTGCATGGGGTTGGTCACCTCTGACACACACAAACACACACATTGATGAAAACTTTCTCAGAGAGCAAGTGAACAAAATAAGAGAATGACAGATCAATCTTGGGTATAAAATTAATTAAAAAAAAAAAAAGCTGAAGTGCAAAATAGTAAAAATAAAAAAATCTGTTACCTTCATATGGAATCTGCCTGGACAGCACCTCCCACATAATGATGGCATAACTATAATGTAAAAAGCAAAAAGAGAAACACTTATGTAAATTAGTATTACATCATCCTTTTCAACTGGCATTTCCCTTCAGAGCTGAGGGACTTTACAGTAAACACAGTTAAGCCAGACGGGCCACTTTGAGGAAGGGCCATGACAGATTGACCCTTTTGCAGCATTTCAAACATGTTGAGCCACAGAGAAAAGAGAGTTTCTCGAGCTTCAGTTATAGTGACAACTTCCTGTTCCTGACAGTTTCCTGAAATCAGACAAGTTGCCTTTTATTTAGTCTTTGGCACAAATCTCTCCACAGTGGTCTGTTTTGGTATGCTGACAATCCAACCGCACGCTGGCACATTACCTCACCTGGTCCGCCAAGAAAAGCTCACTTCCCTATACTGCTGATTGTGTTGGTTAAACATTTACTCAATGAGAGACTAGAAACAGTCTGTTCACTCATTCACAAATTCTGCCTAATACTTGGACCATCATGTATATAAAACATATTTAAATGCAGCACATGTCACAGATACAAAACTTATGACCAGATGGAAGGAGAACATAAAAGGAAAAATTTTTAAAAAAAACAGTTTTATCAGAAACGTGAAAAATGTCCACATTTCATATACTTTAGTGTCTCACCTGTACATGTCGTGTTTCACGTCGGCCCGGCGGCTCTTGGATGGTTCGTACTCCTCAGGGGGCATGTAGATCACCGTGCCCCCCATCTCTGTGGGCATCGACCCTGAGCCTTTACTGACAGACAGCTGCCGCCACTTTGAAAGACCAAAGTCTGCAATCTAGACAGAAGATTAGCAAGATTAGCGTTAGAAAATGTATTGTCATTATTTCTACGCACATTTTTACTATTCTGTTTCTATTTCATCAATTAAAGACCTCTGTTGCTCCAAGAATATTAGCTACAAGCTACCCAAAAATTCCCATTGAGAGCACAGGAGTAGGGTGTAGTTATAATCAGTGCCGCTAGGTAGCGTACGTCTACAGCTTGGTGGAACTAAAACTGGGACTGAAAGGGAAAAGATTCGCCACCTTGGAAGAAATCCAGGATGAATCCCAGGAGGCTCCTGGACACAATGACAAAAGATGACTACAGGAAATATTTCCAGGAATGGAAGGGGTGCTGGGACAAGTGTATCACATCTCAAGGAGAGTACTTTGAAGGGGATTAGAAAGATATTACTGAAAGATTTATGATGACAGTTTTTTTTTTTTTTTTTAAGAATTTCAGGAATTTTTCCCCCCTTATATGTTGTGGAGCACTGTTTCTATAAAAGTAACAGTGTGATCTTACATTATTCAAAGAAACCGCAAGTTCTTGTACTTGTCTCTTTGAAGCAGTTACATCTCAGGTCTTACACTTTTAGCTGCTATTTGTGCGCATTGTTTATATAGATATTCGTATATCGTGCTCTTGTGCTCTTATGTTGTGTATGTTGTCAGATTCTTACTTGTGGCTTGCTCCTTTAATGCCTAACTTTCCTTTTGTGGGATCAATAAAGTTTCATCTTGTCTTATATAATAACTTTTTTCTATCTAAAAAAAAGTCACAGACCAGCTTAAAGAATGTCTGTAATAGATTCAGTAAATAAACAGACAGATTTTTGAAGATGGCTTTGTATAAAAAACTACAGTAGTTGTGTTCATGTCCCTTACCATTATGTTTCTCACACACACACACACACACACACACACACACACACACACACACACACACACACACACACACAAACACACACACACACACACACACATCCAGGTAATTATGAGTAAGAACACTCAGTGATACGCCCAAACGTTCATACCACACAAAACTCTCTCTATCACTCACACACCTTAACGTGAAATTCACCATCCAACAGTATATTCTGTGTCTTTAGGTCGTGGTGTAAGAGTGGTGGGTTCATGTTATGAAGGAAGTTGACACCCAGAGCGATCTCATACAGGATCCTCAGTCGCAAAGGCCAGGCAAGCACAGGGTACATGTCCTTCTGTAGGCACAGGTATAAAAACAGAGTCAGGATATGCATGTGATCAGGTGAGTGCAGAGAGAGAGAGAGGATGTGTGGACACTACAAAAGCACTGTCATACACTAGGACAGGAGGGAATTCCCCAAAACTACATTTAATAGCTTTCCTCACTGTTCAGCTTCTCTTCCCCTGCTTGCCTAAAAGTTTCATCAGACACAGTAAAAAGCTCTAAGTTTCACTTTTGCTCACTGTGTCACAGTGACGATACCATGTAATAGGACTATGAAAAAGACAAGCCACTTGCCAAGAAAAACAAAGACGCTAATTCACTTAAAGTATTCTGACAACGCAAGTGAACAAACAAGAACTATGGAATGTTAAAAATGTTCTCAATATTTCGTTTGTGGTCGTGACACTGTCACTCGATTGAATAAAACAAATATACATGTTAAAAAATCTTATTAGGACATTAAAAAGAGCTGAAGTAGCAGACCTTGTACCAAATAAACAGCTGACTAATGATGATTTATAGCTACCTCATGGAGCAACAGGTCCAGGGAACCATTGCTCATAAACTCTGTGACTAAGCAGAAGAACTCCGGCTCGTTGCAGATCCCAAAGATCTGGATGATGTAGTTGAATCTCGCTTTGTGGAGAACCTCGGCCTCCTTCAGCAGGCAGTTCCTCTCTCTGAAACACAGCCAGTGACACGGATCAGTCTTTACCCCCCCCAAAACACTGATGAAATACTGGAGGTAGCGTTGTTGGTGTATGCAGAGTTAAGGGGAAAATGCCAAAGAAATGAGGCATGGAAGTGAACTGTAAACAGGGATGGGCAACATGACTGAAATCATAATACTGATCAGAATATCTATATTGATATTGATAGAATAATCACAAGGTGACAAATGTATGGGGAAAAAAAAAATCACATAAAATAATCAAATTGTGGTTCAAAACAAAGACTTAGAACCCATCATTTTGCATAACATGAGGCCAAATTCTTTATACATGTCATACAAAACACTTAACTAATTTTGTTAGTTTTTAATTATAGCTTGCCGAGAATCATAATTTGGTCCACAGAAATATGTAGAAAGACAACAATAATAATAATAATAATAATAATGATGATGATGAATCCTATCATCACAATAAAATCTCAATGAAATTCAATAAATGATTAAATTCCCCACCGCCGACTGTCATCACATCACAGAGGAGTGAGGGGTAAAATATCTAAGAATTATTCATTTGTGCAGATTAGTTTTACATGTGTAGATACGTTTCTCTTGAAACTCAACTGCAGGAAGAGTGATTGTGTCATCTAGACAAACCCTGTGACCGAAATAACTCCCAGGACACTACAATACTGGGACACACTCTTTGACCGATAAGTTGGCCGAGCCAAAATATCAGATTTTCACAGATATATCTGTATCAGAGACCAAAGAGTAGTAGTAGTAGTCACAGTATAAATGTGCCCTGAAAGAACAAACAATGTATTGTTTTTAATCATTTATGTGCCGCTCAGTTTTAAACGTGTGGATCTGAGTATCTTTTTCCTTAAATGTAACTGCAGTCAGAGGGCATCAAGAAAACCCTGCCGATAGCGAACAGACAGAGGAAACAACTCTTGTGACATTATGGCAGTGCTCGTGATACTGGGCCGTGATTACATTTGATTCAAATGTGCCTGCAAAGATTGAATTTGATTAAACGTGACATTAATTTAAAGATCCTCTACAAACATGTTTTAAGACATAAAAATACTCTTTGAATAATAATGTGTGTCTAATATGGTTTTTACACAAAAAAGTTCAATTAACCAGTTAGAAATTATTAAAATTACATCTACTCCTTGTCACTCATTACAAATCCACAATCTATGAATATGTAAATATTTTTAATTTACAAAGTTTAACTGTTGGACACAAGATGTTTCCTACTTCGCCGTAAAGTTTAATTCTCAGTGTTTGTGCACTGGAGGCTTCAAGTTTCCACATCACACTTGTGTAAGTTGCATATTGGGCCAGGATCAGCTTCCAAACTATTTGTAATGTCACAAATCCTGCTTGTAGGCCCGCTGCTTTAACTCAGATTTTCAATGAGCACAGAGAAACTTTCCACTTTCACCAGATTAATGTGAAAACAGCATTCAACTGTCAAACTCTGCTCATACATCATTCTGCACAGTGAAGCTCAAACATCCAACTGAAGTAAGAAGAAGAAAAAAACATTTTTAAGTGGTATCAAGGTGTCAAGAAAACCCTGCAGACAGTCGACTGACAGGAAACATGTCCTGTGACATTATGACAGCACTCGTGATACTCAGATATGGTTACATCGGATTCAAATGTACCTGCAAGTCTCACATTTCATTAAAATGTCAATGAACTGACATTAATTTAGGCTGATGTTCTGATTTCCAGCTTTAAGTGCCAGTGGATTTTAGATATTTTAGGGTATTTTATCTTCAAGCAGCATTTCAGCTCTCTGCCACACAATGGTTTAAATTGTGACCAAAAAAAAGGTGGCCACATGAACACACCCTACCTTTCACCCACAGGAGAGTCGAGCTTAAGGCACTTGATGGCCACAGTGGTCCTCCAGTCGGAGTGCTGCGCCTTGAACACGGTGCCGAAGCCCCCTCTACTCAGGTAGTACAGGTCTGTCAGCTTCTGGTAGGGGATCACCGGCAAGGTACTGGTCAGACTGCCGATGTTCACACAGCCCACAGCCGCCTGCGGCTCCATAGCAGTTTATGTGCCTTTTACGGGAAGTCGGAAGGATTTATCATCCACTAGGTCAGAAACAGAAAGCAGAACTGCCCCCTTTTTTGGTCAACGCAACGAGGTAGAGCGCTCCAATTCACACGCATGCCATTAACTGTGTCGCTGAGTGGTTAGCAAGCTAAGCTAGCGGACAGTTGAAAGAGAGCGACCGACAAACGGCTCGTCCGTTTGCTGAAATACCGTGAACCCAACGGCCTCAATTAAACGTATACGCTTACACTTGCCCGTCTGTTCATGTGACATGCCAGCCAGCTTGGCCGGGTAGCGGGAGGTAGCGGCAAGGACAACAACAACAGGAGCTTCTGAGCTCCGCTGGTATTTAAGGCAGGTGGGTTTGTTGTTGCTAATGACGACACAGAGGTGCGTTCATGGCACACAGGTTTCCAGAGCTTCACACAGTATGAGCCGAACACATCACAGCTTTCATATATGTCTTTAATAGAGAGGCAGTTTAAAATGTGAGGATAGGGGAATTCATTCACAATTTTACACCCAGTGTTTCCTCTCTCTGTTCCTTTTACAAAGAGGAGGTTGAGTCTTTTTCTTTATTTTATGCCTGCACTCATTCAAGTAACTTTTCGACTCAAATTACCGTATTAATCGGGTCCCTGTCACAGAAAATATGGTGTTATTTTTTGAATGTATAGTCTATCAATCACTTGATAAAATTACTGTGTCTTTTGGGCAAACTTCATATTCACTAGGCCAGATTTCTTCAGTTTCTGTTGAAGTTCAGATAGTCTCTGATTCTGTCGGCAGAGTATCTAAAAACAAACAAACAAACAAACAAACAAACAAAAGCTTTAAAGACATCTCATCACTCGAGAAACATTGTGGACAACACTGACAGATGATTTACGTTGCAGTATTGCTTATCCACTTTTTAAAGTTATATTTATTTATTTTATTTATTTCTCTCTTAATTCCTGTATTATGTATCTTTTGACATCATCCAAGTGTGTTTCTGCTATTTTATTTGTTCTCGATTACTTCCTATACCATTGTTTGTATTGCAACATTACTGTGTTGTTAATAAAGTTAGAAAAAAAAGAAAAAATATGAGGATAGGAAGTTTATAAATGTCTAAATATTTTTTAAAACATCTAATGCATCAAGTTCTCAATTTTGTTTCGGTTTCGGTGGGGCAGAGACACACCCCCTATACGGAAGGAAACGGCTTCTCTGTGCATAGGCTGAAATCTTCATGAGGGTTTTAACATGCTGGACTTTCCCAAACATGGGGCTTTCCCCGCCACCAAACATGATGTGAAATATTGATGTGACGTGTGAATAAATTAAAGTTAAAAAAGGAGAAACGAGAGCAAGTATCTCCACCCGCAACGTTTATTTATGGCAATAAAATGTATGTTTAATTCTGTGTTTCATTTGTTTTAAACACCCTACCAAAGAATTTACAGACAATCTTATGTTTTACAAATTCAGCTTGTAACACAAAAAGGAGATTCCAGAAGAAGAAGAAGAAGAAGAAGATTGAAATAAAATAAGCAAATAGTGTGATGATTTGTTGATGTGTCATTTTTTCTTTATTGAAACAGGAAGAGGTCTTCCTGTGGTGGCAGATAGGACACACACTGAAGCACATGACTGTGTTTGCTTGTTCCTGTTGTAATCTGAAACCTCTGTGAAGCAAAGGGTGTCAACAAATCAGTAACCACATTATAGCGGCTTCTTACGTGGACAATGTGCCCACTGTTTCTGATGATCCAGCAACACGTAGCAAGACAATCCCTGCACAGCTCAGGCAAGAAACATGAATCAGAGAAACTTCAGCTCTGACAGACACTGTTAACTCATGTGACAGTATGTCTGTGTGTGTTCCTGTGTTCATCTTTAAAAACTTTCTGTGCTTTCAGCAGCATCAAAAGCTCACCAAGACCACCACAGATGGCTGCCTCGTTTGTTCCAGTCCCCTTCCCAGTGGACAGGACTGCCGCATACAGGTCCTGGATCAAGAGGGGATCTCCCATACATACTAGCACCTCATCCACTGACTGTGAGCCCTCACCTCTAGAGAGTATTCCCTGGGTTAGAGGAGTTGGACCCTGGGGTACCACAGGTGAGTCCCAGAGTAGACCTCAAGGAGGCGTGTTGGATGGGTCACCCTCACTGCTGGAGGGTGAAGGGGGATTCTGGAAAAACTGGGTGGAGAGACCCATCACCCCGACGCTGCTGGGCTACGAAATCCTGGAGGAGAGGGCAAAGTTCACGGTAAGGATTTCTGCAGAAAGTATCAATGAAAAAAAGAACATTTAGCCAAACATCCACAACTTTGTATAAAGTTACATAGTAGTATTTTTGGTAAAAACTTAAAAAAAAACAGATTTTCAGATGGACTCTGGAATGAGTGGATGTATGTAATTTGCAAAGACACATGGACTTTGACTGACAATGTATGTGATGTCACACTGGCAGCAGATGACTTCCTCATCGTGTGTGTGTGTGTGTGTACGGGAATGTGTGTGTGTTGACTGCAAGATTGCACAATACTGTTGAATCACACATTCACAGTCACATATGTGAGCATGTCAGTATGTTTTGTAGCAGTAGTTTCCCTAAGAATTCCCCATTGTTAAATACACACTGTCTGTGTGACATCACATCACATTTGAATCTGTGTTGTAGGTTTATAAGATCCTGGTGACCGGAAGTGAAGCCGACAGCTGGGTGATCTTCAGAAGATACACAGACTTCTGCAGGCTCAACGATAAGGTGACGATGCTTTTTAGTAATATTGATCCCATTAGTGTGTGAAATGACAAATCATTAAATTTACAGAGTAGCTGAAGGATGAGGATGAAAACAGTTAACCCCAATAAAATGTTGACTGGCAAAATTATCACTTTTTATGCTTTTCTACATGAAGTTCAAAGCACAGTGTTACCTGGTAGGAACTGTCTTCATCTGTTCAAGGACAGATCAGCAGGGTTACACCAGTCTGCTGCCTTGAAAAATATATATTTAGTCCAGTGCACATTAGCCCATATTCTATCTTTATCCTATTTTTATACACCACAGTGTGTTCTCCAACCACCGCCACTTTCAGCTATCTCACTGATGTGATATTGTTGCCATAATTATTTTATTTGTCTGTTTTCTCACCCTTTTGTTCAGCTTAAAGAGCTGTTCCCTGGCTTCCACTTAGCCCTTCCCCCTAAGCGCTGGTTCAAAGACAACTACGACGAGGAGTTTCTGGAGGAGAGGCAGATCGGGCTGCAGACATTTCTGCAGAACTTGACAGTACACAAAGACATCATCAGCAGGTGTGTGTGTTGTGGTGAAAAGAAGTCAGACTTATTTCAACACTCCTTCAGAGATCACATTGAGCCTTGTTTGATTTGGACTTTTAATCTTTGTGTTTTCCAGCGGAGCTGTCAGACACTTTCTGTGTTTGGTTGACCCTCCAAGTCCATTTGACAGTCTGGAGGAAAGCAGAGTGAGTCCTTTCTACATATTGCAAAATGGAAAAGAGTGTCTACAACACAAGCTAATGTCTAAAGAGAGGCCTGAACTCAGATAGCAAAATTGCTGTGGCCCAGATCTGGCCCACACCTGACACTTTCAGCACTTTCATCTGGCCCGCATACCGCATGGAATGATGGCACTTGGGCGGTCCGCTCCTGTTTCCCAGATCTGGGCCACAAGCAAGCCGTATGTCAACCAAGAGGAAACCACATAAACCAGAACTGGCCCATATCCAGAATACACCACATCTTTACCAAAAAAATGCCCACATTTGATTTGAGATATTTGGGCCATATTTGCCATTTTAAATGTGGGCCATTTCAGGCTCACATCCATTTTGTCCCGGCCAGAAGAAGACCTGCAGTGCTGCATCATTGCCTGAAGTGGCCCACTTCCATATGCTATCTGGGAAAACACCAATCAAAACATCAACAGATCAATTTCTCATTTTATTAAAATACGATC
Source organism: Thunnus thynnus (assembly GCF_963924715.1). Classification (NCBI taxonomy): domain Eukaryota; kingdom Metazoa; phylum Chordata; class Actinopteri; order Scombriformes; family Scombridae; genus Thunnus; species Thunnus thynnus. The sequence continues at coordinate 10,687,103 of NC_089528.1, forward strand.
AATCTCAGCCCTATTTCTATTGACTTCAGTTGACTCTCTATTGTTTGTGCAGGCTTTTTGTGAGACTCTGGAGGAAACTAACCATCGTCTCCAGAGGGAACTCTTGGAAAAACAGAGAGAAGTTGACACTTTGAAGAAAACCCTGGAGGAGAGGGAGAACCACATCAGCCTCCTGGCAAAGAAAGTCAGGATGTAAGGATGTTTCTTTTGCACAGTTACAAAAATCATCATGTGTGATCTGTACTCACAGACACTGTCAGCAGAGGTGTTATATATACTATAAGTTGTATATAAGCAATTTACATTTCCTCTCACACAGATCGCTGTCACTCTCGTCGGAGAGCTTTGAGCATCTTTGCGAGCCACCAGCTACTGTAGCCACAGACACGCACAGAGAAGGAGACACAGATGTGACTGAAGAGGTGGATGATGGCAGAGGATTCTCAATAGGTAAACAGCCCTCTTGTCCCTCTAGATGTACTTTATATTAGTGTTATAAAAACAACAATTTATTTTTATAGTGTAATATTAACCCTTATTAGCAATAAAAACTAGGAAAAATATAATATAAATAATAAAGATAATGAAGTATATAACATGGGAAAGAGTTTTATTCTTGCACAATTACTTGAAAGTTTAATATTTATCTTCTGTGCTGGTGTTAATCATGTTCTTACCTTTGCTGTTCTCTTTTTGTTATCTCTAGGTGATGGTCTGATACACTGATAAAAGGTCATGAAGCTCCCAGCGGTCAACAATAATTCCCCAGGTGCATCTTAAAGTCCAGTGACACATGAAAACCAAAACTGGAAATCTATGATGAGCTATTGCAAATTACACTCTGTTGCATCAACTCAGATGCACAAGCTCAGTGACAAAACCATTTATGGAGAATAATGGATGGACAGACATGTTTGGTCTAATGCAACACCTTGCAGATTTCTGCTTCATGTTGAGTCTGATTATGATTCAGCATTGAATGTCTGTACCTTCCTTTTGTATCAATATGAGGCTATTTGTTTGAGGATACTAGAGGTAAATTCTCTTTGGCATGGCCATGTTGTATAAATACCTCAAACTATCCAGTATTATCTTGCTTTCAAGAGAAAATAATCTGATCCTCATCACAAATGTGAATTATAAACTTTGTTATTAATTTATTGAGGTGACGTGTTTAATTCATCCTTTTTTTAATCAACAGTAGTGTTATGTTTTTGAAGCATTTTGAAGCCAAAGACAAATACGACCAGCAGAGGGCACTGTAATAACAGTATCCAAAACGAAAGCCACTGCATGAATGAGAAGTGAACATTCAGAACTTGATGTTCTGTTCTCAGCGCACTCTCAAGGGCTTTTCACTGAACCTTGAACGCGGTGCACTGTGCTCCTGGATAATGGGCTGTCATGGTTTTCTTGAATGGAATGCAGAGGAGAGATGTTTCCCTCTGTAACAATGAATATCAGGTTAACAATCAATGAATGAAGCATGTGTGTGTGTGTGTGTGTGTGTGTGTTTGTGTCAGAGCTTCAAACCCATCCATGAAGAACCACATTCATACTAGCCAGAAAATCAGACTGAATATTCTTTTTTTTTCACTTCATTCATTCTATTTGAATCACTGAACAAATAGCAGATGTGGGCAGTGATTCAGAGGTCTGGAACCAGGCTGCATTCATACTGTTATATTGAACACATTCATACATAATTTTGTTTGTAGGCTATTGTACAATAAAAATATACAACAGGAACAAAAACAGAACGTCCATTTTACATGTTGTTCTTCTGTTGTATAATCATGATGTGAAAAATAAACAACTACAGAAGCAAGAATAAAAATGAGCATACAAGGACAAGACATTCACAGGCACAAAAAATGACCATTTTTTGAAAAGCTGTACAAAAGCATCAATGACTTCACTTATGGTACCAAACTAGAGGAATATAAAGCAACAGATATAGAAATCGATACATTTCATAACCATAAAAGAGGAGACAAAATTTTTATCTGAATCATTGACTGTGTTGAAATTTGTCCAAATCCCATAATAATAATAATAAGATTATTTGTAAATAAAGCAAACAAAACTTCTGATATCAGTGTTTTGAAGAATTTTGCATCTTAAGATTTGATCATGAGCCTCACAAGATTGTCCTCTGATGATGAATCGTGCAGTATCTGACAGGATGCGTATTCATAATCCTTTCCTCAAATCTTCTATATCAGGTTCTGTTTCTTAGAGGCTCTCTTGTAGTTGTATAATTGAGTCAATTTTGTAAATAAAAAATGTGCATTTCTACATTTCTCCACTAATCATAATTGTATTCTAAGACTACTTTACCCATGTGTTTGCAAGTATTACTGATGTAAACAACAGAGGTGTGGATCTGAGTCACATGATGGACTCCAGTCAGATCCTGACTCATGAATCTGATGACAAAACACAAAAAAGATTTGCAACTCGACTTTGAAAGACTCATGACTTCACTTGTACTTGAGCCTGGGGTTGACGTGATATCCTCGTCAAGGCCAAAGATGAAAAATTATGCTTAGTTTAGAGCTTGGACCTCACTTGGGACTTTAAATCAAGACGTGAGACTTAGATGTGACTTGCAAAACACTGCCTTTGTCCTTTCTTTTAAAGAAACTTTTAACAGCAGTTATTTTAAAACATAAAATAACTTAGATTCAGTTGTTGCTCTTCCATCTAATACCTGTAAATACATTCGGCACTGACAGCAGAATTCTGTTTGTTCAGGGTGGAGCTACCTTTTTGTTTACATCTGGATCAACTGGTTCTGCCTTTAACTGGATTTAAAGCATTAAAAGACATGGGAATATACTGATAGTTATAACCTTTAAGAAGCAGCAACATGTGCGGCTAAGGAAGTGTGTGAAGGGAATCCTGTACTCAATGAGGGCCAGACTCTCAGTAACTCACTTTATCTGCCAGTTGCTGACTAGTATACGAGGGGAAAGCCAGCTTTAAGATGATGGAACACATCCTGTGCATTTCAATTTTTCATCCTAAACCTCAGTTTATCATCTCCTACAGCTGTAAATGGAATCAACGCTCCTCAAGGAAAATACCATCTGAGGACAAGAAAAATTGACAATAAATACTGAGTATGTCTGTGGGGATACATATACTTCATGCATCCCCACTGATTTATGTCAACTGAACAAAAAGTTTGAAACAACCTACTTGCTGCTGATTTCACAGGGTTTCATCTTCATTAAGATTAACTGCAGGCTGTGCGGCACATACTACACACATAAAAAATTATTCTTTAACAAATTCTTCACCTTTATACGACATCAAAGACTCCCTGTCATATTAACATGCTCATAAATAGACCACTTCCTTACTCCATGTTCTTATAGAGAGCCAGTATGAGTTGTGCTGGAGAGGTTTTCAAGGTTTTCCAAGAGTCTTTTTTGGTCAAGAACAGCTTATCAAGCTTTGACTCCATCTTCATGCAACCTCCAAAATACAACTTGAGACACTTAAGTGGCCTAACAAATGCAGAGTTTTACGTTTTATCTATGGAACTGCATTGCTGCTGCTTTTAAGCAAGTGTTTATTGAAGATGGTTGAGCCAGTGGATATTTATAACAAGCATCTGTTTTTTTTATGTCCCAGCTGAATTGGGATTTAGGAATTACTGTTGTCATCAAAGTAAATCTCCAGATGCTCTTTAAACTTTCCCAGAGTCTTGACTTGATGATAAGGCTGCATATGTATAGAAACACCTCCACATCCCCCAAGAGGTCACCACTTTATGGTGATAAATACTCCACTCTGGTTGATTGATGTGCATTTGGTGTTGGAGGTGCTGATGTGGAGTCTGGTTTGCACTGTGTTTCAGTGTAATGTTCTTTTGTTGCAGCTGGTCGTGTGCATTGGAGATCTCTGTCAAATCGACTGCATAACCCATATTCAAGCTGAATGCCCCTTTATCTGTCTGATACTGACACAGTAACATGTTAGGAAGGCTGAAGATCCCACTGTTTCCACTGAAAACCATGCGCATGAGCCAAAAAGTATGAATGTTTTTCCATGTTTGCATTTTCCAGACATTCACATCCCTTTCTGGATGCCACAATATCCCCCTGAAGTTTAAACTGCACCTCTCAGTGTGTCAGATTCACTGCTTGTTAAATGGTCGGATATGGAGTCTGGTGCTGGTGGAAATTTGTGTGAAAAATTTCTATTTGGATGCAGGTCAGTGGAGCCACAGCAGGAAGTCTTAATAGGATTTATAGTGGGTCCATGTAATTAGATTAGTGACATTGGACTGTGTGTGTTTCCACTATTGAATCACTAATTTTATTTTCCTATAGGGATTATTACCGCACTTTTAATGCTTTCTGCAATACCGCACGGCTCTCTGCTCGCTGCTCATATTACGTGAATTTAAATTGAATTTATTAGCGCTCGTCTTTGCACTGCATTGCTGATGCTCACTTGAAGTGAAGCAAACAGTGTGCAAGAGATTTTTCTGACTAAATAATGAAAACAGTACAGTATATGTCATTTTCTCCACTGGCAAACAAGAGGATCTCTCTAATTTAAGTCCTGACAGTTGATTTTCAGTTAAGAGTGATACAGCATTTTACCTGTAAAATACACATCTATGACATGTCTGACTCAATGCTTCTGTAGTGAAAAAGAGGCAGGATGTAGATATGGTCTTTTCAGAAGTAAGTCAGTGAAGACACAATGAGTTCCCTTCGTAACTTTACAATACGCTCAGGTGTTAAATTTGTCTAATTTCACAGCTCCATGAGTCTTTTTGCCAGAACCTCATTCAGAATCATAATATCCATATTAATCAGGTGTTTTCACACTTTTTATGACACTGTCCAGGTTTTGGTATCACTGTACAGTAGTACTCAAAGTAAAGCGAGGAGTACTCCCTCACAAAACAACTTCCTGAAACATTTTAAATAGAGGAGACATTTGCCTCCACTACAGGGAGGCCATCAAATTTAACTGCATCAGTTCTGTCTGATATTTGATTCAATAATAAGTCTCTCAGGTTGGAGTGCGGAGCTAGATGTTTTAGAAAATCTTCTATCCAATCTTTTACTTTCTAGGTGGGACTGTTTTATACAGCAGGCCAAAAGCCACCTTGTTCTTTCTCCATATGTCTACTTATGTCTGTTTTAGTTTCAGTAAGTCTGATGCTATTTTATTAACAATCAATTTGCTTTCAAATAAATTCTACAGAAGACGGATGCTGGAAGAGTCACTTAAGCTGCACCAGGAGGAATGATTGTGAGTCACCGTAAATCAAATATCCTGCAGCAGGATCTTATATAACAACAATAGTTACCAGTTGTTGTTTTTTTCCTCTAAATTGTACACAGTAAAATTACTCAGTACAAGAATAAGGCTCGTATGTGCTGGAGTTCATAAATATTGGACTCCATCTGGGTAGATATGTCTCCAAATGTCTAGCAAGGGAACATCTTCCATGAAATGAGAAACTGATTCTTGCATTAAAATGAGTTATTGTATCTTCACCACTCAAAGGATCCAGAATACATAAAATTTCCAGCTGTAATAGACTCGAGGGGGAGATCAGAAGAAGTTATTCTAAATATGGGATCATTATCGACTATAAACATAAATCAGATGGTTTTAGATGCTTTCATTTACATCTTCAAACACACTATAAATCTGTTATGGGTGAGTCTCACTGCAACACTTGCATAAGAAGATGAGAAAACTTGTCCCTACTACTTATTCAGTATTTGCTCCTGCTTATCACCAGTTTCACATTTTGAGTTTATTTAGACGTAAAATAACCATTACAGCTTTGAATATACAGTAGCTTATCTCTGGTTAATATTAACCTGAACAGGACCACAACAACATCTGAGAATAATAATAAAGAAGTATGTTAAAAAGGAAAATAAAGTAGCAATTACCTCACTGGAGTCCACGAAAACTGGACCATCTTCCCCGCTGTGGCTGTAACTGATAGTATGTGAGGCGCTGTCAAACAAGCATTTGAAACTCGCACTATCTATTAAATGCTAAGAATTTCACCATATAACTGTAATGTAGCCTCATGTAATTGGTTGTTTTCCACAGCTGCACCCAAGAGTCCTGATTCTGATGGCTGAGTTTTGAACACCGTCCAGCTCCACAGGCCTCGTAAGAACCTTTCATAACCTCTGCTCTTATAGTCTGTGGCTGTGCATGTTAAGATTTAAGATTCTAGTTCAATATTTTCAAAGAAGTTAACATTTTGTTCGAAATTAACTCAAGATAGATACACATATAGAAAGATCAATGTTTGTTTAGTCAGAGTAAAATTAATTTGATCAATGTGTGAAATAAACTAGTGGCCTTGTTTTCATCCAGGTTATAGTGAATTTAGCCTGACAAAAGGCTTTTTTCACAGCAGACATTTTGACTCATCAAAGTAGGAAAAGAGCAGGCAGGTGTTATTAATAACATTAACTGACGGCTCTATAAATGTCCACCTCAATTTAAAATGTCATCACCTACTTTCATCTTAGAGCTTTTTCAACAGCTGCAAGTCTGAGCAGACACACACAAATACACAAATACACACACACACACACACACACACACAAATACAAGGCAAGCTATGGAAACTGCAGGTAACCATAGCAACAATGCTGATGGGTCAAGCTACAGTACCAGTTTACTCACTTTTGGAACAAACCTGGTAAAACTGACTGAAAAAATGTTAAAGATTATTTGAATATTTCCCATGTTTTATATTATAGAGTTTTATATCATCTTTATTGTCTTTTATAGTTTATAGATTTGTTTGTATCTGAATTAATGTTAATTCTGCAAATTGTAAGTAGCTTTTTAGAGAAATAGAACTTTATTGTTGACATAGGCAGTGGTACATTTATATTAATGCTTAGTTACTTTACTGAATATTTAAATATGTTCTAACTTGATTATGTATTGCCTTTATTCAGCAGTGAACTTCACCATTAGGCAAGGTATAACTGTCTGGGACCAACAGCAAGGGCTAACTAATGGCTTTAGATACACTATAGTAGATGGGTACGACATTTTCTAAGTCACCAGGTCTGCTGTTACATTTAATAAGTCATTAATGAAAATAATTTAAGTCTGCAGTTATAAATGTTAATAAATTGCTAATAAATGGGTAGCTCTTTCCAGACAGTAAGTGTTTGAACAGAATAAGATAAAGCAATATGATGGTTGTATAGAAAGGAGGGATTTCCCACAACTTGGCAACCCAAAAAGTATGTTTATTAATGTCTTATAAATATAATGATAAAGCATTAGTAAATAATTTATTAACCAGTAATTAATGCATATAAACCCTGTATAAATGGTGCCTTATCATAAAGCGGTACTGATAGATGTAACAGGCCTACTGCAAATAAAGTTGTTACTCTTCTACTCTCTGCAATAACTCACAAAATGCCCTCATAGTGTTTCCTTCATCACAGTCTTTTATAACAACCAAGTATAATTACCTAAAAAAATACAGTACTTCAGTAAATATACTTTGTTGCTTTTTGCCACTGGATGGTCCAGTAAGAAGTTTATGTCAAATAAATAGTAATTTTAAAAAACAAACTGTAGAAATCCATTAAAATCAGCTCCTAACAAGCTTCCATAATGTTGGGGGACGTGCAAGAGGCAGATTTGAAGAATGATTAAAATTAAGCTGTCTTTATTAAATTTGTTGGCACCGTGGATGTATTATAAAAGCTCTTATAATACATCCATGGCTGGCACTGACTCATTTCCTACCCTCGAGACTGATTTGTTGTCTGTTGCTAGGGCAACCGTCGTTCAGGAGGATGCTAACCAAGCTGTTGGGCATCTCAAAAAAACACCTCCCATCCCCCAAACGACGGGCTTGTTAATTAAAAAGAAGAACACCTTCAGCAACAGACTGATCTCCCCCAAATGTGCGACACAGGAGGTTATTTCTGCCGGCGGCCATCAAACTCTACAACTCCTCCCCTCTGTGTGCAGCAGCATTAGGCTGAAAGCTTTCCGCCCTGAGCTTCCCTCTTCTCACAAATAACTCATAACTGGCTAAGAATTGTGCACAATGTATAATAATTACAACAATGTTTCCATTGCACATCGCATAATAATAATAATTATACTCTTGTTAATTATATAATTATTACAATTCATAATAACTATTCTTTTTATCTATCTCACTACTCTCATTTTATTATGTACTATACATATATAATACTGCACAATATATGATAGCAACCTTTTCTATTCAACTATTTAACTATTTTATTTTATTCTATTGCCGTGTGTGATGTGTGCTGTTGTGACACTTGAATTTCCCTCGGGATTAATAAAGTATGTTTTATATGCTTCATCTCCTGCAGTGTCTCGAGCTCGTAACGTGGGGGCGGCGCGTGCTGCAGGCAGTTACCTCCTCACATCCAGCAAAGCACCTGAGGGAGCTGAAGTGAACATTTACAGGAGAAGAAGTACGTGAGTCGCGGATAATATATATATATACATTTTTTCTCCATAGCCTGTGACAGTCCCGGATTTATTTTATGAATGTCATCCACAGGTCTCATCATCATGAAGAAGATAACGGCCAAACACTTGTTGTGCTTCTTCTTGCTCGCCTTCCCGCTGTCCTGGGCAGAGGACACGAAGAAAGATATGAGGAAGACTGAGAATAACACAGGTGAGGATTCAACCATTTTATGATATTTGTGAAGAAATTCATGCTGATTTTCTTTCTTTTCTTTTTTTCCCCTTTCTTATTTTTGCTGTGATGTGAACCTGTAAAAGGCTACATCGTCACTTGAATATGCTGCAGTTTGAAGGAATGACGAGATTAAATATATATAAATATGTGGATATTACAGACTGATCCTGTAGAATATTGATTACCTGCCCCTCAAAAATGCCTCAACTCAAGTCAACACTTTTCTTTAAAGAGTTTCTTTTAAGACTTTAAATGAAAAAATGGCTGTTGAAATCTATTGGTTCCCTGTCCATAGCTTTCACTACAGGCTGTATAAATTGGTTTGATCACAGCATGAGGTAACTACATTTGCAGAATCTAACATCTTCTAATTGAAATGTTACCTTTGTCTTTTAACACATCTTTCATATCACTGTGTCAAACCAACACTCAAATATATAAGGTATAATTTACAGTTTAAACGTTTTGAAGTAAATTATAGAAAGACAACTGAAAAATCAACCAAATCTTTTAATCCTGAGTGTTGGGCAGCTTTGTTGAGTTTGTTGTCTCTGAGAATTGCAAGAGCAATACACCAACAAGTATAACTTGACTTAATGACAAAAAATACATTGTGTTGTATATTAAGCCTGTTTTACTGCTGCAAACAATGTTGATGTAAACAAACTTTTAACGGCATCATGCTGTGTTAACTTTTTGCTATTGTGTCTTGCTACTTGTTTTGTAACTCTGTCTTGTTTGGGCTCACTTCCAGTGGCAAGGAGCCAAAAACATAAATGAATGCAGGTTTACTACATTCATTTTTTTTTTTTTTTTTTTGGCTAATTAGTGGAGGCAGAACAAGCTGTAAACAAAACACTGACATATCTCACCTCATAAAGTTTATACGGCAAACACATTGCTTATTTAAACATCTAGTAGACCTGGGGCTATGGGGATGTGTATCTGGCCAGCTGACAAATCATAAAAATCATCCAGAAGTGGTCAGTGAAACAGAGCTTTGCGCTTGGTTTTATGTTACTTTTTAATGAAGTTTGAACTTTGGTCTGTGTGATTGAGCTTGTGGTTTTCTGTCAGGGGCTTTAAGATACATTATATCAGAAGAAAGGAGAGGAAAAAGTGCACAAAACACAATTCGATGAGGGATTTAAAAATGAACAAGATGGGAGAACATGAGGGAAAAAGTGTTTCATTGCTATTTGATGAGGCAGTTCTCCAGAAAATTCTATATTTCTAATAGATAATTAGAGATATCCATCAGGAGATCAAAATGTGGGCGAGAGCCTCAGTATCAGCGGGAGGAGAGGCATGAAACATCATCAAGCTGGATGAAAGAATTTTCTGACAATAACAGATAAAGTCTTAACATCTGGTCAAAGATTAGCCCAAAGGTGTTGAGCTGGGTTGAAAGGGAAGGCAGAGGCATGAGGCAGAAGGAAAGAAATTGGAGCCAAGGAGGAAGATTTTTGATTTGTAACCTTTGTGAACTTGCATTGCATCCAGGTTGTAAAAGACACATTATGGCACAAGGGTGAGTGTGTTGAAGGTGCCGGTGTCTGAGGTGTGTAGATGTAGGTGTGTTTGATGAAGGTGGTTTTATTGATAGTCCAAAAAGTCACACAGGCCAGCAAAAAGGAGGTGCAGAGCCAAATAATTCTGATTTCCATTGGATCACTGACAAACTTGTGGTATTTCTATTTTTGTAAAGACGAAGAAAAAATAGAAAAAAGAACTCCATAACTCTCAGATATTGACCTAACTCCATATGTTTATGGAAACATATCAACACACTTCAAAGCAAACATTATAGTAAATCATGTCGTCTTGTACAGATGTAGATCTGGTTTGGTGCAAAAAAAGAAACACACTCTACTTATTGTATCCCACATACTGTTCTTTGCACTACTTGGCATTGTTGATGTACAAAACAAAACCCTTGATTAGTCACGATCCATTCAAAATGTTTGGAGCTGTCTTCAGCTCAAGCTGGAGACCATTGTGTAAATCCTCCTTCAGTTAAACCAAGAAAAATAAATCTGCAGATTAACAACAATGTCTCAGCTGTCTGTCAGTAAGAATTATTTCAAAAGACAGTAACCACGGCTGTTAGATAAAAAAGTCAAGAATTAACTGTCATGCTCCATTATCATAGTATTTACACCTTTAATTTATGTCTAACGACATGAGTTGTGAAAATCACTAATTTTCTTCACCTCTTACATTAGTTTTACAACATAAAGTTTTACAATGTTAAAGCATTTGTAAGAGTGCAGTCATAAACCCTTTACATAATAGATACACCAAAGTGTTTGACTAATAAAACATTTTTAACTGATGACCAAAATTATTAAAATTCATACTCTGGGCACAATGGATATATCTGTTCTAAATTTCATGGTAATCCATCCAACAGTTATGGAGACATTTCTCTCAAAACCACAAATGTCAACCTTATGGAGGCGGAAGGGGAAAATTCAGGGAATCGTTGAGGTCAGTAGGCTTCATCCTCTGGGGATCATGAATATCATTACAAAAATTTCATGGCAATCCATCTAATAGTTGTTGAGATATCTCCGTCTGGACCAGAAATGGTGGACAGACAAATCGACGTTGTATATAGAGACACGCAGCTAGTGTGTGGTGTGGTGGCCGCATCAGCAGGCTTTTCTCTCATTCAGATTTACATTCAGTTACAGATCATTTTCATAGTAAAAAACAATCAACACAGTTTGATTTTGCATTAAATTTATTAGCATTTTTTGACATACACAACTTCTAAATGAACATCTAGTTAATTTTATATTGTCAACACTTACTTTCTGTTTTAAGTTGCATTAATATCATTTTCTCTTTGAATTACCTTGCTACTGGGACTGGAATGTGGCCTCCTCCTCTTTAGGTTGTATTAAGATGTGACTGATGCAACAGGCAGTGTTAAATGGCTGCAGCTGGACCCATGACTGAACCAAATGCCTGCTGCACCCAGGGAGGTTTGGGCAGAGGGTGTTCTTTTCTTGTCTGTACATTTCTCAGCCAATTTCTCTCTTGTTAATGGAAGTTTGTTGTCAATTTATACAGTTGTATTGAGTTGTCAGCAAACTGCCTGTTTAGTGTTTATTTGTAGTTAACTTAGTTATTGTGATTTGTCCGTTCCTTGTATCTGTTAAATTGTTTGGCCAGCCAGTATACATACTGTATGTTCCCCTCATGTGTCATTGAGTTAGGTCAGTTTGTTGAGTTGTTACACAGTTTGTTTGATGTATTTTGAATACAGTTTAGTTTTATTGACCTCTTTTTGGGACCAATTTTGTTATTAATCACTTTTGCTTTGTTCATTGTCATTTTTTGGGTAAAAAAAACCATACATGTGCCTTGTTGCTCGGTAACTAACTAACACATGGATACATCAGTAGAAAGTTGTGCATAACATCATCCCGAAAAATATGGAAACAGCAGAGCTGTCAACTTGAAATGTAACCCTTTTAACATACTGAAAGATGGATTTCAAATTTATATGACAGGCATGAGCCATTTTTTCCCCCTGTTGAAGAAAACAAAGACTCTCTGTTACTGTCTCTCTGATTCTTGCTGGGATGGAGGAAAGATAGGGATAGTCAATAATTGATACATTTTCCTGCCAACATGGTGACAAATGATACAGAGAGAGAGGTTAAAGGACAGTTCCCAAGAACACAATAAAGACAATTGTACCACTGTCTCACTAGTAATATTTGATATACTGTTAAAGTCTTTCTCGTAGTTACATAAAGTTGGACTTAACCAAAACCTTAACAAACATCTTTTTATTCCCAGAAGCCAAGAAAGAACAGACTCACCCACTGTTCTTACTCAGTGGAGGCCTTGCAAAGGTCAAGCCACCCGATGACAGAGTAATTGTTTACTTTGGCACTAATGAGGTCATGTCCAGGCAGTCCATTAAGTTTCATTATGAACTTGAGTATCCAGCCTCCACAGTTGAAAGCCTGCGGAGGAGGTGTGCACTGTTTGGTCCCACTCACACTATGACCAAGAGCTCTGAATGTTTTAGCCGTCTTTTTATTTTGCACCTGTAGATACAAAATTTGTCTACTACCACTGGACTTGGTTTCATTAATCATTTTGGTTCCTTCTGGACCAAGTGGGACTTGTTTAAATATGATGGGTTGCATCCTAACGGGAAAGGAACAGGAAAATTGATTTGTAATTTTATTAACTTTATTGCTTTTAGCCTCAATTGATGGTTTTCCCAGCAAGACCCTGCCCAGTATCCTGGCTCTGTGCCCTGTCCCAGACAATGCAGGTCCTGCTGGTGCTGTTTTTTCCCCCAATTCATTCATTCCTGTTATGATCACTGAAAGGCAATATGCAATACCAAAGTTTTCTCAAAGTCCACACAGAAATAATTTCATCACAGTTAAAACCACTTTTTTAATTCCTGCTGTTGAATCAGCTCAGTTCTGTTAATCCAATGTAAGATCACTGCTAATAAGTCCTTAATCTGTCTATGATTTTATCATGACCAACATGACTGTTTATTATCACAGAGTTCTGGATAAATCCTGATGAATATGTCCCTCTCACTGAGTCACCCAGCCCCTCCCCACATCCAGAGAATTTATTTTTCCACCAGCCGAGAATGACAAGCTGAGTGGGAGGCCTTGCAATAATACACAGAAATGATTATTTTAGTTTTTCTACAGTCTTGCTTGGCTATTTTTGAGAATCTTAGTTTTATTTCAAAGAATAAATTGTCCATTTTATGTGTTTTAATCCACAGACCCCCTAAACTTACTTCTGGTTTTATTCAGGAATTTTCAGACCTTTCAGACCTTTGATCAGTCATTATGTTACAATATGACAGAGTTCTTATTCTTGGTGGTTTAAATATCCATGTTTGTTGCTTCTGGTTTTATCAAACTTTTAGATTCTTTTATTTGTCCTAATATGTGGAACACCCCGGCCATGACAAAGGGCACCCACTCGACCTTGTGCTCTCCCATGGTTTCTGTGTGGATGATATGAACTCCATCCCTCTCTCCTAACCCCAAACTCACCACATTGATTTGCTCTCACCCCCCTAAATTCACTCTCTTTTCCTTACTTCTGTCAAGCTTTTACTGCCTCAAACCCCTTTTTCTAATACCAGTGAACAACATGGCCTCACTGTAGAGGATCCTTGTCAGTGTTTTTAACAGCTCCTCTACAATAATTTAGATTCTGTGGCTCCAGTCAGATATGAAAAGCTGAAACCTTCCTCTCTGCGATGGGTGAATGAAGAATTAAGGATTTTAAAGAGACAATGCAAGAAGTCAGAAATGGAAAAGGGATAAACTCAGTGTCTCCCTTGCTCCTCTAAAAGATCTAATATTCAATTATCAGTGTACAATCAAAGAAGCAAGGAACATCTATTTTTCTGAACTGATAGCTAAATAGGGTCATAATCCCAGAATCCTTTTTAAAACTGTAAATTCTTTGATTGGTCCGCCACTTATCCAGCCAATTGAATCTTCCTGAGAGAGATGTGAAGAATCTCTGAATTCAAAGTTCGATGTTGACTCCTGCCCACCTTCAACATTAACCCAGTGAAATCTCTCTCTCAACCCTGGAACACACTGTTTAACTTTCAGAGTCATCCACCTGTCCTTCAGACTGCATTCCCACTTGGTTTTTAAAAGCTGTATTTCAGTCAGTTGGTCCAGACATTTTAGCCATTATTAACTGCTCTCTGTCTACTGGTATTTTCCCCTCCTATTTTAAACATGCCACTGTTTACCCCCTTTTAAAGAAGGCCTCTCTAGATCTATCTGTTTTAAATAATTTTAGACCCATCTCAAAGGTGCCATTTTTATAGTAGTCAGTGATGTGGTTCTGCATTGGTTCATCTTTTATCTGTCCTCTGTAATGCTTGGAGATGCCTCCTCTCCTTGTGCTCCTCTCTTTTGTGGGGTTCTCCAGGGGTCTATTTTGGGTCCCCTCTTATTCACTATATACATGCTACCCCTGGGGCAAATCATGCATATACATGACATCAATTTCCATTGCTATGCTGATGACACCTAACTGTATGTCTGGTTAAAGCCTGGTACCTGGTTCCATTCCATTTTCTGCAGGTGAATGGCTCCAAATCAGAAATGATTACAGTCACCCCTCTGGCCCCAGCAGTAGCAGTGTTAACAATGTCTCCTCTGGTGACCAAAGTGTTGCAGTCCTGCTTTGCCCAACTGAGACAGCAAACCAAGATCAGGTCATTTCTTTCCTCTGCAAATTTAGAAAAGGTCATCCAAGCTTTTATCTCCTCCAGACTTGACTATTGCAATGCACTTTATTCTGGTATCAGCAGGCAAAACATTGAAAGACTGCAGTTGATACAAAACGCTGCTGCCAGGCTTTTAACACGTACTAAGAGAAGCAACCACATTACACCAATCCTCGTTGCCCTTCCCTAGTTACCTGTGAGTTTTAGAACTGACTTTAAGATTTTACTGCTTGTTTTTAAAGTCTTGAATGGTCAGGCACCTGCCTATATCTGTGATGTGCTAACTTCCTATTAGCCTGAACCTGATCACTGCCTGAGATCCTCCAGCAGGGCCCTAAAAATGGTTCCAAAATCTCGACTTGTCACTAAAGGTGACTTGGTCTTTACTGTTTGGGCTCCTCAGCTGTGGAACTCCCTGCCTGGAGATCTCAGGCAGGCACACTCAGTATCCTCCTTTAAATCCCCTCTTAAGACTCACTTTTGTCTCATGGGTTTTTATAACTGATGGCATTTGTTGTAACTATTTAAATTATTTTATCTTGTTTATATCTTAAGTTTTGGATCTTGTTTACTTTTATTATCTGTTTTCATTGTAAAGCACTTTGTAACTTGTAACTGTTTTTGAAAGGTGCTTTATAAATAAAGTTATTATTACTGACAAAGGGCCTCTACATGCAAGAACGTCCAAATTGTCAAGTCAGAGTCTTTGTTTTTTTGGGGTTTTTTTTTTTGCTTGCTCATAGGAAAATGTTTATGCATCTACTGTGCAATGAATTCCACTTATCAAAACCCAGTTTAAGTAAAAGGGGTTCGGCATGCCAAGTCCTCTGCATTTGCTCCCCACCAAGCTGGCAGTGAAGCAAACTATTACTTCCCTCCCTCTGGGTGGTGAGCCCATGGTGAAAAACCTTAGTGTTGTATTTTTGGACTGGCCCAGCTACCAGCGCCCCCAGCAGGGGGCCCCGCTTTCCTTATTTCATGTGATGTTAATCTGTCCATCAGTGGTTGATTCATAGGGATCCTTGAATCTCTCTTATTGACCTTTGGAGACCCTACCAGGAGCAACTGCATGTGGCATTGCTGTTCCCAGGGTCACAGGGACACACAAACCCCTTCCCCATAATGCGGTGGTATTTCTTGTAGATGGCAAGGTGAAGATCTTGAACATCTGATAGGAGCTCTGAGTAGAACTGCTCCTTATCATTGAAAGGAATGAGTGTAAGTAGTTCTGACATTTAATCAGGATTAATCCTGGACACCTACCCGTGGAGGTATTACAGGCACATCCGCCTGGAAGGAGACCCTGGGGCAGACCCCAAACACCCTGCAGGGACAATATATCCCACCTGCCTGGGAATACCTTGAGAAGTAGCTATTGAGACAGATGCCTCAGTAGTCAAATATTCTATTGAAGGCTCACAAAAGAACCTAGTAATAAGGTTCAGACTCAAAGCTGTTAGCAGAGTTGATCTAATCCAATGAGCTGCACCTTGGAATTCACGTTTTAGCTCACTATTAGTGGATTTAATACATTTACTTTCCTTCTTAGTCAAATCATGTTCATAACTAAGTGTTGCCCTGACAGAACAAAGGCAGGAAAATAAACAAGAAGCTGCATTGTTGCTTCCCCTCCATGCGTGACAGGAATATAGCTCTCAAGAGAGTGTGGGGAGGTTTTTTTGTTTCTTGGCCATGGAAACTGAATTCACCTCTTCACTGAAAAAGTGCAGAGATTAACTTGAGAAAGATGTATTTATTGAATGTGTATTGAGATTAAACAGTGATACTTTTGTTATTTCCAACTCTAGTTTGGAGCCAAGGGAAGACAAGGCGACTATTTGCAAGACGGAAGATTTCTACACCACAGGAAAGTCACATTCCAGTAAGTTTTTATAATTCTTTTCAAATTGTCATTTTATGCCACAAATTGTCCCTGTCTTTTTCAGTCTGTCATTGTCACTAACTTTTCAGTACAGCATGTTCATAAATGCTTCAAGTGTTTGACTCAAGGCTGTGTTTGAGTGTAAACTGTGAGAGCAGCTGGCAGTGGAAATCTTGGATTTGTTGCATGTGTGTGCATTTGTCTGCATTGGTGAGTTTTAATCCAAATGTTCCCTCAACTTTTCCTCTTGAAGAGCTTCAAAGTTAAAAACACACTTATTTACCTTCAGCAATGTGCGTCCCACAACGACCTGACAATGAGTTGAATGGGCGGAAAGCAACATACAGAGTGTACCAATTTCTATCATAATTGTCTCATTGTCAAGAAACAAATACTAATACCATAATAATAAGTTGACAGATGCTATGAAATTCTACACGTAGTGGCTGTGGCCAAGCGTCAACTACCACAACTTGAGGCTGTCTAGAAAAACTAATTCAATAATTTTTTTCAATGAGTCATTATGGTCTCAACCGCTAAATTCAGGCCCTCTAATAAGTGTGCTGGTGGTCATTTAGGAAATTATTGCTCCATTAATAAGATTTGAAGACTTAGAGTAGCTTTGATGTCTGATGTGTGTCTGATGTCTGACTCACAGTTTGCTCACCTGCTGCTCTCATACAGAGTTGGAATATTGTTGCAATCATTTCGTAAATTTAATATTACTTGATTATGATTCCTGCTCTGCTCAACAGCTAGTCACTAACTTAATCTGTCTGCCATTAAGGTAGTGTACAGTGAGATTTTTTTAGAGCTTGCTTTGCTAAAAACAGCTGGCTGCTGCATCTGGAAACAAAACTGAGCAGTGAGACTGAATTAAAACAGCTGGCCTTGAAAGTAAGATAATGAGCTTTCAAAATACTGCAGTCAGGTGATAATTCTCTGTGGGTTCATCACTGCAAGAGACCCTTTTCACATTACATTATTGATTAGTGCAGCTTTAAAGTTTAGTTTTTTGGGTTTAAACAATGCATTTCCACACAACATGAGTCTGTCACAACGCGCCAGTGAAGGAGTATTTTCATTACCTTTCCATTTAGTTGTGAGACATTTCATGACAGTTTCTGCAAATCTCTTTTTGTGTTGTTTCAGAGACACAAGTCAGAGCTCATGACCCCTGCGCGCCGCTGCAGCCGCTTGATGGAGAGCTGCTCCTCTCATGTGCCATGCTGCGACCCCTGCGCCTCCTGCCGCTGTCGACTCTTCAACACAATCTGCCACTGCTGGAGGATGAACCCCCTGTGCTTAAAGAGGACGTAGATGGAGCACACACACACATATGCATACACATACACAAGCAGCATACTGGACATACGCAGTGATACATATATATATGCACACACCTATACATACATGCAGTGTGCTCTGGCCTGTGGGTTTGCCTCTGTTACAGCACAGGTGCAGTTCACAGAATATTATGACGGTGCATAGTAAACTAGAAACATCTTGAAAATAATTAAAAACAGATTAAGATTAAAATGAAGGTCTCAATTCTTTCTGTTGTCTATAGCTTTATCAGCTCAGTGTTAGAGGGGGAAATATGGATGAAGGAGGGAAGCCATGAAGGTTTACAGTCTTCTGATACATGCATATATATAAAAAACATCAGAAATGTCCAAATACCCAACATAAAGAATGCAGATGTAACAAAGGACGAGTGACATATGTTTTTTGATGTGCTGATCGTAGTAGACAATCATGTGTAAACTGTGTGTTGTGGCTCGGGCATTTCCTGCACCGTTGCTGCTTGTTATATCTTTGTTATTATTGCTCTCCTGCCATGTTAAACTGGTTTTATACGGGAACATTAATTTCTTTTTTGAAACTCACTGCCTTACAGATTAAATGTAATCTGTAAAATGTAACAATCATCTGTTTTGGGTCATCAACAGTTAAAAAACAGATTTTTCTGCTCCTATGTACCGGTTGATCATGCCCCGGAGAACAAATATGGAATTATCAATTATTCATGTGTGAAGTTATGAGTAAAGTTAGTTTATATTTTTGCTATTGAATAAATATGTTGTAAGCCTATATCATCTTTGTGTTTTTGTTCTGGTTCTTGGCATTCAGAGTTTATTTTAATGTGGAATCCTTAATGTCAACATGCTTAAATGTTGTTTAAGAATGTTCTTTATGTGTGGATTTATGGGAGGATACCATGTTTCATTTAAGAAATATGAGACAAGGGATCAAGAGAACGCCCCCCCCCCCCCCCCCTCAAAAAAACTGTTTGCTGGCAGCTATCTTGTGGCGGCTATCTTATAAACTGAGACTAAACCTGCTTTGTATTCTTTTCCGGAGTGATTAAGTGGAAAGCAGAGATAATTAAAATGTGTAGGGGGCCTAGTGTGTAACCAGGAGGGACATGCATAGACACAATTGATGTTAAGTTTGTTTTAAATGAAAAAATAAAGCAGTTTTGCATCTCTTAAATCCTATTCAGGCAGTCTGTGGTACTGTATTACTTTGTCTGGGAAATGGTTTGCTCCTCCCCTGATAGAAAATGAAGAGAGGGAAGGGTATATGATAGTAAAAATATGCACATCTGACATAATGCAACAGTAGCTGTTATGTTTTGAATGATAATCTATTTCATAGAGCTCATCATATGTTCAGATAGCTGCAAAAGTATGTCTTCAAAACCCATGAGCACGGAGGAGATGAAGACAGAGGAGAGTTACTGAAAAGGGCCTAAATAACATTTGAGTTATGTATCTATGATGGACTAATCTATGTAAGTTCATAGAGCTGAACACAGATGGGCCATGCACAGAGTGTGATTATGTAAGGCAAAGTGCTTAAATCAAAATAGTCACGTGCCTACAAGGAGGAAGACACAAGGAAAGGTCAGTGATTATCTGGAACATAAATGTGTCTCTAAAGAATATTATAAATAGCAAACATGTTATCTACTTCCTTCAATTAACCACCTGATGTGTCTTCTGCTGCCTGAGTTGGCACATGCTCACAAATGACAAAATATATATAAATACACTGGTTTGGATTCTGCTGAAAAAATGTGTACTTGCATGAAGGAAGAGCAGTGAAGCTGATTCTTAAAACAGGAAATTAGTCTTGTAGGAAGGTCGGCTTCATTCCTCCTCTTGTGTATGATGTGTAACCAAAGGCCATATATTTTTTATTCATATAGTTACACTGTTTCTTCAAAAGGCATTTATTTCTCTGGGCAGTAGTATTAGTAGTATTATTAGTACCAAAATATATGAGTGATTAACTTGTATAGTCAGACCGAATGACTTGAGAGCAGGAACTGAGACAGCAAAGACTTTTAGGGCAGCTATGGAATTTTTTGGTGTCAAGGAGGAAGGGAAAATAACTGCATGAATGTTAGTCAGAGACAGAATAATAGAGAAGTTACTGTAAAAAAAACAACAAAGAAAGGCACATTTGCACCGGGGAAACATCACTTTATCTGCAGCCAGTCTTGTTGACAACCCATTTAGCATCATGGCAGTGTGTGCGGAGCTCAGTTTCAATGTGGATCATGGCTATCTAGAGGGTCTGGTAAGAGGAATGAAGGCTGGGATTCTCACTGGCACTGACTATCACAATCTGGCCCAGTGTGACACACTTGATGGTAAGAATAATATAACCCACTGTACATTGTCTTGGGTACATTTTAGTTTTGTGCAAGTCTTCCCAGAAATGTATTACACCTCCAGCTATAGACTTGTATTTCTTGTGTTTGTACATGTGTGTGCGAGTGTGTCTTATAAGTAGCTGCAGAGGAGTACTAACAGGGATCATCTTATCCACCCAGTTTCTTCACCTGGATCCCATTTCACCAAGGAGATAATCTGAATTTTCTCTCCAGGAAGCAGGCATTCCTTTCTGAGAAAGACACAAAGTGCGAGTCAGTAAAGATGAAGACCAATGAGATGTTTAAGTTCACTCACTGGTTGTCTTAGTATGGAAATGGTTCTTGCAGAGAGTCTTCAAGACAATTTACTGAAAAACAGAATCCAAAATTGCATATTTTTAGTGTGTGTTAAACTGTTCACTGTTTCTCAGTCTAATGTTGCTGTGTTGAACAAGCTGGTCAGAAAATAGCAACACTGTAGCCAAATTAAACACTGTGCTGTGATTCACCTCTTCCTGATTTTTGGTAAAGGCAACCTAACAGGAAGCAAGTGTGGAAAATTTGAGAGCAGAATTACAATGTGATGTGGGTTGAGTGCAGAACCTTTAGGTCCCTCTTCTTCTCTCCTCTCTTCAGACATGAAGCTGCACCTACAGAGTACAGACTATGGCAAACTGCTGTCCTCAACTGAAGACGACCTGACTGTGTCTCTGGTGGACAGCAAGCTGAGGGAGAACCTGGTGACTGAATTCAGCTGCCTTCGCTCCAACGCCCTACCGCCGCTCTCCACCTTTCTTGACTATATAACGTACGCTATGACATGACATTTGCTTTATCATAAATAATACCATGGGCACAAGATGAGCAAATACACACATTACTTACTTCCTGTAGTTCTCTATTCATTCAATATGTTTCTCTCCAAAAAAAGAACAATGGATTAGGTACAGAGATACATTTTGTGAGGATGCCCCTTTTTTTATTTATCCAATACTTGTACTGATTGAAATACGCTACTAAAAAGGATAATCCTTAGATAAAAGAACTCCCCAAAGAAACCACAACAAAGCCTATAATACAGTCCATTACATTCAAAGAAAACCCTCCTTTCATTGAACCTTCTCTATGTGCTTCCAGTTTCACAGTTTTTAAAAAGAAAGGCGTATTTATGAGAAAATGTGTCCTTAATGAGAAGGATATAACAGAAGGGACATCCATTCACTGTGTTCTCTGTGTTGCCATAGCTACAGCTACATGATCGACAATGTGGTGATGCTGATCACCGGGGCCCTGAAACAGAGGGATGTGGCAGAGCTGCTCCCGCGGTGTCACCCACTGGGAGCTTTCGACCAAATGGCAGCAGTGGGCATCGCCCGCACACCGACTGAACTCTACTCAGCTATCCTGGTTGACACACCGCTAGGTAGACTCATCAAATAATCTGTGTCTCATTCCCAAAGACACACACTATCAATGCCCTTTCAGTGGTTTGTTTGGCTTTACAAGCTGGAGCAGACATACATTACAAAGTTTTTAACATCACCAGAGATAATAAAATCAGGTTACTATGGAAATGAATTCTCTATCTAACATTACACTGTTTATTTTTTCTAAACAGTGGAGAGGAAACACCTTTGAAATCTCTTTGGAGTACAGAAGCTCATTTTCACCAGGAAAAGAAAAAAAAAAAACGGTGAAAAGTTAGACATTAAATACAAACAAGGTTAAGAGTCTACAGCCATGCTAGCAGCTCTGTGAGGCTTCATTTAGGCACAGAAGTGCTTTGAGTTAAATTGTATTGTCAGCATGCAAACTATGACAATGCTAACATGCTGATATTCAGCCGGTATAATGTTTACCATATTCACCATCTTGGTGTAGCGTGTTAGCATGTTAAACCATCACACTTTGAGACTGTTATTTTAGCAGAGGCTGACAGGAATGTCATTAGTTTTGCAGGTATTTGGTTGAAAAGGTTATATAAAGCGTTTGTGGCTCTAGAGGAAGCTGTGTGAAATCAGCAATTTCCTTTGGGGCTGAAGACTGTTTGATGTGGTGTTAGAAAGAAGTGAGAAGCTCATCTCTGCTTGAGTCTAGCAGCTCAAGGCCATATTAGTTGCTACTGGCAAAACACACCTGAGGTCGAGTTGCATTGTGGGTAATGTAGGTGCCAGTTTAAGGAATTAATGACTATGAATGTCAGACTATGAATGGTTGTCATGGCAATTCATACAATAGCTGTTGAGATATTTCAGTCTGAGGAAGGTAGTGGACCAACATTAAATATTATTACATTAAGTCAGAATTTGACTTACCATGACTACTTTTATCATGTTATCTATATATATTTTTCTTTTCCTGGCAGAAATAGGCTACCATACTGAAGTGATGAGGAAGCTTTATTGGATAAAAAATGATATAAACTGCACACTAATAACCAAACTGATGCCCACTGTGTTATCTGTGTCATAGCTCCGTTTTTCCAGGATGCTGTATCTGAGTCCAACTTGGATGAGATGGAAGCTGAGATCCTGAGAAACAAACTGCATAAGGTGACAGAAGATGTCATGACTACTGTAATTTATCATGATGTCTGTTTCTGAGGATGTGTGTGTGTACATATGAGCTCTGGGGATTACTACTGTCAAACATGTTAACTGCACATTCTCTTTTTAATGAGATTTGATCTTTATGGGGTTTTTTTCTTTTCAGGCATATTTAGAGTCTTTCCACTCTTTCTGTAAGAACACTGGGGGTGCCACAAAGGATATAATGTGTCCTCTCCTGGAGGTACTGTGATCATTTCCACTATATTGTCTGGTTTCACTGAAGCCTCACATACTGTATGAGACTGGTTTTGCTGTAAATACTCCACGTATGTGCATCTGTTGCAGTTTGAGGCAGACAGACGAGCCTTCACAATCACTGTGAACTCCTTCGGGACAGATCTCAGTGGTGCAGACAGGAGCGCGCTGTATCCATCATGTGGCAAACTTTACCCTGAAGGGCTGCTACTGCTGACAAAAGCAGAAGACCACGAACAGGTCAAAGCTGTGGCCGACTGTTACCCGGTGAGTCTGACCTCATCTGTACTGTAAGGGCTCCATTATGAAAGCTGCTGTGTTCTTACTGCAATAACCTTTAATCAGACATGTGTTTAACCTTAACCTAAATCTCCCTGCAGGACTATAAAATCATTTTTGATGACCCTGAACCGGGATCAGATTTTAAGACTCTGGAGGACAGATTCTTTGAACAGGAGGTAATATAACTTTAATGCTCCTAAGAAAAAGCATAGTAACCCATGGAATGATGTTGCCTCCAGGTGATTCCTCTAAAAATATTTGGATCAAACAAACACATTTCACACTTCTGATTCTTGAGGAGATTCAAAATTCAGTTTTATAAGTACAGGCAGTATGTGTCAGTCCTGGTTTAATTGACAATGTGAAGAATGTGGGTAACGCTTTAGATTACAGCCTGCAACGCAAAGCTTCATTATGCACAATTTACAGTTTAATTTTTTGTACTAATGGTGTACCAGTACAGTACATAGCAATACATACATGTAGGTACAAGGGAACAATATGTGAAGTTGGATTGAGGGGTAACAATCTGGGAACCTAAAAAGAATTTATACTGTCAGTATTTCTTTTACCAACGGGAACTTGCTGAGCTGAAACAACAAATAGTACACCCATAATAAGAAACTACAGGAAAGTGATATTCTCAGTGTGATTAATGTATATATGTGTTCATTTAACTGCCTTTCTGCCTGTCTGAGTGGCTTCAACTCTTCATCTCTTATCTTTTCTCAGGTGAAGCTGAACACGCTTGCTTTCATGCAGCAGTTCCACTTCGGCGTATTTTACTCCTACATCAAACTGAAGGAGCAGGAAGGTCGCAACATCATCTGGATCGCTGAGTGTGTCACACAGAGACAGAAGTCCAAGATACACAATTACATACCCATCTTCCAGGGAACAAAATAATCAGGCAATAACTAGTGGAACATGTTCCACATTTAACATACAATGGTACAATTTAATAAATGTACTTTATCAAACTGTATAAAAATATTTGTTGATCTCTTCATGGTGAAAGTTCGGCTGTGAGGAGAAGTTACTGTGGTTGCACTAAAGTCAGTCACCAATAATCTTCAGTGTTTGTACTACACATCACAGAAAATACAAAAAGAAGCCTTATGATTAATAATAAACTAGATGCTATAGTTAGTAAGTTCTTATTCACATTATTGGCACAAGAACAGTGTATAGTACATTACAGGAGGTATAATAACATGTGTAACTATACAGTGGGGTACAAAATGTAATATAAAATGTAATGATATAAGTAATGTAGCACAACCAGTGGTATAAGAGTGTAAATATGTCTGTTTTAGCAGCTAACAGAGGTCATAAGTCTCTCATCTTTGCTCTTCACAAGCTCGTCCATCCTTCATACTTTCACTGAAAGAAAAAGAAAACCGAGGGTAAAAAAAAAATGCAAAATCAATTTTTTGGATTTATAAATTTAAAACATCTGCCACATCCTGACAGCACAGTATTATTGATTGGACACAGTGGGAATCTAATCATGCACATCTTGGTTATATTTCACTTCAACTTACAGCACTGGACAGGGACCTCCAGTGGTATGTAGTTCTGCTGGCAGAGATGTACAAAAGCAGATGCTAATCTGCAAGGGGCTCTGGAGGAGCTCAACTCACACACCAACAAGAACTGACCAGGATCCACCTGATGGCACAGACACCCTGCTATAAAAATGCAGCTCACAATCCATCACAAACAGTGCCATGTGTCAGCCTAAAAATGAGCTACATTTTCACATTTAGTGGACAAGACAGAACATACTTATTTCATCAAATCCTGAGTTTGTGTTAATAGACATAATTCAAATTTAGTTCAATTTCCTTTAGATAACAATATACACATTTATTTTGCAGCATTTCCTTTGAGGACTATTAAATCATATTTGCACATTTTTCCACTGAATAATCGTTCCTTCATCTGTACTACGAGTGAATAAGTACAGTTGATCATGCCTGTTGTACCATGTTTGAACTTGAACATGTCCAGTTAATGAATGTCTTTATCTTGGCCATTAATCATGTAAAGGTCCATTAGAGGTCAACAGGGTGTGTGTGTGTGTGTCTGTGGTGGTGGTGGTGGGGGGGGCTGTCTGGTGGGCAATGTGCCAGACAATTGTTTTCAGTGATTTACCTTACACTTAATTAATCTTGTAATCTAAGTTCATGCTGGGTAAGAAACTGGTCATGCATGTCAGCTCTGCTTTTACACTCACCACCCTGAAGCAGGAGCTCAGTGGAGAATCAGGAGAGGAGAACAGGAAGTCACAGGTCACTGGGCTCACAGCTACTTTTGAGAGGCGCTCTGCTGTAGCTGGAGGTTTAATACACTCAGGTTTCATCTGAAGACGAAGACAAATGGTCAAACTGCAGTGGAGAACTGTCAGACACTGACATGAATGTGTAGACATTTATAGACTCCAGAGTTTAGGATTTTCCTCTGTGCTCAGTATACGAACACTGCCTGCTTACCTGCCAGCTGTAGAAAAAATCCTCCAAGTTTTCAGCTTGAGATCCATCAGGTAATGGAAAATCATTCCCTGCTTCATTGTCATTGGACCCCAACAGACCAGTGGATGTGCCTGTGTACAGAAAAACATGTATCTTCGGTGGAGCATGGACATTAAAATATTCTTTAAGATCATGAAGCTAACAATAATAAAGATCAGGAATTATGACCATGGATTCATAAATCATACTGAATCTTTAGTTTTCTTACCGTGCAACCATCCATCAAGAGTAAAACTGCACAACTCTAGCGTTAAGTCACATGACAAGGACACTCCATTCTGATTGGACACCTGCACAACGTTTGATCCTCTTCTGACAGCCACTCCACTGTCACTGTGAAAAGTGTGCATTACAGCGGTGTTGCAGTTGGCTTTTACCTGTGAGACAAAGATTTATTTATTTTTTCCTTTAATCTTTTTGTAATTTTTCAGATACCTTGCAAGAAGGCGTTCAAACGAAACTGCTGTGATAGCTTTTCTCACACATACAGGCAAACAGGGTCACCAGGGTTACCAGCAGTCACAAATACCTGTCCATTGTGCTGAATGTTGATGGTGCTGTTATTCATTCCCAGCAGGAGGAAGTTCTGTGAGTCTGAACTGAGCAGCAGTGTGAATGAGGGGTCCGCGCTGATGTCTTGGGCGAGAAGAAGTGGACATGATGCTGGGAGCTCATACAGGTTTCCATCAAACGTCACTACAAACTGATCTGCCACCAACAGAGCTTGGTCTTATGGAGAGAAACAGAACAACAAAGACAGAAAAAAGGGTCAGAATGTAAAATTATTGTCCTTTATTATTGTTAACAAACTTAATGCGAGTCTTTCTTACGCATGAAGGGGCTATCCATGATCTTCCTCTTGAGACGGTAAAGTTCAGCTGTGGGTCTGATAGAGGCGAGGGTCTGCAGGGGCCTCAGGAGCCAGTCTTCTAAAAGGATCTCTACCAGTCCAGCCTCGGCCAGCCTGGACCGGGGGAGTGTTGGCAGCGGCACTGACACAGTCACTGAACACTCACTGGAAAAACCAAGACCACTCGGTTCAGAATATCTTATTGGAATCATTTCTTTACATCTGTTTTGCTCTGGCTCAACATTTGGGCGATTTAACAGCAAATGCAAAACCTTGAAGCTTGAGGTCAAATCAGTGTTCACGGTGCTAAATTAATTTGTCTGGGTTACATTTAACCTTTGTTTCAGGAACATGCCAATGATGTAGTTTGGAGCTGCTTCAAAAAGAGATAAAAATCACTTAAAATCTGTTCAAACAACAGTTATATGTAACCTTGACATCTAAAAAACATGTTCTGACTTGGTTGTTACTGGGTGGGACTGTCATATTATAACATAATGAAGAATATATCCTCTCTTTAACCTCTTAAGTGATTTTATGAAAGGAAGGGTGCAGAGAGGTGGGACTCCCTAAAAACTTGGCATTTCACCCGGGTGCAGGTGGTTTTGCAGGACATAGCAGTGCATGCTTCAGTGAGCTCCATGACCGTCTTGCTTTGAGTGCACATTCATGAGTTTTCCACAATGAGGGTGAGTTATGTTAGTTTTGTACAAATAATGTAGGTTACTACTTTTAATTTGCACTACCCAGTCATGCTAACATTAGAATGTCATGTGTGTGTGTCATGACAATACTGTATGAAATTTACTGGCGAGCTAACGTTAGCCAACTGTTACTAAAACACTGTGCCAAGAAAAAGACTATAAGAATGTGAATTCACCTTTATGTATACACACAGACCACCTGCCTTTTTGCCTTCACTTTTTTTCATTCAATTAATGGATTGTATTGTTGTTTAGTCTCTCACAGATGGGTGAAATGCTGCAGCAGCATGAGAGAGAGAGATATACATGTGCTTACACACTCACACACACAAAGTGAAATCTTCATACAGGTAGGGTGTGAAATATGGGGGGTCTTGGGGAGAGGGGGGTTAATCAGACAAACTACATTGAATAATACACAATATTCTATTGAAGTCTTCCTATAATTTGTACATTTGGTCTCACATCTGTGTACATAGACACAATTCTTTTTTGTGCCTTGTAAGCCCGTATGGGCTGAGCATCTGGATGTAAGATAGGGTCCTTAGTTACTTTTATTGACATGTTTTGACAGACACTAATATATCCAAATTATGAGCAACATGCACTGCCTCTGGTGATTGCACCAACTGAAATGTAGTTTGGTGAGAACCTTTTGGTGTGGAAACCTACGCTATGTCCACCTGAGACGAGGTATCCTACCCCTGGCAATGGAAGTAGGTAAGTGAGGAAGGTAGGGTGTGTTTGGTCTGTGACCTGGGGGATGATGAAAATAAATTGTACTTAGTTTTATTGTAGGCTAATGATAACCTGCATGCACCTTTGTAAGAATGCAGATTATGCAATGCAATTATTTTGGTTTGATGAAAATGAGACATTGGACTGAATGGCAAAGTTTTTTGGCTAGTTTTATTTCTAAAGCTTGAAAATGAGCAAACTAGACTGAATAATACATGCATACAATATTGATCAGTTTATTTGATGCATAAATGCATACAGAATATACTACTTGTGTTCTATAATTTGTTTATTATTATTTTTAAACTGAGATTATTATTATTTGGAAACTGAAAGTCTCCCTTGTTTATCCAAAACGTGACAAGACGACCCAATGTGAGTCAATAGGAACGCGCATCAGGCACGTAACACTCTGTGTGACGCAGGACGTAAGGCACCGCCCCTGGGTGAAATACCAAGTTTTTAGGGGGTCCCGCATAAAGGTCTCAGACATGTGCAGTACCTGGGGGAGTATTTGTAGACAGAGGCCAATCGTTTCCTGACTCCTGACAGAGCCACTGCCAACCTGCTTTCAACCCAGTGGTAAGTGTGCTGGCCTGCCTAATTATAAAAAAACATCAACCATTAATGCACTCTGATCAAATACAATCACACTCACTCTAAAAATATCTACATAACGCTTTGAATGAGCTAAACTAGGAATCACTTCAACAAAAAGACAGAGTGCAGGTTTCTCACAACATCCAGGGCGACGCTGAGCGTGGCCACACTGGTCTGAGCCAGCGGCCTCAGCTGAGGGTTTTCTAACAGAGTAGGCAGGACCTCCACCAGCCGGTCAGTCCACAACGACACAGCCTCCCTCCACAGAGCGTCCAGCCTCTGGCCCCTCACATCCTGGTACACACCTGCCAGAGTGGCCAAGGGCCCTGCGGAAGGAGCAGAGAGAGCACTGAAAATAAAGGGAACAGCAATACATTTTCCTTTCTCACATCACTGAGGAAATAAAATGATGAGGAGCTCAGGGGTCAGAGTACCCTGACAAAACAAAATTTTGGTGATCATGTAAGAAGAAAACATAAGTAATGATGGAAAACAGAAAAGATTATTTTTATGCTTCAGATAATGACGTAAAGGAAGAGAGGATTAGTTTATGATTCAGAGTTTCTCAAAGAAATTAGATTTCTGCCTGTGAGGAAAGGCAGGGACCGGCTGTACGGTCGTGACTCAAGAACTAAAGGGCATTACTAAATTTAAAGCAACCAAATCTGCTGTTTATACACAACCACAGCGCACCATTCTGTGCCTGTTATAGATTATAAGTATGTAAATTTAGACTTTTTACAAGATAAAGAACCAAATTTGATCAAAGGGGGAATGGTGGTGTTGACCAGATATGAGAGCAACAAAAGATACTCCTTTGTTTTTTTTTTTCAATAACACAAACTGTGAGCTGTCATTTGGCTGACATCACTGGTTAGCGTCATCTCTCTAGACTCACTCCTCAGCTCCTGTTGTCCCAGCAGCGAGGTGTGCGCCAGCAGCCCGAGAAAGCGAGGCAGGCTGTCGGTCCAGATGCGACGAAGGGGGCTGTTCTGCCACAGAGCCGACAAACCTCTGTCTCTCTGCCCCAAGAGAGCCTCCGCTCGCTGGGAAACATGAAGAGGCACAGCGCTCAGCTCCTGGAGCAACGCACTGTCTCTGGACTGGAAGGAATGCGGAGAAGAGAAGCTGTCAGCTCGTTACAAACTGCATAATGAAACCCAGATTAGAGCCCTAAATTTGCGGCTAAGTCTAAACCACTGCAGCATCTGTTTACACCGAGTATCCTTGTGTGTGTGTGATGTGGTTACCTGTCGTCTGAATTCAGTGAGGAGATTCTGTATTGTCTTGATTCTTTCCAACAGCTTCCTCCGTATCTGGGAGCTTAAATAGTGAACACGTGCCTGTGAAAACAACAACATACAGTTCTTCAAGGCTTCATACTGTATGGTAGTTGAAATATGGCTATACTTTTTTGCTGTTGGTGATACCTCCACCGCAGTAAGACTCTCCAAACAGCCACTTGCTCTCAGCATCAGCCTGTGATTGGCTGTTCCCACAGACACGCTGCCCAAAGTTTCAGGTTTGTTGCTGCCGTCTCTTTTCTGCACATCCAGCTTTAAACCGTGATTTGTTCCCACACATGCCAACACAGTAACATCCTCGTTCAGGCCTGAGCCTGCACATAAACAGATGCGTAAAAAATGTCTTTTTATTCTTGTTTAATCTTAGTTTTAATATTTTGGGGTACTTTTGTGAGCGTTTCCAGAGATGATTCTGTATTTACCGTTCTTGTAGCCTGCCGTGGTCTGAAGACATCTTCCCTCCACTGTGCCATTCAGCCAAATCTTCTCTCTGCGGTCCAGTCTGGCCTGCACCTGGAGACCAGATCCCCGGGGCCAAGACAGGGCACTGCCCCCCACCTCCACACTCCAATTACCCATCCTAGACTGTTGAGTGTATACATACACATGTTTGTACTTATATATTTATGAGGACCCTCACTGATGCAAAAGAATTCCCTAGACCCCAACTATGGAGATTAAGGAGTGCCAATAAATATTTTTTACAGCTTATATACTTTTTTGTCCTTCTTTTTTTCTTTCTTTTCTTTTATTAATTTTCCTGCGGGGGGTTCTTTATCATATGAGGTTTAAGAGACATCTCAGTTAAAGGGTAATTGGGATAACCTTTTCTAGCCAGCAAGAGTTACGAGACTAATACCAAGAGTGAGAACCGCTCAGGGGTGTATCTGCTGTTGCGTAAGTTGTGTGATTGGAGGGGGGGGGGGGGGTATATTGTCTGAGGGGAATGGATATATTAAGGGACTTAATGGGTTTTGTTAAGGGTTATATATTTTGGATTTAATTTTGTAATATGCTTCTCTCAAAATTATAAAATGTCTCTCTCAAGGACAAGATCCTTAAGTTTGGTTGATTAATTATAAAGTCGAGTAAAGTTTCCGTTCTTTCATGGAACTGTAGAGGTCTGAGGAAATTAACTAAGATCAAACAGATCATGAACAGATTAAAACAGGAGATGTCTCTAATTAGTAAGAGATGGCCAGGACAGGTTTTTTCTTATCATTTTCCTCCCCGTCAAGAGGGGTCATTATACTTATTCATAATTGTTTCAGATCTAGAATGTAATCAAAGACCCAGGAGGTAGATTTTTGGTAGTTCAAGGCACAATTAAAGATGATAAACTGAATCTGATAAATGTTTATGGCCCAAATAATGATGATCCTGGATTTTATGCCAAGTTATTCCTTACAGTTTCCAGTCTTTCTGGACAGAATATTATTGCAGGAGACGTCAATTGTACTTTAGACCCAGCTAAAGATCGTTCAACAGAAGTTGATCATTCACATATTAACAAAAGAAAGACAATTATTCAGTTTATGGATGAACTCCATTTAATAGATTTATGGAGGGTATTAGACTTTAATTAACCTATTATTTATTATTATTTTAATTATTGTTATTCAAATAGATATCATACGTACTTGTGTATTGATTATTTCTTAATCTCTGCCCAGCTAATATCTAAAATAGAAAATTGCCAGTACAATAGTATTATCATATCAGATCATGCCTGTATTTCCTTGACTTACATAGACTCTAAATTAATTTGTGACCCTCCAAAATGGCGATTTCAGTTAAAGTGACTCCTGGAGCTCTCATTCATAGAATGTCTTGGGAAACAAATAGACTTGTTTTTTCTAATGAATACTACTGAAACCTCCACAACCACTAGATGTGAGGCCTTTAAAGCAGTTATTAGAGGACAGATCATGAGCTACATTAATACAAATTCTAGGGAAATCAATAGGGACATCACAACCGTAGACTCTAAAATAAATCTTGTTGAACAAAAATGATACCAAAATTTAGGAGACAGCGCAGAGATACAACAGAAATTACTTATTTATAGAATGAAAGGAAATACATGGAAAACTTCTAGCTTGGTGTATTAAACAGCAGCAACAAGATAGTGCTATTCACTGTATTGAGGATAGTAAAGGGAATATTATGTTTGATCCAATAGAGATAAGTAATACATTTGAAATGGCATTAGAAAAAAATTACATATATACAGCCAAACAAACAAGAGGCATTTAAGGAAATATGGGATCCCTTAGTACAGTTTCTTAGAAGGGAAGAGTTACGCTTGCAGAAATGCATCATTCTGGGAGCAATATTGTATTTTCAGTTAGAGAAGCATGTGTGTATGCACATATGTAAATGGTTATATATATGTACATGTTTTGAGTTTTTTTGTTTGTTTGTTTGTTTTGTTTTGCTTTGTTTTGTTTTTTGTCTTCTTTTCCTTTGTCTTTCTTTTCTTGTCTTGTGTTTCTATGATAGTTGATTACTCTCTGGTATGAATTCTTAGTATGAAATGTTAATGTCTTATGAACTCTTACTGTTTGTTACGAGTATTTTGTAATGTTTTGCCTGGAGGAGTCTGGGGTAGGGTGGGTGTAGGTGAGGTTAAGGGGATAATATGATATTATTCAGGCTGTATTGTATTTGTTTACTTTGATAAGTCCTTTTTTTCTTTGTCCCATGTCTATTTATGTTTAAAAAATAATTTAAAAATATTCTCCAAAAAAAAAGAGCACACAAACAGAGATGGCAGTTAATCCAATGTACAACAATAAAGTGCTACCAGTAATTCCATTACTGGTAGAAAAAGAAAATCTGTATCCAATAATATAAAAAAGGGACATGACTTATACATAACTAAATTAAACCATTACATGTACGTCATCACTGACAATCTGTTGACATGTTCCCTGTTTCACTGAATTCACTAAGAGGTTTTCTTTTAAACATTTGACAATCAACTTAACTAAGACATATTATTGTTGAATGAACACCAAGGGATCTTTCTCGTTGTTTACCTCAGAGAAGAGAGACATGTTGGTGCCCTGAGTGGTAGAGGAGTTGGTCAGGGCGAGGGTGAGGCTGCACTGATGGGGCCGTCCTGTCACCGACAGGCGAGACTGTGTGTAAAACAGCTCGTCTCCTGAGTTCAATCTGTGGGATCCTGACCACGACAGAGTCTGAACAGATCATCAGGGAAAGTGATGGTTTTTTAACATACAGAAGAAATTTATTTAAACTCTTATCAAGTTAAAAAAGAAATGTCTGAATCCTCTTTGTATTACATGTAATTAAAATGTGTTTATAACAGTAACTAGATCGGTAATTTTCTGATTTTTTTCTAACACTGGTAGGAAGTTTAACTTCTAAGCCTCTCAGACTAAGGCGGACTACTGATTAGGTATAACAAATATGACCAGATGCTGTTACATTTTATTCTCTGAGTCACGCTGAGTACTCCCCACAGGCACATAAAGCTAGAGACTACGCCAGCATGCAGTGCAACCGACAGACAGACACAGCATCACTCATGTATAGTGACACATTTATGGGTGTACGAATTACCAGTTAAGAAATAAATCAGCACACTGGTGAGTGTGACAAGTTAAAGAAGAAAAAAAACAAAAAAAGAACAGAGAGGCGTGGACTCACAGGCTGTGGTGGGCAGAGGCCCAGCAGCACTGTGTGCTCAAAGCGATCCCTGAGGTTGGTTTGGACCTTGGCCAGGAGTGTGTGTGAAGGACAGGGTGCAGGAGACACTTTGTCCAGCCCGACATTAACTTGGAGGCTGTGCATTCCCCGTGGACCCTTCTGCAAGCAACAACACACACACACACACACACACACACAAGCAAACACAAACCGAGATTTTTTAAAACTCCAGCCATCTGCTACCACATGAAGAGAGAGTTTAATACGCAGAAACTCAATGAAAAACAACACACTAATGTTGTATGTACCTGGTACTTCATGCCTTGCTTGACACTCCTGTTGTCCCATCTTAGCTCTGCGTTTTGTGAATATGAGTTTCCCTCCTGGCCCACTGACACACAACCTTTAACAGAAGACACTGCCATCTACACACACACACACACACACACACACACACACACACACACACACACACACACACACATATATATACACACATATATATATGTATATATATGTACACACAGCAAGTAATACATAATTGGGCACTCAATAAAGACTGATCCCACAAAAATGTAAACATCCTTGAGATTTGCAGATGGTGCAGCTGCACTACCTGCTGGGTTGAGAACAGAGCACACGCCTGCCCCCTGCTAGAGTTGATCTGCCACTGCTTGCTCAGGCTGAGGGAGACGTTGACAGGCACTGCGCTCTCCCATGACAGATGGGTCTGAGTGTACAAAAGTAAAAAAAAAACAAAAATACATACACTTAAAAACAAAATCATGTAATCATATTCTCAAAATAATCTACACACTTTCTGCAACTGCAAAACCAACACCACTATTGCTGCTACAAGTTTTATGCAATATCAAAACCACCAAATTCACCATGGGGTGAATTTGTGTAAGTGTGACCTATTTGAGAATGAGTATTATTCTGTCATTGTTATTGTTCATTGTTGATATATTTCATGAAAAACTGAAAATGGTGGAGGGATGTGGCAATGCACGCAGCACTTTGGGAATATTTTTTATTCCAAATGAAGCTAAATAAGATGTAAGAATTATGTTTAGTAAAATATTTATGTAATATGTATTTTTGTTCTTAGACAATAATGTAGTTTAATTTAATGCAAACAAAAATGTATGTAGCAAACCATTGTTGTATGGCGTCTATTGGAGTGGACAGATTCATGTTGAAAATAATAAATACTGAAACTAAAAGTACCACCTTGTGTTTGTATGCCTCCAACTAACCAAGTTGCAGTTTACATCCATGTCTGTCCAGACTTATATAACATTTGTAGTGTGGACTTTGAAGGAATCTAATAACAGGTATTAAGTGTATTTTTTTTACACACATTTTTTATTTTTTTATGTTTGGCTAATAAAGCTGATTCTGATAGAACACAAAGTTGTAGCCATGACAGTAGACGATGCTTCAGATATGGATGTTGTTGCAAAGAAGCTACAAATTCTAAAATATTCTTCACACACATCTTCAGAAGATCTAAACAATCACCACAGTTTCAAGGTGGAGACCCAAGATTAGTGTCACCAATTCAGTATCTGACCAAATGTGAAATATGGTCACAATCTGCCTTCTGTTTCTGGGTTATCGTGTTGAATAATGACCAGCAAGTGTTTTTGTAGAACATTATGATGTCACAGTGAAGCTCACCTTTGACCTTTTGGATATAAAATATCATCACCTCATAATTTTATTCTATTAGACATTTATGTGAAACTTTGTTATAATTAGTGTGTGAATTCTTGATTTATGGCTAAAAACGTGTTTTGTGAGGTTACAATGACCTTTGACTGCCAAAATCTAATCAGTTCATCTTTGAGTCCAAGTGGATCTTTGTGCCAAATTTGAAGAAATTCTAGCTGGATGAGGAGGCATTTTATGTCTCTGCGCTGGCCACAGCTGTTGCCGGTGCAGAGGCATAAAAAACTAAAATGTATTAGATTATATTGGGAAACTGATAATTAATAATTCATGCATTAAATGTTTTTAATATGAAAATCTGAGACAGAGGGCTGCTCCACCTGAACTAATAGATTTGGGGTCACATTTCATAATTTAAAACATGGGAGTCTATACTGATGGTTGTTTTCAGTGTTTTGGGAACATGAGCTTTAGTTTTGACAAATGTACCAAATCCACTGACATAAAGTGGCAAGACTCATCTATTGGTTACATGACTAGCAGAGATGGATACTTTAATAGCGTAAAGTGTGTGTGGTCTACCTGGTGGCTGCTGCGTTTTTCCCTCTGTGAGCTGTATGAGACTGTGTGAAGGGACAGATGGCTGAGTGTGGAGGAGAAGGGCTGTTTCAGCTCCAGCTTGGTCTCATTCATCTCCTCTGATCGACTCCACAAGCTGAGAGCTCTGACCTTCAGTTGAACAAACCATAGTTTATGAAACAAAGAAATAAGAAAAGAAATCCTTATAGATGATCAGGCTTGACATTCACTCTTTTCTTTGACTATTCTACAACCTTTAGGGGTTCGTTTCACATACAGTCATTACAATTTCATTAAACTTTGCTTGAGCATTGCCAATTGAATATGACAGTTTCATACTCCAAGAGACACAAAAGGAGACAAAAACTGAGTCAGAGACAAAAGCAGATATCACAAAAGATTGCATGAATCATGCCCTTCATGTTCTCTGGGTCATGTCACACTTTGTGTACTCTGACCTGCTCCAGTCGGCCATGCCTTGTCCAGCCTAGTGAAACGCTGTCCAGCCGACCCAGTAAGGAACGCTCCAGTGTCACCTCCAAACTGGTCCAACGGGGAATGCAGGTGATCTGAACTACAGCCAAGGACAAGAGACAACAATCTCTAGCGAGCTCAATTCTTAGATGGTTAGAGGGATTTTACTTTTTTTTTTTTACTTAAAGATACAATATAAATCTAACAGTTGTGAGGCTCTGCAGAGCTGGTTGTGTGACAGTTTACCCTTCAGGGTCTGGTTCCCCATCTCCAGTGCTGGAGGTGCAGAGTAAAGACCAGACAAGCTGAACTCCTGATTGCCCCAGACAGCTCCATGCTGGACTTGGTAGCTCCAGTTCCTGGCTTCATACACTGTCCTCACTGCAACAGTCCTGGGGAGCGGCTTCAACTACAGGAAAAAGACAGTCACTGTAACATTTAGGATGTGGGTGTATCTTCATGTCATGTCCAGGGTGCGGAAAGACAGATTGAGCCAAGGACCTGAATCAGTGTCATCATTTAATTACATCTTATAATGTTGACTTTTCTTTCTTAAAAACACATTTTACTATAGTTCCAATATGTTTTATCTGTTCTATTTTATTATTTCACCCTTTTTGTCTCATTTATATTATTTTATTGTTGGGTATTTTATTCTACTGATTTTGACTTTCTGATTTCATTTAATTTTATTGTGCTGATATGTTTTATCTTGATTTCTCCATGTAAATCATTTTGTGATTGTGTTTTGAAAAGTAAATAAAGTTAATTATTATCATCATTATTATTAATAATAATACTCATTGTTATTCTTAATTGTATATTATTAATTATAATTAAAATCTACTTTTTATGTCTGGCAAACACACATCATAAAATACAGAATTTATCTGAGCATAAAGCCTTAAAAGCCATAAAATTCAGTATATCACATGCAGAATATGTGCTCTATTTTGATATATAAAGGTGCATAAAACGTAACGTATTTAATGACACATGACTAAATATGGGCAGTGCACCCATAGTCCAATCAGAGAAGCAGAGGGATTTGGAGGAATATATAATCTGTTTGTTAGTAGATGGTGGCGCAAATTGTGCGTGATTATCCTTGACAACAGAATTACAGTACAACATTGCAAAGCAGAACGTCAAAGTTGTGATTTGTGCCTGAACATAAAAAAGTCTTGAATGTACATGTTATATACTTTATATAATACCTGTGGATATGAGTGTTTGAGCTCTAGAGCCTGTCTGTATCCGCTCTCAATGGCTGCCACTTCCCCCAAAGCCCACAGCCTCCTCCTGCCTGACGACACCTCCACCAAACCTGCAACACTGGACTGGGACTGGTTCAGCTAGAGAGAGGGAAAAGAGAAATGGTGATACTTGTTGTGACATGTCATACAAATAAAACTCTCCAATTGTTCTCATACCACACAAGATTAATTCATCTCAAGGTTGTTGCTGCACAACAGACAAACATAAGCAGGCAAAAATAGACGATTAAGATCATTGTTCAGCCTGCTGCTAATTTTTCAGAACCCACCTGAGACCTGACATTGAGCTGAGAGGGCAGGTAGACCATCATCTTGGGGATATTCTGGACCACCTTCACCATCAGGTCCTTGCTGGTCAAAAGAACCTCTGTCACTTAAAGTATGTGTGTGATTTACAGGAGAAATGGTTGTATATGTATATTTTCAGATTTTCAGAAGTGTGTTGTGCGTGTGAGTGTGTACCTGTGAGGCAGATGGTGTCCCTGGATGATGAGGGCTAGTGAGGAGCTGAGTTCAGGGTTCACAGCCATTGAGCACCTAAGCTGTGACCCAGCAAGTCTTCCCCAGGCCTCCACCTACATCAACAGTACAGAGCTGCTCAGCAGAGAAAAACAAATCACATATCCAGAAGCCAAGCATAATCTACTCTGCCTCAACTCCTGCTGAGCTTGGCCTGAGCCGCACTCTCTGAATCCAGTTTCTAAGAATTTGAGTTGGAGACGTTGAAGGCGCTGTGAGAATGTGAGTGTGTGCTATTCTTACTTGCAAGGCAGGGCTCGTTTGACCCTGTACAGTGTGTTTAAGTGTAACTCTGGCCTCCTTGGACCCTGCATGCGTGCCCCAGCCCCCGATGTCCCCCATCACTCGGACCCTCCAGTCCTCACAGTGAATGTCTACTGAGGCGCTCCGCAGAGGACCTGCAGAGAGGATCAGAGCACTGATGTATAAGATTAAAGCAATAATATGAGACACCCTCATATCATCATCATGAAAGTAAAGAAATTTGTGTTTTTGCAACAATGTCTGCACTTTAAAACTAAACTGAAAAATCTATTTGAATTAGTGAAAAGGAAACCAATCTTTAAAAACACTGATCAGAATCAGTTGTGCTGAAAATGTCTCCAAGTGATTGATAAGGTCAACTTGTGACATCTGCTGGCCAACTCCAGTTATTGCATTTATAACCTCACAATGAAACAGAAAGAGAAAATACAGTGTAAACCAACTCACCACTGTCATCTTTAAAATTTTGTTTATGCATTGACACAAAAACAGTAACACATGTTACATGTCAGAATATATATGATGACTATTCTTGGTTTGGTTTCATAGTTAAAGTATCTGTTTGCTACTGTTCTGTTTAGTTGTGTGACCGATGTGTGACAAAGAGTGCTGTTATAATTAAGTTATGATGTTTGCAATTACTTATAATTGCTTGATAATAACGGGGAATAATTAGCTTTAAGTAGCCACATGAAAAGTAATAAAAGTGTCTGATGTACAACTAATCTAACCTGAAAAAAACTCTCTCTGGCTCTTTGACAATGTGCATTTTTTCATCTGCAAATGTCTCTAATACTCAAATGACCTACAAGTGTGGCAAGGATTCCAAGAAAGATCTTTTCTTAGAGTCAACTATGCTGCATGACACATGAATAGAAAAATAAAATCAGACCTGAAACAGGATTAAGATGACAGTGCTAGTCAAATTAAATTCAAACTTCTGTTATATGGTGCCAAAAAAAACAAACAGATAAAAACAATGTCCTGTATGATTCAGGCCTTGAATTATACAGAATTATTCATTGTCTTGTTTAGCTTTAAAAGACAATGAGAAACAACCGCATATATTTAAGCATCTCAAACTTCAGAAAATAACATTAACAGTCGACTACAGAACATAAATATTAAACCAAGCTGTTAATACAATCTGACCTTTGAACTGAGCGGTCAAAGCAGTGTCCAGACTGAACTGCGTCCCTGTCTGATTGGAAGTCAGGGGAGAGTAGGAGAGAAGCCCAGCCAGACGTCCACCAGCCACGCTGACATTCAAGCCAGAGACGAGCAGCTTGTGTCCGTCCACAGTGAGCTGAACTCTGGACTGGAGCTGAGAAAACGCCCCCTGGATGGAACATAAGGCCTTCGAAAAAATAAAATCAAAAGATTGTTGCTACCCTCATGAATACCACAGAATATGTTTTGAGACAGAGGCAGCTACTGTATCTCACCAGTTCAATGAATCGTTAATGTAAAGAACATTTATATTTGATAGTTATATGGATTTTTTAATACCTCGACATTAAGTGGCACTCCTCTGTCCTGTAGCCAGGACCAGCTGTGCCACATGGTTCCTGTTATCTCTTTGGTCATGGGAAAACATTTCATCTTCAGTATCAGTCCCGCCTGCTGATCTCCAAACTGGGATTGTAAAGTCAAATTCTTCCCTTCAGCAGAACCGAGCTCCACCTGCCCACACAGTCACTATGACATTAACTATCTGAGACTCTTGAATGCATACTGACAAGTTAACTGATTATCAGTCAATCAACAATCAGTTCTTCATAGGTGATTGGTTGAATCGGCTGCATGTTTTTTAACTTCTAACCTGGATGCTGTTGTTTCCAGGGACTCCCAGTTTCTTCAGGTAGTTCAGCGTGTGTCTGAAATTACTCTTCACTCTGACCGTCTCAGACGTCTTTTCCACTGTCATCTCTTGGCTTAACTGTAGTATTCAGAATATTTTGGGGTTATGCAAACATAATTTATTTTTCCTGGACATTATAAACTCTAAATTGGCCACATTTCAAATATCCCAAATCAATCATCCAACCTTTTGATTTCCTGCACTGCTGCGTAACAGGTAATAGTGCGATCGATTGCCATGATAACCGGAATTCATTGTTATTGCAGCATTTGCAGTGAGACCCAGCTTCCTCAACAGGGGCAGTGTGTGGTTAAGATAAAGTGATGCCTCATTTTTATCCTAAAAAAAACAAAAGCACAAAATCATAAAACATGGCTTCACACCCCTTGATCTCTGAAAACAGAAAAGCTACATTTTTGTGTTATATGTGTCATATTACAATTATTGCAAATTATTGCATTTTAATTGGGAAAAAGTAAAACATTTAAATGTGAATGAATGTAAAATCTAATGTTTATGGTCTTTCCACACCTTAGTTTTCTTAAGAGCCACTAGAGCCTGTAACTCTGTATTGTCTATTGCCATGGAGACATGAGATTCAGCAATGGTTTGGGAGACAACCAAGGATCCAGAGGCCTGTATCCTGTCTGGACTACCCCACTCCTAAAAAACACAAATAGCTTGTGAAAATGTGACGCTTTGACAGTTTGACAGGCAGCAACTAACTAGTCTGTTATCAAATACTCTGTGTAATGAAATAAATGCTTTATCTATGTACAGTATGTACTTTACCTGAATCACTGTGCAGTTATTGAAGTACACCAGTGACCCCTGCAGGCCTGGATGTGACATCACAGCTCCAATGGCTCTGACGGCACATTCGCCCATCTGAATGAGCGCTTCAGTGTCATAGCGTTGTTTTCCAGCTCTGCTTGTCACCCTCAGTCTGCTGCGTTCAGGTAAACTTCTGAGAGCAGGAAGGTTGTGATTGAGCTCACCCTCCAGACTCAACTCCGGCCAGGCCCTTGCATTCAGCCTCAGGAAGCCCCTTTTGCCCCCCAGACTGGTGTCCACCATGGCTGCCCAGATACCCTGAGCCTCCTGCTGCACTGATCCATTCAAATGGGCCTGAGAAGGAAAAATATAAACTACTGGTGTTTTCACATATCTGTAATTATAGCATCTCCAGGAGGCTGGACAGTGTTATACTCAAAGTAAAAATGGAGGCGCTGAAAAGATTTGCAGACTGGATAAGTTAGAAACAGTTTGATTTAGGTATAAAGTTAGAAAGGTTTCTTTGTGTACTTTGTAAGGGATGCGTTGGGTCAGGTATGGATTTGATGATGTTCAGGTCACCCCAAACCCATTGCCTTCTAATATGATGCTCTAAAGATGCATCATCCTTCGAGATTTCATCAAAATAACCCTAGTAGTGTATGAGACATTCTATTAAGAGTTAAAAGCTCTTCTGTTATGGCCTTTTCTC
The DNA here is from genome assembly GCF_963924715.1 of Thunnus thynnus. Classification (NCBI taxonomy): domain Eukaryota; kingdom Metazoa; phylum Chordata; class Actinopteri; order Scombriformes; family Scombridae; genus Thunnus; species Thunnus thynnus. The sequence goes on from NC_089528.1 coordinate 10,729,255, forward strand.
ACAGTAGACATTTTAACTTGTCATTGCAGGAAAAGCACAGGTGTAACGAATAACATTAAAAAGGGCTCAGTTTCAGTGGGCGTTCCAGTATGCAGTCTGAATTAATGACATGTCAACAAGTCTGCATGGAAAAGGGTCTGTTATAGTGCCTAATGAAACAAGGATAGCTTGTAAAGGCATATTTTTTTAATCTTTGCTGCAAATTCCATTTTATTCATGTATAATGAAAATGACCTCATCAAACCACAATGCAAAACTGCCAAATTATTCATGTGAAGTCCTTTCAAAAAGAGACACAACCTGATGCAACTTTCAGCTACATCACTGATTTAGTTTAGTAAAGCTGTACCTGTAACATCGGGCACTTCGACTCCAGAGCCCAGAGCCACTTTGTCCTTCCTTTGGCCTCTATGACTCTGTTGGCTCTAATGTGACATGTCCCTGCTTTGATTAACAGAGCACCAGCCTCCTCAGAGCCTCCGGGACCAGTGGCCTCTACGGTGATCGTCTGGGGCAAACCTCGGCTCCTCAGCCCAGGGAAGGTGTGTGTGAGGGTCCCAGAGAGATGTGGAGACCTGCAGGACTGACCTAGCCCCAGAGTGAGGTTCTGGTTGTCTGCCCTCAGAAAAGAGGTCACAGTCAGCAGGCAGGGGTCGACTGACAGGAGGCCCCGAAGGACCAGGGACACTGGGAGGACTGTTCCCTATGGAAGAAATATATATGTGTCAATTATATGTGTCATCAGTGTTAAGATACTCAGACTGTTTCCTTGTAATTAACTAGTAAGTCACATTCTCATTCGTCAAGCATATCAACACAGTTAACATCACATGCCTTTATGCACACGTACTGTATACAACACATATTTTTGATATCCTCTCAATAGCACTTTAGTTTATTCAGCACACTTTATTTTATTTTCTCTTGATGTTTGCATGTTTTTTTCCTCCTTTCTTTTCTTCCTTTTCTCTCATGGTTTTCTTATCATAAACCTTTATGTCTTACCTTTTTATGTCACACTTGTGTCACATTTAAAGAAAAAGAAAAAAGAGAGTTCTATCAACAATACAAAATGACATGAAAACAGTTTTTCCTGTTTTTTTATTTATGTAATGGTTGCAGCAAAGCTAACTCTACCCTGACTGATGATATCACATCACAGACTTTGAGGTAGTCTGATGCAAATAAACATTTAGAAGAGTTCGGCTCTCTGGGTCACTTGCCGTCGTGTTACCAAACCAATGGGGGTGCTATTGATCTAGCCAGGAAGGTGTTTCATCTACTATATGGTGTCGTTCTGCTCTGCTGCTAGTGCCAAATGAGCTGTAGCTTGACCTGATGGCTGAAAAAAGTATTTCAAAGTAGGTTGTGTTAACATGAACAGGGGTGATTCATGTAGGAAATCCCACTCTTTGTAACTGTGATAAAAGAAATGACAATGTATTGCCACAGTTAGAGGTAATAGCAATATTTACAACATAAACATATTAGTTTATTCAGGTTTCCATATGCTTTGAAAACTGATTGGCTTCCTTACCTGTAGAGCGGGACAGTAGTTGGTCACATTTACAGCGTAAGAAGACTGGTTCCTCTCTGTTTCTGTTTCTGAAGACGTAGTTTTTCCCCTAAAATAACAGCGTCCCAGCTCCAAGCCGACCTCCACCTCAGGCACATGTGCAGCTGAGACATTAAGGATCAGCGCTCCATTGGTAGGAAATCCCACCGTCTGTATTGCCTCTATAGAGTGCTGGACTGATGCTTTCAGACTAAGACTGGGGTGACAAGCTAGGGACAACGTAAGGTTGACTTTCTGTTCATCCTCAGCCTGGAGAACAGCACTGAGATTTGTGGAGCAGCCAGAATGGATGATGGAGACATTGACTGAGGATTGTGGGGGCTGGAGAGACTGTAGAGGGAAAATGAAAAAAGGAAAATTAGAACAAGAACTAACCTTCACTCCTTCAGCTTAATACAGTATTGACTTGTTATTTATACTCTAATGGAAAGAGAAGAGTCATCTCCAATGTGAAGATGTCTCTTTTGCTTTCCTTTCGCTGGGAAACAAGTTTTCTGACACTTTTTCTTGTTTCCTGTCTAACCTTCAAAAAGACACACCGCTGATGGACAAAAACATTCCAGCTCATCATCTTGCCCGCTCCTCTCCTTTGTTGATTTGCCAGGAGAAGCACGGAGCACACGTCACTTTCCACCTCAACTTGTGCTTGACTAGCTGTGGACAACATGCTAACAGTGACCGCCCCTGGTACACCAGTAGTGGCCAGGTTTTGCTGAAGTGTGACCCTGAAGGAGGTGAAGGGCTCCCAGGTAGCAGTGACGTCTAGCTGAGCAGAGTGGGTGTTGAAAGAGACCTGAGCACTTCCAGAGAGGGAGGTGTCATGGAGCTGACCTGAACCTTGGAGGTCCACTCTGTTTGGGATGATGGAGGCAACAGAGGCCCAGTGGTGCTGGAGAGTCCAGCCCACTTCTGCCTTATGGTTCTTTAGTAGTACAGACAAGAGGCAGTGGAGGGAGTCCTGCTGGTTTTCTAAACCCAGAGATCCTCTGAGTCCATCTTTTCCAGCCTTTCCATGTACTGTTAGAGAGGTTTTATGTGGCAAGCCCCCCTCAACTCTCCTGACCTGCTCCCAAACCAGCCTCCCCACCCCGTTACACCGGACAGACACCAACAAAGTGGAGCTGACTGAGTCCCATGCCACACTGACATCTGCCCAGATGTGACACCAGCTTTCCAACCTCATCCGACCAGTCATCTCAGCCTTGTTTGTAATACTGCGGCTCCCGTACTCAAGTAACCCATGCCAGCCATACAGCCCAGCCCTCTCCACCCTCAGTGCCACATTCAAGTCCATTCTCCATGGGCCAACCACCAAGCCAATCCCCAGGGCCCACCTCTGAGGCCCAGGCCGGAGCAGGAGCCTGAGACCAGATTTAGTGGGCACGCCCAGAAATGTCAGCAGTAGTGCAGAAGAATGAGTGAGGTTTGCTCTGAGCTCCTTCTGACCATTAGGACTGAAACAGCCTTTAGCTTGAGCACTGAGGCTAAAGTGAGTGAGCGACAGGCCATAGCAGAGCCTGTTGTGTGGTCTATAGGAGCGAAAGGCTCGTACCTCCACAGGGCGGCCTGCCATATTTCCATAGCACTGGGCTGTGAGCCGGTCTGCGGTGGCGTCCCCCGTGCAGTTCATCTGTGAAAACAAAACCCCCTGTTGGCAGAGTTTGTTTTTCAAAGGAAAAACTGAAGAAGGAGATGGAAGACTTTCAGAGGAATACTGAACTTTAAACCAGGCGCATAAAATCTTGTGGTACACCAACATGCTAATCTGAGCCCTGATTATGAAACAAGATTACAGCATGATTATCAAAGATGGTGAAACAGTATTTCTGTTTTATTCCAAATGCTTCATTTGATACTTCGGATCATGGTGTACTTTAGGAGATGTGGAAAAGTGAGTTGACTTCTTCAACTGGTTCAGATCCTACATGCAGGGTAAAAATATGATTTAATTTGAGGACGTACAGTAACAAGAAAAAAGTTAAGGTGTGAAATCCTACACGGGTCAATCCTCGGCCCCTTTTTATTCAATGTATACATTCCTCTATGTGGACTTTATGTAAAAAAGCAATTATCACTGTTATGCTGATGACACAACTTTACAGATTTAGAATGATTTACTGAAAAAGTTCTACAAGTAAAGATAATAAAGATAAAGGCTAAGTAAAGATACATTGACTAAATTCATATTTTAAGTGGTAATAGTCTTAGGCAGGAACATGATATAAAGTATGCACAATTTACCAGTAAAGAGGCAGGTATGAGCCCCTGGAGCAACTTCATCTGTTGCCATAGAGACACTACCAATATAGCGGTGGTGTTTTTTGATCCAACAGCAAACAGGATGTCAGCTATTCTCTCATCTTCCATGTGAAGGACCAGTCCTGCGTCCAGCCCCTCTGTATCTAACTAACAGAGGGAATAAACACATAAAAATACAAAAAATAAACATGAGAATCCATAAATGATATTGAGATTCCTAATAAAATAGAAAGTTGCTGTGGATAGAAAAAAACAGTCATGATAGTGCAGTACCTGGTAATGTGCTTTGGCTTGTACGGAGCTTGATATGCCTCTTTTCAGCAGGGCTTTGACTTGGTGCTGCAGCCTTGAGAGGAACTCCCATCGTGGAATGAGCGGGTCTGTCCTGCCTCTGTTAAACTCAGCTTTTAAATGTTCAGGTCCAGCCTGCAGCTCTGCTAGGACTGACAGTCGACCACCGTCCTGGAACCACCTCAGCTGGGCACTACTGCTGACAGGTACGCCTAATGGAGTGACACAGATATGAGATACTGTGACCTTTAGTAGCAAGCTTACATCTAGCAAGCATCCGACAGAAGGAAAATAAAAGAGATAAAGAGACTAATATGGAGAGACAATTTGATGAAAATGTTAGAGTTTAAGTTTATTACACCTAAATGAAGTGTAAATATTACCTGTGTCATTGAGCAGGTTGAAAGAGTGAGACAGTTGGGTGTAGACCTCACCCCTCCCTTCAACCCCCATTTGGCGGCTCACATTCACACACAAATTCTCCGCCCCCAACCAAACACACAGCCAGTCACGGGTCACGTGTGATTTCTTTCCCATCATGCTGTCGTCATCCTCTCTGCCCAGAGACTCTCCAGGATCCTCCTGATGCCTCAGCTCCACACTGTACAGTGTCTCCATCACTCTAACTCTTAACTGTCCTGCATCACACACACAGACACAGACACAGACACAGACACCAATGAAATGTCATCTGAAGCCAATTCATTCAAGATTTTTAGCAAGTCATACAAAAAAAAGACATTATAAATGACTGTTTCCCAGTATCCTGAACTCACATTGTTTGCTTATGATGTTGGTTGTTTCAGTTGTAAAATAAATTATGTGAATCAACAATTATTAGTATAATTATAGTGTAATTAACATTTCTACATGAACCTCTACCTTCGATGAGTGTGTCAGACTGTCCCAGCGCCCCATCTAATCCCAGGGCTGAAGGCAGAAAAGCGAGGTTGGTCACAGAGTGCCTCAAGTCCCCTGACACAGCCAGCTGGAGACCCCTGATGTCTTTTAGAGACCCTTTCACCTGGGCCAGCAGAGCCTCATGTCCTTGTGTATAGGAGCCATGTAGAGACATACTGGAGGAGCAGAAGCCAAGCAAAAAACAGAAATGTAAGTATGAGTTCACATTTGTTACTGTATTGCTGATAAATACAAAATCATAAATTTGACGGTGGTACAAACCTGTCTGAGGACATGTTGGCAGCCATGTTTACATACATGTCAGTGACCGCAGGCAGTAAACTCTGGGATAAATTTAGCCTCAGTCCCATGGCTCTGTCTCCATGCTGGAGGGAGTGAGACATCTGGGCGTCCAGCATCACCCTGTCCTTACCATCAGCCCTCACACGTACTGAGGTGCTCCCTATGCCAGACCCTGTAGAAATGTCTGCAGTGGCTTTTGCCTGAAAAACAGCAACATGACAAGATAGCTTAGATGCTTAAATAAAGACAGCGTTATTATTTTCAACGTTATCCATCACCTGAATTTCTTGTAAGACAAAAAATAAAACACATTTTTGGGGAATTTTTCTATTTTATGAACATTGAATGAAATAATTTGTTAAAAGACCAAAGCAGCCCACCTCTAGTGTTTTGGGAATCTTTGATTTGAAGGGGTGACTGAGAGATGAATACAGGCCGACTCTGCCTTTTGTTCCATTGAGCTGTACTGAAAGCTAAAATGAAAAACACCTTGTTACCAAACATTTATCAGAAACGCAGCTTGTAAAACAAGCAATAATTAAAATGCACAGTTGGTTTTACTCACTTGACACTCCTGTCGCTCTATTCTCAGTTTCCCTCTGGCCACATAGTCAAAGTCCATGCTGTTTCTGGGTTTCCAACATACATCACCTTCCACTATAGCAGAGGAGGGGAGCTGCAGCTGTAACAGCAATAACAGTTGAACTGGTCACAAGTTTGGCCTTTTCTACTGTAAACTATACTGTACACTGTTGGAGGACTTATACTCTACTGACTGCAAATACCACACACAAAACAGTACTTTACACAGTTTAGTTATATCAATGAAACATTGTTTTCCAGGGCACAGAGACTGGTTTACCTGGAGCTGATGGGTGAGGTTGGCTTTAACTTTTATTGCTTGGTGACTTGAGTGCAAAGGGTTCAACTGAACTTGTCCAAAGAAAGTCAGCCGCTCCTTGCTACCGACCCGTAACTTCCCATATATGTCTTTCTGGGTCTGTAGAAAAGTGTACCAATATACTATTTTTTACATGAATGAATGAATTTTCTTTTGAGTATCCACTTAAATAATTATGGTGGATAAGTTGGATAACAATTATGAAAAATTCAGATCAACACATCATTTTGATGACTGTGGCATTACATGACATGGCAAATTCTGTCATATTTCATATAAATTTCTTTGCAAATTTGACGTTTAGAATCATTTGCAACTTTAAGACAATGACTAGAATTGTGAGTCTAAAAAAATGTAAAAAGTGTCTGCAGAACTAAGGATATTCATTTTTATTTTGTTTTCATTCATTTTTGCTGTCAAATTAAATCTAATCTCTCTTTTAGTTCGTGTTGTCAGTGAGGAAAACTGTTTACCTGGTTGCTGGATATGGTCACACAGATTTCTGAGTCTGACGGAATAGTGTCAGAGCTGAAAAAATGAATCAGTGCAGAGCAAACCTAAATATGAGAGAAGTAATACACAAAACATGAAAATTACTTAATACAGTAATCAACAGCTCCTTCGCTTTCTCTTCAAGTGTTACAATTTAACTCTCAACTTACAAAAGGGCTCGGTGGTTGGTAGCCGAGGGTGAGGGTATGAATGACCTCTTTGTTGCCGTGGAAACCAGCTCTAGACTCCAGGATGTAGAGGCCTTTGAGGAGGTCGACAGTGAAAGTCTCCCTGAGGAGGAGACTCTGAGGAAAAGTCTGAAAAGGCTGTCTGTGCGAGATGATGTCGCTTTTAAAGTCAGCAACATTGTTGTCAAAATCATCACAAAATACACCGACAGATTAAAGACGAGTGAATCACACTGGGTAACAGACCTGAGTTGGAGCATTGCTGTTTTCTGATACATCTTCTTGTCCTTCCTCAGCTCCTCGACTGTTCCCTCAAACTCCAGCTCTGTTGGCTGACTCTTGGGCTCTGACATGCTCATCTTCACTATCACTTGCCTCTTTTTCAAATTCTTAGTTGAAAGCCAGGAAAAATTAAAACATAAGAACATAGACAAACAATTTAATTCTATAATATGCTGAAAGTGTTTAATATAACACACCCATTCCACAGATGCAGCCCAGTGTCACCACCCACCTTGTCCACGATGTTCAGGGCAGCTGTGAGGCTGACATTGTGCTTGCCGTAGCTGGAGGCCATCTGCAGGGTGTGGCTGAATTTCGAGGCCTCCAGAGAGACGTCTCCTCTCAGCGGAGCAGTCCACAAGGAGCTCAAGGAGCAGGAGGCCTTCATGTTTCGCTTCCCCACCGTGCCCCACCCTCCTGCCTGGAGATGGAAGGAGGAGTTGGTGGGACAGAGGGCATGCGCATATAGAAAAGTATTTCACTAAGCCAAAAACTAAATTGTGATACTCTGAACTTTTAGATGCCTCTTCTCTCCTTACTTGGAGGTAGGTGGCAGCTGGTGTGTAGAGCTCCAGACGGGCCTCCCTTTCCCTGCCTCTGTCCCTGTAGAAAGCCTCCAGGATGAGGTTACGGATGGTCAGCCACTTGCTGGCTGTCAACTCTGACGTGAGCTGCAGTGTGTGGCGCTGGTGCTGGCTCAGCTTGTGAGTGGTGTGGATGTACAGCCACGGTGTGTCCATGTTAAACATGCCTGAGCCAAAAGATATAATGCTGGTCAGAGTCTTATTACAGGTGTAAACTCACGCAGCAAATTTTAAAATCACATATTAGGCATGAAAAATCTTTTTTACCTTCCCATTTCTTCTGCAAGGCATTCTTCGGAGGGCTTTTCCAGTGTAACCCAGCCACAAGTGGCATCAAGTTGTTGTAGTTGATTTTGAGGTGAGTGCTGCTCTCAGATCCGAGCTGTCTCAGGTGGGAGTGCAGGAGCTGGGTGCGGTAGTTTAAATTTTTCTCTGGAACCTGAAGACTGAACTGGAATCACATGAGAGAGGAAAAGATGATGTAAGAATAACAGGAGTAATTTAAGCCATAGATGACAGATCAAACTATATCTGTGTGTGTTTACCTCCAGTGTGTAGCTGGTGTGATTTTCTGTGGACTGGTTTTTGAAAGACTGGCTCAGAAGGAGTGTGCGTTTGTTGTTCAGCTCATCCCAGTGTTTGCCGTAGCTCATGTCCAGGGATGATTTAATGTGACTGGGGCTTTCCTCATGCCTGAGGTGGATCTGAGAAGGACACAATGAAAAGAGAAACCACAGACCTTTCAATCACAGTAATAGTTACCAGTTTCAGTATGGAAAGGAGAAGCACAAGCATACAAAAAATACATAAATTAAGGGTGTAAATGAGGTTATCTATGAAATCAAATATCTGTGTCATACTGTGGGCTCGTGTCTGCAGTTACCTTGTGGTTGATGGGAGCAGCGTTGGAGCAGTAGAACTCATGATCGACTCTCATGATGTAGGTGAGGTTTGCGTCCCTCTCACTACGCAGTCTCTGAGATGTGTGGCACTCCTGACGCAGGTGCCGGGCATCACCTGCACAGGGATCAAAGGTCAAGTGAATCTGATGATGGTGAAATATTTATTGACTACATATTCTTCCTGAGGGTGGGGAAGGAAAAATCTGGAGGAATAGAAAATGAACTGGTGAACTGTTCCTTTGAGGAAAAGGCTGCTCACAGGGTTTTGTTGTTTTCAGGTGATTCAGGAGTTCACTCATATGGGCAGCACCTTAAACGGTGGTGTGCAATCAGTCACTGACCTCCCAGACCATATTTGAGCCGGAGCGCGGAGCTCCACAGTGAGCCCTTCTGCTCCATCAGTCCCAGCATTCTGCTGCCGACTACACCAGGTAAGAGGAGCTCCACCTCCACAGAGTACTGCCTGCTGCTGCCGTCCCGTCTGCGCTCCAGGGCCACTGAAGACAAATATTACTTATCTGTCTTTTGCCAAATGCAACATCAACAACCTAAATGCTAAAAGCTGGTGTGGGAGATTATGAATACAGCTAAATTACAAGTAAAAGTGCAAAGTTGAGTGTAAAACTAGTTTATAGATGATAAATTCGTATTAATTGGTCGTGTCAGTTGAATACCTGAGATTGATGCAGTTTCTCTAAATACATTCTTTACAGTGGCAGAGAAGCTGGTCTTCCTGCCCAGTCCACGGGTAACATTAGCAGAGAGGATCATGGGATGTCCATCTGCAGCCATTTTGGCTTCAAAGTGGTACCGTGTCCTCTGCTCTGACATGAGAGTCTGTGTGTCAACCAAACCCTATAATGGACAAAATAATTAACATCTTTTAGGGCTGGTGAATTATTTTAATATCAAAATGATGAGAACAGGAATATAACAGTACTTGCCATGATGTAATAAAGAGCGCTATCAATCAAGAGCTCCAGTTTTCCTGTCTTTATATTCCTCTCTTGTTCAAATTGTCCTGAAAAAATGACACATTTTCAGCATTAGTCGCTAACACAAGTTGGGATCTTACTCATTGTTTTCTTCTTGGACAAACCTTGTATGAGGATGGTTTTCAGAGGATGTGTGATCCTCAGCAGCAGTCTGTGAGGGTTGAAGGCCAGGTCAAGAGACATGTCCCTGGGGATGGAGGACTGAGGGGTGGCCAGGAGGAGGTGGATGGAGGCCTCTCTGGGAAGCCAGGTGCCTCTCTGAAACACAGGTGTGACATTGTGAAACTAGAGAACACACACACAGGTCTATCATCATGCTCTTTTAAGCACTTGAAGACCATTTAGATTATATTATGGTCATGAAGATCTCACACAGATGCCTCTCAGTGCAAAGAGAGAATAGATATTAATGGAGACTCAACAATTCTTGTACCTGTGGGAGCAGTGAGTAGGCAGCCTCCAGCAGGTAGTAATGGAGGCCTCTGTCCAGCTTCAGCAGCCTGAGGGAGAGGTGGACGGGTCCAGAGGGGGGAAGTGAAATACCAACAGCAGCAAACGGGTAAGAGGCATTGGAGCACAGCTGCCAGCCAACCATCTTGGACCCTGCGAGGTGACACGGATCATCTGTGTCAATGTTTTATAATGAATGACCATTGTAGTCACACACACACATACACACACCACTGGACCAACAACACCTACCAAAAGATGTCATCCAAGTGTGGACTAGAAATAATAGCAACCAATATCAGCTACTAATAATGCAACAAAACAAATAAAGTGGTTCAGTTCCCTTTTGGAAAGATAGGACACGAGCGAAATAGTGCTGTAATTTGGCTAAACTGAACAATTACAGCTACTCAGACAGATACAAAGTGAGATGCAAGCCTAAAAATTTATATGACAGCAATATTCAAATAATCAACAGCGCAGACATAGACTTAGTATTAATGCAGATCAAGATTGATCGAGACTCAGATATACTACGGCTGTAAAAGGCTGATTATTGTTTATACAATTTTTTTTAAAAATGGGTCAATAGTCAGTAACAATTGACCAATAATCTCTGTGTACATAGATGAGATACACAGGGTATGAAAGCTTACAGGTCTTTGGGGTGCAGGTGGTCTTCTGGATTCGACTCTTTGGCCCTTTTATCTCCTCTCTGTGGTCACCACTGAGTTGAAATACTCGGGAGCTGGTGAACAGAAAGATTACACACTTTTAAACAATACTTCACAAAACTGCAACACTGTAAACACCTATTTTGTTTTTTTCTTCATAGCTCCAATTTTTTGTAATGCAGTTGATAGACCTACATGATGTAGTAAACAGTCTGAAACACACAAAAACACTGTCCACCTTCACATTTTAGGTTTTTGCCCATGTAATATACTGCAGTAAGTAGAGGATTTTGACTAAATGAAGTGACACTGATCCATAAGAATTTCTAAACATACATGTTCACTAATACAGATGATTTATTTACGGATGCTTTGCGATGATGTAATCAGTTAAAATGCCCACACTTACTCAAAAGACATGATGTCCATGACATCCTCTGGGGTGTTAAGTGTGACCCTGAGATCCTGTCCCTCCTGCAGCTGAATGCTGCCATCCAGGCTGGTGGAGCTCCTCAACTCAGAGATCCAGTCCACTGCAGCCTGACCCAGGGCGCCATCCACCCCCATCCTGGCTGACAGGCCCACATAGGCACTGAGAACACAGAGACTAGTTACTCTCTACTGTCACAGCAACAAGGACGGACACAGTTTGTAATCAAATGTTGTAGCTGCTGTTAAGCTGAGTTATATGGATGTACTTAGGTTTGATGTATCCAGTGAGGGAGAAGTGAGAAGTGTCCCTGTAGTTGGCGTTGCCCTTCAGACGCAGTGAAAGGAGGGACGTCATGTTGATGCCCAGTTTGATGGGCAAACCAGACAGAGACGGCAAAACTAGCTCCTCTGTCATCAGCACAGCCCTGTGGTTCAACTGCACCTCATGACCCTGGAAGACAAAGAGGGAGGAGGGGAGAGTGAGAGGAAAAAACAAGTGTGTGTTAGAAAGAGAGAGGAGGGTAAACAGAGAGAGGAAACAGTCAGACAGAGTTTAGAGACTGTGACAACAGACTACAGGACAACCACTGTGATACCTTGAGCAGTTTGACAGCCAGTCCTGCCGCACTCAGGGACAGCTGGTTGATTTGATTGTAGAGATCTTCACAGGTAAACACACTGAGCTCATTCCCAAACACCTTCACCCCAACCCAACACTTTGGCATGTTCTCCTCCATTTTCCTCCTCCCAAACAACTGGAAAAGACAAAGCAAAAACATGTGGTGGAAACTGATTATTAATCAATGAAACTACCTTCTTTTATTGCAAAACTTAAATTTTTTAACATAAACAGAAATCTTGTCATTAAATGCATTCAAAATACTTACTTGCAATAGATACTTAATTATGCAAAACAATCCAAAATGTCCTCTTATGTTAACCTTATCTGTCATAAGTTAAAAATTAAACTCCGCTCTTCATTTATCTATTGGATTATCCCACATTACTACCTCCAGCACATTTCCAGGGTTTTAAAACTGGACATTTTTTACTCTTATCAGATTTTTAAAAACCTTCTTTAGTTCAGATTTTATTTTAATTTTATTTTATATCTTAGAAATGATCTTTCTTATTATTTTTATTGTCAAAGCACTCTGTGTTTGTCCTTGCTCTCTTTAAAAGTAAAAGTAAAATGCTGGCTATACATGCATTTACTTTAAGTATATCAGTATTTTACAAATACACTGAGCATAATTTAAGAGTATTGATCTTAAGCCTAAAAGCTAAAATGCAATATAAATGGCTACTAGTCCATTGCTAACACCCCCAACCTGCCCCACAACAGAACTGGTCTTTGTCTGGTCTTATCCCACATGACCAAGCTCAAACCTGCTGCCCTGTCAGTACACAACAGACACTCCTATGATAAGACAGCAGCCTAATAGAGCTCACTGGCGGTCTCACCATGGCCCTGGCCTGGTCCAGATAACTGTTGGTGGTGGATAAACATGTTTCTTTTTCTCCTCTACGGCTGTCATCTGTTTTTCTTCTTGTCCTCTTTGTCTCTTTGGACTGTGCATGTTTTTGACTTTGAGCAGTGGAGTCTGCATCAGAATTGGGGGTCTGGTGACCAAAAATGCTCTTCAGAAGTGGTTCAGCATTTTCAATGTGAAGATCCACCTATAAATTGGGAATCAAAGAATATGTATTGAACGTGTCTGTAGTTTTTTTAAGAGGACATAGGAATAAAAACCAAATGGATATCAAACTCACTTCCAGAAGGTTGTGGGCTCTACCATGAAAATACGCCGTCAGGTTGGCAGAGGCAGATCTCGGTAGAAATGATTTGGGGGAAAAAACCAAAGATGTTTCCACATTTGTAGTTCCCATGCCTGACACAATCAAAAAATCAGGAAAAGAAACAGGGCTGTAAGCTGCTTTCAGTATACACACTGTACCTTTAAATGCACCACCATCATCATCATCATCACCTCTATTGTATGTAATTACAGCAGCAGTACTACAAATGGTCTATTTGACTGTAATTATGGACATTTATATTAATTATTATTAGCTTGAAAGCGCAGCCATCATTACCTGAGGCAACAGTGTAGTCTGAATAAGAGGAGTATTTCAAAAATTCAGCTTCAAAGTCTCTGCTGATAATGTCATCAGGCAGTGACTCAATTAAAGCCTGTTTCATGGGGTCCTCGCTCCTCAAGACATTAGTCAGGTGACTCCACACATATGAGCCCACTAGAGAAACAAAACAAAATCAAACAGAACAAGGATAACATTTAAAAAGGGTCTAAAAATGATCTGTCCTTTTCTCAAGAAACTCTATCCATCCATACATTTTCAAGCTGATTCAAGAAATTATACATTTAAAAATGGGGTTTTAAACAAACTCGGCTCCCAAAAACACACAGGATGTACACAAAATAATAATGAAATCAGTTAGCAGCAATTGTCAGTTCTAAAAAAAGATCATTCAGCACTTTGATATGTGAGTTTTAGAGTGAAACAAGACAACAAATAAAGCTCCAAATAGGTAAAATAATTTGTGTGTAAACTGCAGGTGCATTGGTCAAAGATAGTTTGCAGACAGACAAACTTCATTGATAAAAAACAGCATTCTGAAGTTGAAGCTAACCAACAAAAATGTGACAGTTACATAATGTATATGGGGGGTTTTGTCTACCCACTGTAGTCCTCTCATTGCCACTGCTGAACATTTTCACTAGAAGGAGCTAATTTGGGCAATCCTTCTACAAAACCAGAGCATCTCCTACAACACAGCGGTTTGAATCAGACCTTGGCTGGAGCTCTCGCTCCTCAGAGTCGTCTTCACCACTTCGAACACGTCCTGGTCAGGGCAGTGCATGAGCTGCTGGTATGCAGCGATTCTGACCTCCGGATCCTCCTGGGAGGAGCGGTACAGCTGCAACAGCACAGACCTCTAAAGGGAAGGAAACTGCTGTCAGTCACTGATGTCAGGCTCCTGCTCACCTTCTCACCTCTTCACCTCCACCTTAACTCATCATGAATCAATTATCACTTCATTCAGATATTTAGCTTTTTTACATATAAAATGTACTAATGTCTATTTTTCCCCACAAATCAAACAAAAAATGCATTATTTACTTGCCGCTAACCAAAGTTTATTTCACTCTTCATTCTTTCAACTCACATTAGCTGAGCAGGGAAAACGTCTGAAGGCCTGAACGGCAGCGAGTCTCAGCTCCAGTGCAGCTGAGTGTCCAAGCACACAGCGGTTCAGCAGAGGAATGAAGGATGAAGCAGACAGACCAGTGTTTCCCACTGATTTCAGAGCATAAACAAGCTGTCGGACAACAACATAAATGCATATTAGGATTTTTTTATGTGAAATTGTTCCAAAACATCCGCGATTTAGAAAAGTATATTATCACTGACTCTACATTTACTGTACCTCTCTCACTTGAGTGGGTTCCTCTCCTTCGCAGCCATCCCTCAGGGTTTCTTCTAACATCTGTATGAAGGTCTGTACTTGAGGAAGGTCGCTGCAGGATGTTGGGGACCTCTGGCAGAGTTGATAGACCAGAGATGATCCAGTCAACAGAGCCTTGGACCGCAGCTCTGGATCTTCCACTAAAGCCTAACACAAATAGCAGAGTTACGTACTACGTTTTCTTTCACAAAAACTAGAGGGAATGATTATCTTATCATACAGATCTCTGCAAGAGATCTTTGCCAACATCAATTTCATTAATATATCTATGTCATGAGTAAAAACAGGATGTAGTTTTGATGAGAAATTTCAAGTTATCATTCGTGTCAAAGCACCACAGCGATTCCTACATTGATGGAGTTGATGATTTGTGGTGATGGATGAGGGATGAGGGATATGGTGGTGAGGAAAGAGTGAGCCTGCTCTTCCTCCAACTCTTTGTTCTTCATTAGGCCGGTCAGTAGTATGATGCAGTTTTCAGATCCGCAGGCTGGTAATGCATCCAACAAAGGCTGCCTGTCAAAACAGTTAATAATCATCAGCATCAACCTCTGCTGTCAGTATGTATAATGGGGGGATTATTATGTCGTTAAGATCAATATGAAGCCTTCAAATGTGGGAAACCTGTCAATGTTCATTGTATTCTATGGCAGAGCTCAAATACTGTATTTAGTATGAACCTCTCTCTCTCACAGTTTATAGTTGACCTCTCAAACACAAGTGTGACTAATAACTTGATATGAATAGTATGGCATTTTGGGAAATATGCTTATTCCCTTTCTTGTCGATAGTTAGATGAGTAGATTCATACAACTCTCATGTCTGTACGCTACATATGACACTATAGCCAGGAGACGATTACTTTAACTTAGCATAAAGACTGGAAACAGGGGGAAACAGTTAGCCTGGCTTTGTCTGAAGGTAACAAAATCTGCCTACCATCACCTCTAAAGCTTATTAGTTACACCTGTGTTTGACAGGTCAAAATGTTCACTATGATAAAGGTGTATTTGCTGGATTCTGTGGTAAACAATGCTTAAAGGACTGAGGAGGGGACATAGTCCTGCTCTGTTGGGTCATCTGTCTCAGTCTGATTAAGTTGACTACTATCTTACACAGACCACCCTTTGTTTACTTGTTGCTTTAGCCAGAGGCTGTGTATTTTTCTCATTTTAACCCATAAACAAGAGTTCCTTCAGCTTTAATCCAATTTAATGGTAGCAAAGCAAAGTATATTTTATTAATTATAGCACAGAGTGTTTAACTGTGTAATTGAAACAGTTGGAGACAGATTGAGATACCATGAAGGACAAGCCCAAAAATATTCTAATGTAAAATACTGTGGAGCGCACGCCGCTGCAGAGGAAACACTGACCAGTCATTGCGGCACTTGAAAGAGGCTTCTTGCCACAGCGTCTCGAGTTGTGAGAGAGTCAGATCTCTGAGCTGGAAAGCCAGTTGAAGGAACTGTTGTGATACCTAGGAGTGGATAAAGCACAAACACACAGATTGCCAATGAACTCCTACAGAGCTGTGAACATACTTTCTCATCCCTTAAATCATCTGATCCCCACATAGTAATTATATCACAGAGTGTGTCAGGTTCTAGGTCTGACGGTTCCTTTTAAACACATCCTGCATAAACAGTCTCTGATGAAGGTTGCCAGATTAGGTTTGACTGAACTCCTTTGTGAGAGACACATTAAAATAATTGGCTCATACACAGCAAAGCCTCAGGGGAAGTCAAGCCACAACTTACAAATACAAACAAGCCAACAGTGGTCTGGCGGAGAACGGGCTACTTAAAAGTGAATCATATTCATTGCTGAAACTTGGGACTGGGGGCTTTAACTTTGCAGCACCTTCAGTGTAGGACAGTTAAACTGAAACATACATTGAGTGCTTCTTACAGATAATACAGGTAAAAGCTGAGTGGAACCTGTTGCATTTGAGGCCTACCAGTTGTGGGTCTGAGGTGAGGCTACATAACATCCTGACAGTTTGACTGGCTTGCTGAGGTGTCGACAGTTTGGCTTTTCCTGGCCGTGCCGGCCCCTCCTCCTCCTCAAACTTCAGGTCCGTTAGTACACCGAGAACTAAGGAATCTGCAGGAGAAATAAGGGAAACAAACATAAAGGAATCCGCTGTAATTATCATATGATACAGTGCAAAATTGCTCCCTCCTCACCTGCTTCTGAAGGTGTCCCTGGCTGGGCTCTGAGCAGCAGCAGGGTAGACACAGTTTGGGTCTTCACCAGCCCTGCAGTCCTGGACCACGTTGCCATGGAAACAACTTCAGTACAGTTGACCTCTTCCATAACTGTAGAGCCATGGCGCTGAACACAGTGTAGCTCCGACTGCACCGACTGGAGACAAAGACAGAAGAGAAACCAACCTCCTATCATAAAGCATGAATCAACCATTTGACTGATGTTATCTTAGTTTTTGCTGACAGTTTTGATGGCAATTGATGTTATCACTGCTTTTTTACTTCTTTTTTTCTAACTGAGATACCAGAGAAATAAAAAGGGAATCCAGCACCATTAAACCACATTTCAATACATTTTTAAACAAGGAAGACATAGGGGTAAACTCACTGTATCATCAGTTAGAGCTACTGAATGGGGCCAGAAGTTTGCCAGCCTGGACTGCTGGCACTGTTTTAGATCCCTGGTTTTCAGCAGCACAGGTCCTCGTCTCTCATACCTGCTGGTGCACGTCCCGTACACATCTGTCTGAGGAAGAGGCATTAAAGCAAAGTCAGATAATCATATCATCTGAATGCACTATATAATGGCATGACAGTGTTAATGACAGTTATTGTTAGTAGCAGAAGTAAAGGCGGTACCAGTCAGACTAGGGAAGTGGCTGCTGTTGCCTTTACTGTTGTTTTTCTGCCTAAACTTGTACAAAAGCTCTTCATGTTGTAGACTGTTGTAATTTGAATGTGTATTATAGGGAACATCAACCCTAACCTCCTTTTCTAATTCCTGTTTGGAGGCCGTGCGGGAGGTCTGGAGCATGCTCAGAAGGGCCCTTTTAATGTTGAGGGCCCACACCTGCTCCCCCTCCTGGAGACAGAGGGCCGTGACCTTTCCACCCTGGAGGGAGAACTTGAGGCGTGTTCTCTCCAGTGACTCCCTGGGAAACAAAAACACCAGATGAGCCCCCCGAGACCCGAGAACGCAGACAAGTCAAGCATCTGAACAGAGTATCACATTCATAGGAAAAACAGTTGTAGCATTCCAAAATGATCTGGGCTAAATGTTTGTTTTGAGCGCTGTACACAGAGAGAAGACACATATGCAAAATAAGCAAGCATTCATTAATTTACTATTCACTGTGAAAACACACCAAACTGTATGAAATCTACTGTATATTACCTCAAGCTTTTTAAGCGCTGCACTGAATGTTCCTTCTGAGGAGAAAGCCGCTTTATCTGTGGATTCCTAATCTGTTCGGCAAAGATGTGCAGGAAACAAAAACATTAATTATCATATTATAATCTATGCACTACTTCGTATTGAATGCTTTTTCTCTTTCAAAAAGAATTTCATGAAAGCTGACCTGCATCATGAGATGACACTTGGAAACTACGTCAATATCAACCACACAGTCCAAAGCCAGTCCATTCCTGCCAGCGTTGGAGCCATGTAGCGTTGTGGTAATTGTTGTGCTATACCTGTAAGTGTACCTCACCCCTCTCTGATAGGACAAGTCAGAGGTAGGAAACTCTACAGACATGAAAAAATGAGAAGAAGAAGATTCAAATAAAAATGTGTTTCAGTGAGGCAGTTATTGTGATGTAGTAATTTGCTGTTTTGCATCATTATTAAAGTGTTTCTCAGTAAGCATCCATCAAATTTGATGTTGCACAATAAGTAACAAACTGAATTCTCACCAGCACAACTTGAATCACAGAGATTAGGCTCCGTCTGAAAGCAATCACCTACTGCAAAGAAAGTCAAGTCAAAAAATCTCACAGATAATGACAAAAAAAGAACAACTTTTCTCAAAGAAAGCCTGTTATACTTTCATACTGAACACCAGCAGTCATGGATGTCATCTTGACTCTTAGCAAGTCTTTCACTTTTCTTTCAATGACAAATGAAATGACACACAAAGAATGAATAGTACTCACAACAAAAGCCATAAAACTCACCATGTAGCAGGAGAAAAATGAATGTAACATGTAGACAATTAAGCAAGGACATAGCTATAGCAACCCCAAGTCACTGCAGGTCTGTCTGGCTCCGAGCTTCCACATGTAAGCGAGATGAAAACCAAGCACTGTTCACAGCCACTGAATGACCACGCTTGTATGGGGGCTTCCACAGTGACCCATACTGCTCACAGCAACCAATCAGGAAATACCTTCCAAGCTGGAGCTACAAACATCCACTGAGCCAATCACTTGACACAACACCGGCCCCCACCAAAAAATTAGGTTTCCTTAAACCTCCCCCATTAACTTGGACTAACATTAGACACAAGCCACATATGGACAGAATATTCAGTTTAGTGTACTGGCATCATATTGTATGATGTGAGACAGTTATCTGACAGGTTCTCTGCAGATATGGCCTGGGTATCTCATTAAGGGGTGGACAAAATAGCAAGAACACCTTACAATATAAAATAATGAAACAGCATACAAAACAGAGCCTGTAATAAGTATTTGTGTTATTGTACCCTTCCTTTTACATTATATATTTGCTTGGAGATTATTTGAGGATACACACATATATACACACTTTCAATATGACCATAATCGATAAGCCACACAACCAGCGTGGGCTTTAATCTATTGAAAGCTGGTTCATAAACTTCTTTGAGAAGGAGCGACCACACTTGAGGGGTATGTGCAAAGAGAAGAGAGACATCTAGTGTCTGTGTCTTGGATAGAAACAGTTGACAAAGTAATGATTAAAGGGGGGCAATGATGGCCATTTATAGAACTATATTGGCCCAAATTGCAAAAAGAAAAGCCCTCCACCACTCAGCCACGTTCAGCTTGAAACTGGGCCGAGACTAAATTACCCAACACGCCTTTCATCCCCATCTCCTTCCCCCATCATTACCCAAGCTGCCTGCCACCTACTTTCCACGATGCACCCGCCGCCGCGGTCCACGCCCGTGCTGCGACGTCAGTCACTGCGTGCTGCGAGTTCAGGTTACATTCAAAGCACACGAAAAACATGGTATTTGAGAACTTTATTTGAAAAAACCCGTTAACCCCCTTTCACCCCACTTCTCAAATCATGAAATAATGGTAGCAGTGAAGCTTTTTTTAAAAAACATTAAATATGCCAAATGTGTTTTGACATGATAAAATATAAAACAACTATGCGTGTAATTTAGGTGTCATATAATAGAAGAAAACGTCTAGGTGCTAGATTGTACATTTGTGTTTGGTAATAAAATTTGTGATTTTATGTAAGACAACAAGTTAAATGTGTGACTTATCGAATCAATATTGCACTTATTATAACTAAAAAATATAGAAAACCTGGTGACTTTTTACACTAATTCAAACACATAAACATCCGAATACATTTTGAACCGATAGACCGTGAACGCATCCTTAGTCCGGGCCAGGGGGCGTAGGTTTGACCGGCTTCTCGGAGGCTCAGACACAATGAACCGTCAGACAGTGAGGGGCACGCATGTTGGGCTGGAGGTATTAGCACGGTTTTAGCACATTATTACTCCCAAATTGTGCCTTTTCTTTGATTTACTTGACATTTTTGAAACTGTTGATACACTGTATGGCGGTAACAAGGCTCAGTTGGGAACGGTTGCGTCGTCGAGTTTGACGAAAACGAGGTCGGGATCAGACTAACGTTAGCCCCTCCTGGCGGATTTTTTTCGTTATTTTAAGGCTAAACTAACTAAAACTAGACAGATAACAATGTCGTGGACTGCTTCATCTGATTATTTCGCTGCCGAGTGTCTGGTATCGATATCTAGCGGTCCTGTGCTGCACAGACCCACCCCGGTCGCCCCCGCCAGCCAGTCGGCCACGGTGGGCCTGCTCCCCGGGGAGCCCGACGGGTCGAGCGAGGACAGGGAGGTGCGGGAGACTCTGCGGCTGGAGGGGGCGAACATGATGGCGGTGGCCGGTATCCTCACCGACCTGCACGGCAAGTTCCGCCCGATGTCGGCCTACTCGGAGAGCAGCAACTCCTCGTGTGGTGGGGAGAGCGGTTACACCACGTTGTCCGACCCGACTACCCCAACCATGACCCCCTCCGCCACCCCGGTCCCCGGACAGCAGCAGCAACAGCAGCAGCTGAGGGGGGGAGGAGGAGGAGGAGGAGGCGTGGGGGCCCCGCGGTCCCCGGTGAAGCGACATCAGTGCACGTTTGACGGATGCGACAGAGTTTACGGGAAGTCGTCCCACCTGAAGGCGCACATCCGGACACACACAGGTATGAAGACAACAACAATATGGTTGCATCAGCACTTCATATGTTGTGTACATTAATGTCTGACCCCAACTAAACTTTGTGCATAACTTCTGCTCACTTGGTGCCATGCACGTCCTTACAGTCACTGCCATTATATCGAGTAAATATGGGAAGTGTTGTGTTCTTTTGTACTTTGGGGGATTACGCACTAGTAGCGTGGTGGTGCGTATTTCTTCCTTGGTCCGATAATGTGGCCCAAACAAAGGGGGAAATACAGAAACTCCCCTTTAGAGACTCTGACAAAGAAGTAAACTAACAAAAGAACTGGGCTGGACGTTAAAACCGGTGACGAAGGTCTTCCTCTCGACTGGATTTGCATATGAAATGAACGTAAGATGAAACCGTAGCGTCGACAGAGGAGAGTTCATTGTCGGACGCAGCCTATCCTGTTGATGGCAGCAGTCAGTGCTTGATGTTTTGGTATTTAGTTTTTTTTTTTTTTTTCTCTGGGAATCACCTCCCTTCCCTGGCGTCCACTGACAGGTTGTTATGTGCTCTATTGTCTGCAATGTGTAACTCACTGATAAAACGGCCAAGAAGTGCTGCAGAGAGAGGGGCGTCCGATAATGGATGCGTTACCCCTCATAATTGTCTCATAATTACACATTTCTTTAATCACCGTTTTGTAAGTGTGAACTTTCAGTCGTCTGTTGGTACTATGTAAAAGGATACAGGTGGTTGAAAATTGGCAAATTCGTCAGAATGATACCGAAACTCTACTACTGAGTTGAAATGTGCATGCCATTTTTTTCAATTCGCAAAATGAGGGGAATCGGTGCGTTCAGGTCATGGAGCAGGCGCAAACGGATTAAGGACAGGAAACGGCTCAAAGAAACTGTGGTGGGAACGCCCACAAAGAGTTCTGCAACAACAACGTGGCCTGGCTTTGTGATCTTGAAAATGGCACCGAGCATCCTACTCGCTTATCCCGGGTTGACTCATGTTGACTGTAGGCGATTAAGGATAGTAGTAGCTTAGGAAGACTAATCTGGAGTATCTAAATCCCAGATATGTTTTGTCACGTACAGAGTTTAATATTTTGTCCACTTAAATTCCATAAAAGTACTGCAGACAGTAGATTTGTGTCACTAAATTGGTGTATAATGTGTTCAGCTGAAGCTGAAGCTGAAGTTTGCTGTAGGGGTGCAGCCACACATTGCCAACCAGCATTTACAAACAAAAACTGATAAGCAAAGAAAACCTATTCTGTCCTTCATAGTTCTGTTGAAAGCCACTATTATATTGGCTTTAAGGAAAATCTTTTACTATAAAATGCTTGCACAAAGTCAGAGGCCATTTTGTTGAAATAATGAAAATAAATCACTATTATTGTTGGAACAGTTGAGCCAGACTCTTGGTTTTTATTTATAGACATATTACAATGAAAGAAAAAAGGGCTGCACAGCTGTTGCACACACACAAATGCACAAATTAGAGCTGAAATGATCAGTCAATTAATTGATTAGTGGATTGATACCAAATTAATCTGCAACTATTTTGATAATCGATCAATCAAGTGATTTTTGTAAAGCCCCATATTCCCTCATTTCAGCTTCTCAAATTTGAGGAGTTGCTACTTCTCGTTGTCTTATGTGATACTAAATTGAATATTTTGGAGTTTTAGACTGTTGATTGGACAGAACGAGCTATTTAGATGTCACCTTTGGCTCTAGTGAGGTTACCAAACGATTAATCAATAATGAAAATAATTAGAAATATTTGCTGCTGTTTAATCAGTGTTCCGCATTGATGCAACGCTATGTTATTGATAAGTGATATGATGCTTAATGGTTCTCCCTGCTCTTCTGTCTCCATGCTGCAGGTGAGAGGCCTTTCCCATGCACCTGGCCCGACTGTGAGAAGAAGTTCGCCCGCTCCGATGAGCTGGCCCGTCACACCCGCACCCACACAGGGGAGAAACGCTTCCTGTGCCCATTGTGCGATAAACGCTTCATGCGAAGTGACCATCTGATTAAGCACGCCCGCCGCCATCCTGACTTCCAGCCCTCCATGTTGGGACGCAGCAAGGGCACATCCTCCTCTCCCAGCCCAGCCATACACCATTAAGATGGTCTGGCTCGGGGGGCAGGGTTTCCTGCGTACTGGGGTCGACAGGAGCACAGAAGGTCATAGTGGTTTCAAGTTAACCAGCTACAATCAGATCCACTGATTAGGATTTAGCATTGCTGTGTTGTACTCTACAATGTGCACATACACACACGTACACAAGCCAACACACACAGAGCTGGATGTGAGGGGGAAGTAGCCTCATCTCTCCATCCACACAGATGAGTCATGTGACCACTATCCACCTGCTCAACATAACTAGGGTTGGGTACTTAAAACCGGTACTGAATTGGAACCGGTTCCGAATCCATAAGAACTGCGGATTTGATAAGAAATGTGCTTTTCGATTCCACTTATCGATTCCTGAATGTAAGGTTTGGATGTATTGCACTTCCATTTAACATCAACAATTACACGTGTATCAAAGCGCGTGTGAAGTGTTTACAATATGGCGGATTGGACCTAGCTTTCTAAAGTATGGCTAAGCTTCACAAAAAAATAGTAATAATACAGTGAAATATAATCACTGCATCAGTAAATATGCGTCAGGGAGGAAAGTCTGGCTAACTTGGCAATATATTTAGTACAGAACGGTATTATAATGCAGTATTTTTATGTCCAAGGTCTGAAAATTTCTTTACAGATAAAATAACCAGATGTCTGTTTTAGGTAAATCTGCTGAATGAAATACCTGACAAACAAAGGTGTTTCACCACATTGATGTAAAAGTCCTGTAAAACCAATATTGCAGTAAAGCAGTCCTGCTCACTGATTTGAAACGATGCCTAATACAACCACGTATAAGGCCAAGAGAGCGAAAACGAATGTAAAACGGCATCCATTCTTCTTTTTAAATGACACAACAGAGAATATTAATATTTTTCTTTATCTTATAACCAAAAAGAATTGCAGCATACCTTGTCATTTGTGACAGATGTTTACAGTAGAACAAATCTACTGAAAATAAATGTGGTTTTTGTTTTCAACACATTTTGGTTTCTGTTCTCACTCAGGATTCGATAAGAGTTGGAATCAACAAGCAGATTTGAATTGATA
Organism: Thunnus thynnus; assembly: GCF_963924715.1. Classification (NCBI taxonomy): domain Eukaryota; kingdom Metazoa; phylum Chordata; class Actinopteri; order Scombriformes; family Scombridae; genus Thunnus; species Thunnus thynnus. The sequence continues at coordinate 10,753,567 of NC_089528.1, forward strand.
AAACTGACCCAACCCTAAACATAACCTCGTTTTCTCAAACTGAAAACACTTTCACAAATTGCAGGGATTTTTCACGTTTTCTGTAAAAATCAGCACACCCATCATCAGCCAAAACTCCTCAGTTCTTGTGGTTAATTTGTAGATTGTTGTTGAGTACCATTTATTTACCATGAGTAGCACAATATTGTGATGTTAGGTAGCGAGGCAGTGACTAGAAGCTTTTTTTAGCTTTCTTTGGTTTTTTTTTTTTTTTTTTTTTAGCTTTGCAGATTCCATATTCTTCAAGTTTTAGTGGTGACACATTCCTTCATTTTTTTTATTGCATTAGTAAACATCATCATTGAGGCGATATTTGTCGATTTTTTTCCTTGTATATCCAATATAACTATAGATCAAATATTAATTTTGCCAGAAAGTGGATCAAGCTTCACTGTAGAAGAGCTGTTTGCACGCCATCCTTAAGTCTAGATCAGTTATCACTCATGAAATGCTGACATATAATACACAGTACTATTATGTCTAATACTGATGCAAATGTATATAAGCTTTAAGCTTTTAATGTAGAGAAAAATCGTAATGCTACTAGCAGCAGAATTAATACTGAATTGTAGTCCTTATATTAGGGGTAACAGTATACGCTTGATAGGATGGCATTGCCTGTGAGTGTCGGTGTGTATGTTTGTTTTTTTTTAGTATGCGTTTTTGTTAGCGACAGAACTTGGAAAAGTGTGTATGTGATATCAAAAATATTTGGGGGAAAAAAAGATGACACGAGCTTGATTTTCAGCCTGCTGCCTTCAGAGTAAAAACTCGCTCACTCTTCAGGGGTGTGGAGCTCGACAGCAGAGCGCATTTCAGCATCTTTTACACAGTTTCAGCAGCAGAGAAACCAGAGTCTTACATGAAGCGTTCATGTGATAGTGCTGAGTAATAAAAATAATTCCAATTATATCAATCATAATCATTATGGGTAAAAATATTCGAGTAAACAGAACATTGTCAGCCTGCTGCTATTCATGAAAGCTAATACCAGTGGACATTTTATTTTAGTGGATATTTATGACCTTTTGTAGCAGGAAAAACAGGTGTAACTAATAACATTAATGATGGTTGTATTCTATGTTGGCGTGTCATTGAACCAACATGCACAATATCAGGCCGCTGTCACTCCTAAGTAGAACGCAGCCATTAATAATGTTATTAGTTAAACTTGTGTGAAAATCAAAACGTCTGCTGTGATAAATATGTCACTATTTTGGTGGAAGTTTTGAACATTTCAGCAATCTGGCACCCAAATATTCCTATCTTGCCAGAAAAAAAAGTAACAGTCATGTATTTCAGGAAGAATCACTCAAAAAGATAACATTGAAATCAAGCAAACCTCAAGTAATTTAGATATTTAACATCTATTCGAGTACATACAGTATCCAGGTCTGATTCTAGAGAGGTTGAATCTTTTTTTTTAATGTTTCCACACTGTTTGTCCAGCTCATGGACATATTCCTTTATCTCAGTGAACAACACTTCTTCAGGAAACTCTGAAAGCCTTAAACTATGTCATAACTACTTTGCACCATGTTTACAGTTGGATCATTGTATAGGTATATATGGAGCCTCTTGCAGGCTCATTACAGATACTCATTATGCAATATGGCACTTTTTTCTTACAGGTGTATTCGGCTAAATAGTGTAATGGCTTGCACTGTTACTATACTTCTCCAAGTGAGCACTGTGGAACTTTGCTAATGTGTTGATAACCAATGGTTTGTAAAACTGCCTTTTGTCCAAGTGCTTTAGAAAGTGTGATAAAAAGAACTGGCTAGTTGTTGATTTGATTTCGTTCTTGTTGATTTTAGTGTTTGCTTAGTCATCCAGGCCATCTGTTGTTGTGGAATTTGTGTATTTTTTTTTTTTTTATTATTATTTTTCCAGACGGAACACAATTCAACGCTGTTCCCACATCTGTTGACATTGTTTCATCCACACTAAGATCGAAGAGAACGACTGCAGATGTCTTCCTCATTTATATGTCAAACCACCAGTAGTCCATCTTCATATATCTTTTCACTGTTGGGTATTTTAATGGGAGCTGTACTCATCCGAGTGAATGCAATGCTTTGAAATTTGTACCGGTTCCTCTCCAGAGGTCTGATCTGTTGACAGTTTTTGGTTGCTGCTGGCAGTAACCTTGAACACATGGACTGTTTAACAAATGAACTCACACAATGTACCTGTTTTCTACGTTTTCAAATGGAAATCTTTTCCTTCCATCTCTTCTCACAAATGGAAGTGTCTTCTCACACAGACTCTTTCCGGGTCTCAAAGCTATAATATCACAATAAGAACATACCTCACACTTTTTTCCCGCGGTGTCTGTACAAAATCCATCCAAACCTGTCTTTCAGAAATTCTTATAAAGCCATTGAGCCTTGGATTTCAGAAATATGTAATTATCAGCTGCACCTAGATGGTCTGTTATGTACCCTTGTCCTTATCTTGTCTTTATGCAACATCACTACTACCTGTGTAACAGAATTCCTTTCCCCTGCCTCAATGAAGTTCTGTTGTTAATAGATGGTGGTAAATGAATCTACTGGATAAATCTTGCACCAACAGCCCCTGTCTTTAAATTCCAGCAGGACTTGGTCACCAAGGGAAAGAGTCTCTGCTGGATGGGACAGAGGCTTTAAAAGGGGTATTGAAATGTAAAGCAAAAATGTAAAGATATGTAAAGGTTGTCACTTCACTGCAGATATCGATTGAAAGAGCTCAGTCCAAATCTATTTGTTCATATCACTGAATGTGGCTTGATGACAGACGAGCATTATCCACTTTGGATTTAATTTTTATTGCGCTGCCTCGCTGAGAAAAATGGCGATAATTTCTCTTGTCACCACACTAATTCAGATATGCACATTGTACAGAAACGGATGTTTTTTAAATTGATGCCTAATTTTTACATTAATGTAATTTTTTAATCCTCTTATCAAAGCTTTAGTTAAGGAAAATAGGAGGAACTGTGGAACTAAATAATTGCTGCAACAAGCTGTTTTGATATTTATATTCTCAGGTGTCTTAAATTTTGAGCATTGGGAGTTTCAATATTTCCTGTGCAACACCGAAGTACAAGCATGTTTTATTTTCTTTTGTTATGCTGATTAATTTATTACAAAAAAACGTATCATTTGTGTGGTTTAATTATTCTTTTCATAACTCATTTTGTGATATGGAACAGTACTAATATTAAATGGTTCCATTGTTTGCTTGACATGAAAATACCAGTGCTTTTTGAAAAATAAAAATCCTTAAGTTGGTTGCTGTGTTCATCTCTTCTTTTTGTGGGAGTTTCTTCTGCTCGCTGATGGTGGACTACAAGCACACAGGATCAAAGAATACAAACAGACACATTTATTTGAGGAGTTTAAAGTGGCTTAGCTGAATCTCAAATATGAGTTATGATTCTAAACACATGATTTAAATAACATGATGCATCTTCCATTGTTAAAAGACCCTATAATGTACCCAGGTTGTATTAGCCTGTATTAGCTTTAACAGGATGTCAGTGTGTGGCAGAGCTGTAGTATTTTATTGAAGTCTCCATTTTAGGATTGTCTCTCTGGTTCTGATTTCTCCTAATCTACCCAAAGGGGTAGATGCACATTAATATATATTTCTCTCCACCCTTTATTTCTTCCCTATGACAGTGTATTGCTGCCACCATGACAAAAATATTGATTGGTTTCCCATTTTAACAAGATCCTTTTTACATTATAACAATATTTTTCATGTTATTATGACAAATTTTCCACTTTCACAAGAAAACATTTCTTGTTTTAACAATACATTTAAACTTCTTATAGTGTTATAATGTGAAAAATATCCTGTTAAAAGAGAAACTTCTCATTTCAACAAGAAACCAAGCTTTTTTTGGTTGGACCAGCCCAATAACCAGGTTGTCCATGACTGAGTCACTGAGTGATGATGTTACACCATTGGTCGGCCGGTATTGGAGTTTCATGGAAGCCAATGTGATGGAAAGAAAGATGCTGTGCTTCATTATAGTGAGAAACTTCTGATAATAATAATGACTGTACGACTACAGTAAATAATGACTTAGACTCTCGAAATTGAGAAAACTACAACTGTGGTCCCAAAAATGGCCACTGTGTGAATATGGTCTATTTGCCGCATGGATGGACCATATTCACACAGTGGCCATTTTCCTCCTGTAAAACTACAACTGTGGGTCTATGTAACACTGATCACTTCAATTTTACATATAAAAAATGAAGTTCAAGCGACCATCTCTCCATTCTCAGACAGTTTTACTTGACAGCTTCCCACCCTGAGCGTGACGTGAGAGGAAAATGGCCACCATGTGAATATGGTCCATTGGCTGCATAGATGTATTATAAGAGCTGGATACGGCTCCGCTGCTCAACCTTCCAGCCAATTTTTCCCAGTTGTCACTCACAGTATTGCAGTGAAAAATCCCCCTGTGGCCAAAAAAGCATTTTCCCCATAGACCACCATAAGGTATATCTGTCAAACTGCTGACAGGACACCTCCAACTGCAAACAAGCTTAATTATGACTCTTCCTATCATGAATTTTTGATCCATAGAGGTTTTATATTTGTAAAAGTCTATGGGCCAAGCAGGAACTCGAGGGCAGGGCAAGCGAGAGAAACACCACTGCACATATTCAGTGGGCCGCACAATGCGGAGGCAAACCTGGCTAGCAAAAGCTAGAAACTTTTTTTGGCGTATGTGCCAGCCGAGCAATTCTTATTAGACTGAATGGACGCCATTTTCATTCTGGTATCCAGCTCCTATAATACATCCATGATTGGCTGTTGCTCTTTCAAAATGAATCGGTGTGAGATGATGGAAGCGGAGGACTCTCTGGCTGACAGCAATGTCAGCAGCCAGTGGGAGAGATAAACATGTGTTTGGATTTTATAATTGAACTTATACCAGGACGCAAGCTTTTTATCCCTCTGACGTTTTCACATCACAAACAATGAACAACAGCATTAAAACATGAGTCTTGCAGGTAAAACTTGACTCATGTAACTGTTATATCAGTTCAGTGTGGGGCGGCTGCTGTGCAGGTGTGCTTGATCTGACTGTAACTGCAGTAACCAGGTGGAGATAAGCCTCCTGAATTTGCACCCAAGATGATGTCAAAACTTTCATTTAAAGTTTCCACAGCCTCCATGATCATCGACCAGGAAAGAGGCAGAAAAAAGGAGCATAGAGGCATGAGGGAGAGCACACAGTTTAAGCACCACAAACAACAGTCACTGACAAAACACTCAATGCAGAGTGAAAAACAAAGACATCTGCAGAGTGAAACAGATGAAAGAGCAGGGGGAGTTAACAGATAATTAGAGTAGTTAATAATTAAAATTAAAATAAGTTCTCTTTCAAATCAAACACCCCAAGATATGAATGATATGCTACTTCAGTACACTCTAAAAAATCTAAAAACTCTAAAATTGCAGATGAGCATTTCATATCCAGAAATTCACATTATATACACTACCACTGACTATCTCTGTAACACATTGGCCACAATTTTGCACATTGACCATACACGGTCCAGCCATATACTAGGTTTTGACGTAGTCTTGTTTTTGTCTCGGTGGAAGCAATACACTTCCATACTTGCCTGTAGATAATAAGCACAATCACTGAGGAAACAGGTGTACTTCTGGGCATTTATCACTTAAAATTTGTTTAATGTTGATCAGTTATTTCATGGAATCTATTAGTCCTGAAGAAATCTTACTTTTGGGGGGACACATGCACTGTTATTTGCTTGTCTGTCTTGACAGGTGGTCTGGCTGTGCAGAGCCTGGATTAACTCCCAGGCAACTGCCCTGGGGCCCCACAGCTTCAGGCTTACTATTGGTCAACTGGTTTGTGCTAATTTAATTGAAAATTTGCACCAATAAAAGCCAGCATCAACTGACACGATACTGACGCTTTGAGGTGTGCTAATATGTAAGTCATGGGATATGTTATGGCTTTTGCTGTTTCTGCATCATTTAATTTAGGCTGCTGAACAAAACCACTTCTGCCAATAATGTCATACAGACATAATTACCCATCAAATTTTACAAAAGCCAAATGACAGAATAAAACCTTAATTTTAAATTAAATTACCTAAATTAATGGTGGCTCACCCAAAGAATTAAATGGTTCACCGTCTCTGGAGAGGAATGACCCACAATTCTAGGGAGGAATATGTTGTCTGAGACCTATAACACAACTCTAACATCAGGTAGGACAACACAGTCCATGCTAAGAACAGACGTGTTTTGTTCATTTCTGCATTGTCCTCTATTATGCAAAAAAGGGATGCATTTCACAACCTGGTCACTCACTTCTCCACTTTTTGTCCATTCCCTGTGAGACCCAGAGAACCACACTATAACAGACAATGTAGCATTAATATTTTAGAAAACCTTGAGAAGGCATTAAAAAATCATAAAGGGAGGAAATTTAAATCTATCACCATGTTTTCTTGAGCCAGCTTTGTGACTCGATAACTGCCTGGAATTCAACAGACATGCTCTAATACAACCCAGCGGGTAGCTCCCGGTTTGAAAAGTGAAGCCAAGGCAGAAGTGCCTTAAACCTGCATTTTTTCTAATGGCTGACAGGGAGCAACTTCACTGGCTGCAAAAAGAAGTCCGATTGTATGGATGTCTATGAGAAAATGACCCTACTTTTCACTGGATTTATGATCCCAGTAAACACTTTCCTAATGAGTTTATGGTCTCAAAAGTTTTCTTCAATGCATCATGATGTTCATTTTGTAAATTATGGCCCCATTTAGGGTGAAATAGCTTTAGGATGTGGCTACGTTGTGATTAACAAGTTACCACGGCGACAAAGTTGATTACTTAACATAATCATGGAGTAACTCGAGCTTCACACTGTGTTTTCAGTTCATTTAAGTTAATTGTAACATTTTGGTCACCTAAAAAAGTCTTGTTCAGTGTTTGGTTGTGATAAAAAAGATCCTCTAAGGAATCGGATGTTCAGTTTTTCCACTGAGTACATTTTGTTTTAATGGTTTTAGACCTTCACTAGGGGAAATTAGCATTAGCATTATCACTGTTAACCACAGATTGTAAATGCACCATGCTAACCAAGCTAGCAGCTAGCTCTATGGTCAGCTCCACTCTCTCATCCAAATATGGTCACTTCTGGCTCCAAAAATCAAACATGGTGACGGTCAAATCCAAGATGGCGATGGTCAAATTGAGTCTTCAGAACTGCAGTCCACAAACCAATGGGTGATGTCATGGTGATTGTGTCCATATTTTTTTTTACAGTCATGAATATAACTCTTAATTTGTGATATATATAAGTATAGGGTAAACATTTCTGCTTTACAAACACCGCTCTAACTGTCATTACTGTTTGTTCATACTAGCCATTAGAAGATCCCTTCAAAATGCACTCACAATGTAAGTGATGGGGCCCAAAATCCACCAGCCTCCTTGTGTACAAACATTTATGTAAAAGTCCCATATTGTAGAAAGGGAGATTTCCATTTCTTTTTTGATTATAAAGAAGATCTAGGTGCTATATGAATACTGTGAAAGTATCAAAACGCTCATTCCTCAGAAACTGTGCCTTTAAACAAGTTGTTTTGACTTCCATAAGGTTGTGATGTCACAACTACACGCTAGTGTTTGCCTTGGAGGGGCGGCCTGGGTGTTTCAAGACCTGTATCACCTGTCGGGGTTGATTTCGCAATAATGACCACATGCTGTACATTATCCTGCTTATGACACGGCTATTTACTAAAGAACTGAATAATTTAAGACAAAATTTTGATTAAAAAATGATTTTATTAATTTAAAAATGATTTTATTGCTTCCACTAAAAAAGTAGTTTGTTAGATTCTATGGTTGGAACTGTGTTCATAGCAATTATAATTCACGTTAAACTGAACATTTCCATTGATGGTGTAATGAGACAAAGTGAATGAGACTTCTTTGGGAATACTGATCAGTTGTTGATCAGACAGTTGATCAGCACTGCATCCATAGCAACGGTCTCTTATTCAGAAATAACAGACCGTTATAACCACGGCCCTCTTGGAAACGTGTGAGAGTGAGCTGAGGGTCCTCTCCAGAGACTATGACAACCTCCAGCTGGAGAGAGCAGAGCTACAACTCCACTACATGAACAAGCTGAGAGCACAGAGGCAGGAGAAAAAGGCCCTGAGTCAAGAAATTTGCCAACTGACGAAAAAGCTTCATGAATGCAGACAATGTGACCAGTGTTAAGAAGATCTCTACCTCCAAAATGGAGGCACCTGGTCAAACCCTGGAGGACAAGCGTTCAGTTGAATGCCTTAAGCTCGCCACTGAGCTTGAAATGGAGAAAAAGCAGCGGGAGGTTCTCTCTCAACAAATCCTGGAACTCAACCAGCAGCTCCAGATGGAGAGGGACTTGAGGGCCAAGGCAGAGGCCAAAGCAAGTGAGGCTGTTGAAAGAGCAGATGAACTTGTCCAAAAACTGGATGAGCTGCAAAACGTCTACAGTGAGGCCTCAGTTAAAACCCAGGCGCTTGAGGATGAGCTCAAAGTAAAGGTAGAAGGCCTCCAGCAAGAAATTGTGGACCTGAACCAACTCCTTCAGAAGGAAAAAGAATTGAGGGCTCAGGCAGAGGCTGACAAGTATGAGGCAGTCAAGATTGCAGAGGCACTTTGCAAAGAACTAGAGGATATGCAAAGTGTTGTCAAATCCTCAAAAAGGCTCTCTGACAATGCCTTGCAGAAGCTCAACACGCTGGAGAAGAAAATTGAGAATGTGGCCAACAAGTGCATGGCAGAGAAGAAAGAAAGAGATTCTCCCACAGCAAATGGAGGAGCTACTGCAGAGAGAAGGGGACTTGAGAGACCAGACTGAGACCGACAGCCTCAGGGATTTTTTGAGGCCTTGGAAGCTCTTTGCCAAGAATTGATGGAGCTGAAAAGTGTCTCAGAGGACCAGTCCACTCAAAGGCAGACTCTTTCCACCAGCCTGAACATGGACGAAAAGAAGCAGAAAGGCGCCTGTCATGATGTACTGGAGCTCATTCAAATGCTGAAAAAGAACTGGAGTTGAGGGCCCGGGCAGAAATGGACAAACTTGAGGCCATCTTGTTTGGGGAGGCACTTTGTCAAAAAATAGAGAGATGCAAGGTGTGCCCAAGGTCCAAGGAAAGTGAAAAAGGTCCCCAGCTACAACAGCGAGGGAAGTCAGGTGCAAATGAGCACCAATAAACCCTGATAGGAGATGTCCTCTATTCTTTCTGCTTTTGTAAACTTAAAATGTACTTTTGACTTTGTTTTTGTTCAATAAAATTATAACATCTCTGAAAGAATGTAGTTCATGTATAGTTAGATTTTTGTCTAAGGTACAATATAAATGGTAACATAGTAAAAACTTTAATTGCTTTTGTTAAAACAAGACTATGGCCTCCTCCAGTGTCATGGTGGTATGTGCTAGTGGTAAGACCAGGCTGAAAAGGTGGAGTTAATTAAAAAACAACACTTAGAATCTAAAGCCATGCTAGCTGTTCTGTACTGCTGTACTCATGTACTGCACTGCTTGTAGCTAAAAGTTAACATCTGTGTAGCAACATGCTCACAATGATAACGTTAACATGCTGATGGTTAGCAGGCATATTTAATTTGCACTAAACACAAATGACAGCCTAAGCTGATGGAAATGCCAATGTTTTTGCAAGTATTTGGTCATAAAGCAAAGTATTGGACAAAATGGCATTAAAGGAAAAAATAAGGTGTCACCAAAGTTATTACAATTCATCCTGCCAGGGACATGGATGTCTGTACTAAATGTGACTGACGGACTGACATTACCACCCATAGAGCCATGCAGGAGGAGTAGAGGATGCCATCATTTACCTGCTTCACTGAGCCTACTCTCATCTTGACAAGGGTACTGTGAGAGTCATGTTCTTTGACTTCTCCAGTGCCTTCAACACCATACAGCCTTTATTGCTGGGAGACAAGCTCAGGTGCATGTACAACTCCTCCCCTCTCTGATGCAACATAGGATTAGGCTTTCCACCTATGCTGTCCCCCTTCTCACAAATAACTCATAACTGGTTAAGAATTGTACTTTATAATTATTATTGTTCCGCACAAAGTATAATAATAACAATGTTTTTATTGCACATTGCATACCATATAATAATAACTCTTATTTTCTTCTTCTTATTATTATTCTTATTTCATTTTTTATCACATCCTGCCAGGACATTCTGTTTGTGTTTGGAATTTTAGTTAAGTTCCTGTTTTATTTTGAAATGTTTTCTTCCTGTGTTTTCCCACCTTTGTTGATTACCTCATGTGTTTCACCTGTGTCTCATTTCACTCACCAATGTTATTTTTGTAATCATTCCTTGTATATTTAAATCCAGTTTTCAGTTCAGTCTTTGTCGAGTCATCTGATCAATTAACCTTGTTCCTGTGTTCCAGTTTCTTGATTTTTTCAATAAATATTCTGCATTTGATCCTATTGAGCTTGCTGTCTTCTGCATTTGGGTCCACCTGCTCCGCTCTCCTTGTGACACTATGTATATAATCATTGCACAATGGATAATAACCATTTTTATGTATCTCACTATGTTCATTTTATTATATACTACATATATAATTACTACACAATGTATAATAACATACTCAGCATTTCCTCCAGGAGAGAACCTCTCACACCCTGCACCCTCAGTTTCATAAAAATTGAATGATGAGGGTGGGTGAGAATACTACAAAAATGTCAGTCTGCACCAGATGAAATGTCAGGGGATCACCACAGTGATTAGGGATCATCCTCTGGGGACCATGGACATCTGTACAAAATGTTTTTGTATTCCATCCAATAGGTGTCAAGATACACTCACCAAGCACTTTATTCAGTTTTTGTTCACATTGTCATCAAGATGATAATTCTACTTTATGTTTATTATTGAGGTCGTAGTGGGTGTGCATTATGTTGAAAAGTGTTCATAATATTTTGTCCACCACATTAAACACACAATATTTCATTTCTGCCACTTGGGGTCTCTCAATCAAAACAATAACAAAAGATGGAGTTTTATGACGTTGTGAAATAGTGTGGGATCATGGGAGTTGTTGTCTTCATTGTTAGACAACCAGCTTCTCCTTGTTAGGATTCCTTCAGTGTTCATCGTTCAGGAGGTTTTTACCGAGAGCTGAATTATCCACAGAGGTCTCCTCCTTGCAAAAACAAACAGACTCGGTGATTAAAACCAGTGAATTAGTCAATAAAGCAGTTTCACATAAAAAAAAATCAGTGTTTCTCTGACGCTGTTTGGGGGACACAGGACATCCAGGAGGGGCTGCAAGCCGAGCTGCTGCTAACATTTGCTCAGCTTGTTTCTTTGACAACTTAAGATTTAAGACGTTCATCTGGTTTTTACCTGGAGCTGAATTATCCCCAGAGGTCTCCTCCTCTTCAAAACAAATATACATGGGAATTAAAACTGGTAAAAACAGTGAATAAAGCAGTTTCACTTTAAAAAAAATCAGTGTTTCTCCAATGCTGTTGGCGGGACACAGGACGTTTGGAGGGGCTGCTAGCTGAGCTACTGCTAACGTTTGCTCAGCTTGTTTCTCTGACAATTTAACATCCAGACGTTCAGCAGGTTTTTACTGGGAACAAAATTATCTGCAGAGGTCTCTGTCATGGACTCATATTTTTGTGTTTTTGTCCTCTCGGTTACACTTCTGTTGTCCAGTCCTTTTGGTTATATGGTTTTGCTCATTTATGATTTGAGTTGTGTCTTTGAAGGACTGCCTTGCATTATTGGTTAGCTTATAGTGGTGTGTACTTGGGTTTATATTCATGTTTATTCTTGGACGGTTTAATGTATGCTGGGTTTTATTAAGAGTATTGTGTTTTCTGTGGTTCCTCTGTTTCCCTCCTGTGTTCCTGCACCCCTCTCCAGTCCATTTTTCCCTCCACACCTGCCCTGCATCAAGTTCGTTAGCCCTGCCCTGCTCTCAGGGTTTTTCCCCAGCCTGCTGTTTCCTTCACACCTGCCCTGTATCAATCTTGTCACTGTTTCCCTCAGCCTATCAGCTCCCAGCCTGCCCTTGTGTCTGGTCACCTGTTCCCCATTTGCTCATTAGTTCAGTTTGTATTTCAACCCTGATTTTCTGTTCAGTCTTTGTTGGATCCTCTGTTCTGCTCAGTTTGTGCTGTTCTGTTCGGTTCAGTCTGTCAGTTCAGTTTTCTCTGGTTTGTTCAGTCCTGTTAAGTCTTGTTCTGCATTCTGCTCTGCTCAGCTCAGCCAGCTTTTTGTTTTTTGCTTGCACTATCTCAAAATAAAGAAATTCTTCAGCCTGGATTAGCCTGCAGTCTCTGCATTTGGGTCCACTTGCTCCACTATTCATAACAGTCTTCAAAACAAATGTACATGGGGATTAAAACCAGTAAAAAAAAAAAACACTGAATAAAGCAGTTTCACGTAAAAAATCAGTGTTTCTCCGACACTGTTTAGTAGACACAGGACATCCGGGAGGGGCTGCTAGCTGAGCTGCTGCTAATGTTTGCTCAGCTTGTTTCTCCGACTATTTAAGATCCAGACATCCAATGACCAAAATCCTTAAGATACTTAAAAACGACCAAGATCTTTTTATCATAAAAATGTGGCTTAGAACTGAATAGAAGTCAATTTAGTCTTGATTAAAAATACGGATTTCTCTGGGTTTGAAAATTGTTGGAAACATTTGGGATTATAAAAGTATACAACTGAACAAAATATATAACATAAGCCTAGGCATTTTTAGACATTTAGATGCGGAATAGTTACTTTAAATGATGGGTTCACAATATTTCAAGTCTGTCTTAAAACAATATTCAGGTGCCGAAATGAACATGATTGGACATAGTCCTCCAGAGTCCCGGAGCCACAAAATGAAATCAAAGTGACCCAAAGAATCACACAATAGAGAAAATATAGCATTAATATTTTAATAAACCTTGATAAAGCATTAAAATCATTAATGGAGAAAATTGAAATCTATTGCCATGTTTTCTTTCTCTGATAGTGCAAATGTGACACCTGTGCTGTGTGAATATGCTAAAAAGGGAATGACATTTAATTATCCAGGCTGCTGCATTTTCTGCAAACCCTTAGTGTCCCTGCAAGCAATGTACTAGTATGACTAGAAAGATAGATGTACTATATTAAATGAATATAAAATAAAAACATGTAGAACATAAATTCTAACTCAAGGCAAGATATTGCTGTTAATGTGCACATTTAAAATGACCATTGCACATTACCATTGCAAGATTTACCTGAACGTTGAGGCTGTGGAATGATTTGCGATTTATATAATCTCCCTCATTCTCACCCGGACGTGCAGAGATGGGAATATGTGTGCAGTCTAAGGCACCGATCACTCTAATATACAACAGCATACATCATAGGGTCTACGTTATTTATAGATCAAGTTGTCAAATGGTTAATGTCTAACTTACCTGCTATTTTATAAAAGTTCTCTTTTATGGATTGTGTGGGCAAGTGGCCAGGGAACACAACAAAGACGTCCAGTAGCTCTTTTAGAGCTTGTATCACCTTATGAATGGCATTGCAGACCATGTTTTTGCTGAGGTTCTCTGCATCATCCATAGCATGTAAAAAAGTACCCGTTGCAAAGAACCACAGTGCAATGCATACAGTTTGTGGGACTGTAAGCGCACAACTCTGACGTGTCGCACTTGCAACATATGGCTCAAGCAGCTGACACAGATACCTCATTCCCTCTGATGAGAATCTGTATCTCTCATATAAGAGATCCAGTGGGTCTTGCCGGTCCCTGAACACTCTTGCACTTCTAAGTGATCCTCTCATGATCTGCGCAGCAAGCTCCACAAGATCTTCTACAAAGGGTGATGCCATTTTCAAAGAGAACTGATTGGTCAGTGGGCGGTGCTTTTAACACCCAATCTTACTAATTTTACCCATTTCTTGATTAGCACTCTCCACATATTCATTTTATCAAGTTTTCACAAAAATCCAACACCATGTGAACCACCGTGGTAGGACTGAGAACCAAGGGTTAAACCTGAAGTAACCTCGCTAACCCCAAATCCTGCTTCGTAGTACAGGCCTCTGGTATGCAAACTTCCTGACCTTAAAGAAAGTCAACAGTAATCATGTTATCCCCCATGAATGATGTATGACCGGTAGGGCAATCAGTGATAATCAAGCCACAACAGCCGTTGCCGAAAGGCTGTTAATCAATGGTCTCTACCTCTTCATAATGGGGACAATAATTGTGAAGTTCCCCATTTTTTTATTAAGGCCTATCTCATTCTTACCTCTCGGGGGGTGAGCCCATTGTACAGATCAGCTACTTCCTTCAAATACTCAGTCAAGAGTTCCTCCTGTGCCTCACTGAAGACTCTCTGACTACTACGGTAGCCTACATGGGACTGCTCACTGAACCCTCTTCTTTTAGCTTCTGTGAGGCTTTACAATATCTGTACCATGTGACGTGACAGATGGACTGGGCCTTGGCGACTGATCTCACTGATTTTCCCTGCCTGACTTCAATTGCAGCCTTTCTCAGAATGTCTGTAGGGACAGCCTCGTCTGTCTCCACTGCCAAGACATGCTGGAAAAAAGGAGAAAAGTACAAAAAACTTTCTTAGTCATCATAAGGGAACGGTTGTAAAAATGTTTAATGAACTGTTACAACTGTCCCCACCCCATGCAGCCATTACATAGCTAATTGTTTTAGCATTTTGGTTTGAAGTTAGCATGAATGCAAAGCATCAAATTACACTGGAGAAACTGCTACTTTAGGTTATGTCTGACTTGACTTGACATAGGTTAAGTCAAACCATTGTATCTACAATACAATGAACGCTAGGCAAAAAATAATCTTGATTAAAAAAATGTTTACTTTCTTACCTGAAAATATAGATATATAATATAGATATAGATAGATATTGATGACATCACCATAGCTCTTTTCTGATTGGTCAAACTGACAGTGTTACAAGTAATCTGGTGTTACTTATTCATATTTCACTTTTCATGTGTTGCTTTTTGATTTCTCTTACTTGATACTTCTCTTACTTTCTCTATGATATGAATCCTCAAGTCTGCAGCATTCTAGTGTAGAAAAATGTCCCCAAAATTACCTTCATTAGTTATCATTACCCTGCATTAAGACTAAAATAAATTCAATTTTTTTATTTTTTTTATCAATGCTATTGTGAGTGATTTGTTGTTGTTGTTAATTACATAACTTAAACACTTGATAATTAATTTTCTCTTCTAAGTAAATGTAGGTCTCTTGATAAGTAACTGTTGATTATTTGTGTATTCATTACTTATATTCCACTGTTAATTTCATATGGTCATTTGTTTATGCCTATTATTTTTTGTTCAACACATTCTGTTAACTAAACTATTGTTTTTTTGTTTTGTTTTGTTTTGTTTTTCTTGTATCTACCTGTCTATTTGCTTGATTTTCCTCTGACACCTGAGGCACTGTCAGTTAAACTACACTAAGATCAATCCCTCCACACTTGTCTGTCCCACTGGTGAGTGCTTGAGGGGGTCTTTTACAGACCTTCAAACCCAGTGTGCTTTTTTTTGAGAATCGACTCACTTTTCACACAGCACATTTTGAGCTCTTGCAACAACCTGTACACACACATTTCAGCAGAGCACAGAATTGATTCTGTTTTTATTTTTCATGGGTTTACTGCTTGGTGATGTTGGTTGACATAGAGATTAAAATGTTTGTAGATGCCGCTGCAGAACACCTACCATGTATGCCTTTTAAATGCTTTATGAAGTTGCATGACCATGAAAATGTTCTAAATTTCCAAAATAGGCAATGGTAATGGCTTCTGGATGCTTGTCTGCTGTCCTTGCAGAAGGAGGCCACCACGAATTTCTTTTAAAAACAAGTTCAAGAAATTGGTAAAATGTATTACAATCTCCAAATTAAAACAATTAAATCACATCATACACCTCTCTATAGTTCAGCTGTACTCCATACCTTGATTGTTTTCCAAAAAATAATGTTGACCTCATGTTGACAGAAGTTACATTCAGAACCAGCACAGGTCAAAAATGATGTAACATCAGAGAACATCTGATGTGAACCTGTGAAGAGCAATAACAATATAGGTTACACAATCAACACCCCTCCCCTACCACTTAAAGTTTAGAATTACCTGAAGAAGTAGGTATTGTAAATAAATCAGCATTTGTCACAATGCTGGTAATGGATACAACCCCATCAAAAAGAGGTGTCCACTGTCCATAGCCCAACACAAAAGTGATTTGATCATGGAGAGGACAGGATATGCATAAACAGCTAGCCAACTGTCTTCAATCTGTAAACCCGAGCCAAAAAGAGCATGATAGACCTGTAATAACTGTAACACAGTGAAGGTGGGGAGAGTACTGTTAGCGAAAGGATGGTGGTCATTCTTTCCAAGCCAGGCTGAGTGTAAACCAAATAGGCTATAAAACGAAGTTTTAGTTGTTGTTTTTTTAAAATTAAACCTTTATTTAACCAGGTGAAACCCGTTGAGATTACAAGATCTCTTTTTCAAGTGAGCCCTGGCCAAGATAGCAGCAATGCAGTGTTTCAAACAACATACAAAAAGACAATTAAAACACACAAAACAAAACATACAGTAGCAACTCACAGAATCATATGCCTAAAAAGACTGACAGGAGGAAACGGATCTAGATAAGGAAGCAAATACAAATTCCAATTGAATTTGCCTTTTAACCCTTCACTACATTTTTAAATGCCCTAATCAGGATCAGCTCATCTGGCTGTAACTCTGTCTGCAAGTGGTTCCAGGCTGCAGGTGCTTGTTAACTGTACTTAGGCCAATACTAAGAAGCACTAAATTGGTAACGTAATGTCAATTCAAATTGCCTAAGGGACTGCAGATGAAAATTAGCTATAAGCTAACTCTGGTACAGTACATCAAATGGTAGCATTTACTTTTAACACTGTACATGGTCCCAATAAATACAATACAACAACATGCTTTCAAAACATCATATATATATATAAAAGATTGTTGATATGCTTGTATGTAAGATACACAGATATATATTATATATTATAAAAAGACAATGAAAAACAAACATCATTAAATGTGGAACCTGTAAATGCAACTAAGAATAATGTGTGCTATCATAATATTTACAGGGTGGCACATAGTATGTTATACAAATGTGTTACACAAGCAACACAAAATGCACACACACACAAACAGTGGCAGCTGAGCCTGCCACTGGAAGTGCCGCTGCTAAATGCCGATGCCACTATTTGAGCTTGCTGTCTCTCGTCTCCTGCTCATGCTGGTGTTTAGCACGACTTCTGTCCCAGTCTGTTTCCACAGCCTCATCGTCCCAGATAGTTGACGTCTCTGTGTCACTGAAGTAGCCGGGCTCGCCGGTGTAGTGTGTGGGGAAGAGCAGCAGAGGCTCCACTGAAAATGCTCTCAGGTTCCTCTGCTCGAAATACTGCATGTAGTCGTCTCTGAAGGGACAGGCAGGTTATCAGAAAATAATGAACAGCAACAAGAGTTTAGACAATTGAAACTTAGTACAAAGGGCATAACGTGTATATGCAGTAAGTCAGCCATCTGACAACACAAGTAAGTTTGCTGCTGGGACTCACTTGGGGTGCTTGTCGAACATGATAGGTAGGAATTCATCAACAGGCAGCATTTTGTTGAGGGGTTTTGCATGCAGGAGCTTCTTGGCCCCCTGCAGGGACAGCACATAACCCAAAGTCCAGTAGGAGTAGCCTGGGTGCACGAGGTCACTGACTCCCTTCACCCAGTGCTCTGGCTCCTTCACCTGCAGCCGCTTACGGCCAACATAACTTCAGGGACACAGATATATGAGTAACCAATCTGAGATACTTTGAGTAAGAACCAAACTTTCGGTCCAAAATCCAAAACAAGCAAAATTTTCAAATTCACTTACATAAGGTCCCAGTCAAGTCCCACTCTCTGCACATTTTCCATGATGGCCACTAGCCGGCTGCAAAATCTGGGCTCAAATCTCACATCATCCTCCAGCACAAGCACCTGCTGCAGTTCCTGCTGCACCGCCTAGAGGGCGATACATAACAGCCATGACCTCTCCGTACTGCCACACATGCATCATTGCACTGTTGCACAGATAAAGGCTGTACCTGTTTCCAGATGTTGTAGTGGCTGAGAAAGCAGCCAATCTCCCCTCTAGTCAGCACACGGTCTGAATAGGGGTCTTTGTAACCAGGCAGCATGTCGATACCCATGGCCTGCAGCTGAGAGGAGTTCAAGGCTCTGCAAGCAAAATATATTTGCTCATAATTACAGTCAGCTGCAAGACATTCAAACTGACTGTAAAGGCCTTGTTTCTCATTTCCTAAGCAGTAATGCAAAACACCCCATTAAAAATGTTTCTCAATACAGGCTATTAATAAATCCTTGCATCCAGATTGGTAATAACAGGTATTTTATCACATAGGTGGGGCATAATGAGAGTGATGGAAAGAAACTAAGAAAATATAGTAATGTATAATTTTGATGTCCTTGTACTCTACCTGGGTATTTCCACTTTATGCTACTTTAAATGTTTACTCACTCCCTCTAAATCATATCTAATGCACATGTCTATAGTTATTAGTTTATAGTTTATAGTATTATAGTAACAGCTATAACACTGATTACATATTAATCCATTGTACATATGTATCAGTAATGATATAATCAAATAACATAATACAGATAAGACAGTCTTATATGGATCATTCTGAATAATATGACTACTTTTGATACTTTTTGCTGGTAACTCTTTAATACTTTTACTTTTCACAGGAGTTTTACTTGTAATGAACTATTGAGACACAGTGGTATTAGTGCTTTCACTTCTGAATGCTTGAGAACTGTTACTGTTATGTCATACTTGCCATCCACCGCCTCTGTCAGTGTGACGTTGATGCCGATGATGGCCAGAGAGCTCAGCATCCTCTCTCTTCGGTCTGCTCGGCGCTTCAGATTGATCAGAAAGATCTAGAAGTGGAGGACATGTTGAATGTTGAATCAAATCTAATTCCCATAAACAGCACTAACAAGCTGGAAAATATTTCCTCAGTTATTAAAAAGGCATCAGTACCTCATCAAATCCTATTTTTCCTGGTTCTTTAGGCGTAATGTGCACATACTGTGAAGGCTCCATGGTGTAGAAAACTGCAAAGAAAGTTCACATGAAGTACAGTAAATCTACCTTTTCGAGCACACTCTTTTAATTTCAACAGAATTTCTTAGATCAGTTCAGCATCTACAGTAACCTGTGTGTAAATTTTGAAATAAGAAGGGGAGCAAGTGAAATGAGAGGCAGTGGGCTTTAACAGAGGAGTGAGACATCTGTCAGGACTGTGAGAGCGAAAGAAACCAAATATGCTCACACAGACAAGCGGAGGAAATCATGAGCAAAGATTGAAGATAGAGAGCCGGAAAATCACCCTGTTGTGTAGTGCTTACTCAGTGCCTCAGTCAGTGTGTGGGCAAAACTCTCCTCTTCTTCCTCCAGGGTCTGATGCTGTTTGAGCGGCACTGGTAAATATCCATAATGGTCCCTGTTGCACACATACATCTGAACCCCTGCAGATGAATCAGGTCTCAGTGCTCATTCTTTTATACCACATGGAATCACATGAAAATGACACACACAGCATAGTCTACTTGTTATACAGTGAATTTACTATGACATTAATAAGAGGATCAGTGATAATAAAATAATAAAAAGTTCATCTTTATATGTGCATTCATTCTGAGGATTAAGTGGATATATTGCCCACTATGTTCTATAGTGATGTTTTTAAAAGAAAACTTAACCACACCACATTTGATATAGTTTAGAAACCATTACTTATCTTGAAGATGTGTGACGTATTTGTATACTTGTTACAAATTGAAATGCTTTATGAGTGTGTTTGAGTTTAATCCTAACATTAATAACTTACCTGCACATGAGGATAAGAAAAGGATTGTGTGGGTTGCCACTTAAAAAAACACATAGCTGTAGTGTGTCTGACCTGCTTGCTGTGCAGAGAAAGCAAAGGCCATGATGTCATCGATATCGTAGGGGTATTGGGTGTGGGGAGGATGACAGGCCAAATCCTGGCTCATTGTGCGCCTCAGGTCCAGCAAGTAGGTAGAGTGCACCATAGGAACTGCAAAGCAACCCTTCAACTTCCATTTGCGAATGGGAATATATTCTGGTGTGCGTCTGTAGTAGCCCTGTGTGGGTGTTGGAAGAGCAAGAACAATCAGTTTCCCACAGTTTCCACTGAATACTCTGCTCATGCACTCCACTGTGTTCTGTTTCAAGTGGTACCTGAGGAGTTACGCCACACCAGAAGTTGGAATAGAGGCTTCTTGATTCCAACATGGGCGCCACAATTGTCAGATTCTCTGCTATCATGTCAGTCAGCACCTGACGGTTTGTCAGCAAGTTGTCACTGTCCACAAACTGAAGGACGAAAACGAGACATAAACGTCAAATTCATCATGTTTCCTATAGAAGCATGTCATATAATGCACTAGGATTGTGGATGCTTATAGATATCTCACCAATATAAAGTCAGCCCAAAGTCGTCTGGCAGCTCTGAGTGCTGCCTGCTTTAACTTCATCACATGGATGACCCGAGACTCAGGCCAGTGCTTCGGACCCTCCTCATCTGCATAGGAACTGAAAGAAAGAGGGACAAACAGAATCAGTTTTTACTTTTTTATCAGATTAACTACCACTCAATTAAGTCTAGTCTTAAACAGTGTCAGGATGGTGGATGTTAAATGAAGCTGTTGTGGATAATTTGGGCAATGGTCAGCACCTCAGTGGAGAAAAGTGGACACGAGCCTTTGATGTCTTAAAGCTGAAAATGTTTATTGAAGCACTTGATCAAGGAGAACTGAAATAGCGAACATCGAAGTCATCTGCAACTTGGACGCTGTCTCTTTCTGTTCTGCCCCTGAACATCTGACTCTTAGTCTTTAACCCAAACAGATCAGCCTACAATATGAAAAATTAGTCTAATTAGTTCACTAGTTTCTAAACAAGGAACTGCATTTTACCCGTGTTAGTTCAGGTCACTGTCAGCACTTTTTGGTTTGAATGTCTAACTGTGTCAATAGAATCTACACATCCACCTATCTGTGTTGTCTAGGAAAGCCTCTTCCGACCTTGGTGACCATGGAAATACTGATTTACCCTCTATCAGAGAGGTTTCTGCTTTCCCCAAAACATCACAGACAGCTGGAGTCTCAAGGAGAGGAGAGAACGCCTCCTTCCTGCTTAAGAATTACAGTGTGACCTCAAGGCCCAGGCTTGACCCAATGTAACCCAATTTGTAACCCCTAAAGATGGAAAATTCCTGCATCATTTTATTTTAAAGCAGTGGTTCACCTTGGTTGCTCCATGGGTCTCCACTCCACCGAGTGGTACAAGTGCTGAACTCCTCTGAGCCACTCCTGAAGCATGGCTGTGCTGTTGTCCTCACTGTGGTCGGAGGCTGCCCTGAGATCACAAGGAGCATTACTTAACACATAAGACCTAATACTTTCTTTCTTTCTTTCTTCTTTCTTTCTTTCTTTCTTTCTTTCTTTCTTTCTTTCTTTCTTCTGGTGTAGCCTAGTTATCTCACTTGTCTGAGAATGGCTTGTTTGCTAATGAATAGTGTGCAGAATGTAAAGAATGACATTTGACCCAGTGCTGTTAAAAACATTTGTTCATATTTTAATCTTATTAATCAATACTTTTCTTAGTTTAGTGTTGGATCTATAAATGAAATCAGCAGCATAAACTCACAGAAAAATAGTTTCTATAGTTTATAACTTGAGTATATATATTCCCAGAAATATCAACACATCTAAATAAATTATCAATTTATTGAATAAATTAGATCTTACCAGATGGAAATTCGGTCTTTTGGATAGTCCAGTCTATCAATGCATCCCAAGAAGTATGGCAGGCTGTGCTGCACGTTGCGTGCAAGGATGGTGATGAGCACGGTGGGCTTGAGCAGAGAAGACTTGTGCTTGGCTGGATGGTGCAGATGATCAGCTGGTGGCTCCTCTGTGCTGGTGTGCAGGAAGAGCTCTCCTGCTAAAATCACAACTGTTAATCTGAATCCCACAAATCCAAGAGACATATTTCCAGCAGGGCACCTTGATGTCTCTGTAACCTCACACCAGTGCAACTGAGAGTGGAGAGAGAGAGAGAGAGAGACAGAGAGAGACAGAGAGAGGTAGACTCACACACACACGCTAACACACACACACACACACACACACACACACACACACACACACACACACACACACACACACACACACACACACACACAGTCACACACAGACTGACTGACTCAGTACCTTGTACAGATATTTGAAAAGTTCACACATTAATGCCTATTGTTGACTTACCTATCTGACCTCAAGGTGACCTCATTTAGTTGCTATTCTGGATCTTTCACTCAGATCACATGGTCGTCGTCAGCAGATGAAATTTGCCCAGTTGTCATGAAAATGTAGATGTTCAAACTGTCATATTAGGATTTTTTAAGTGCTTTAAGGACTTCCTGTCCATGTTGACTTGATAAAAGTTGAACTTCAAAGTATAATATTGTATATAATTTTTCATGTATTTATAAATAACCATGACTAATTACGCTTAATTAATATATATTTTCCAGTTTGCTTTTGACGTGTTAATACAGTCATTAGATGTAGGTATCACTAATTATAGGAATGGAATAAAATAAGTATGAATGACTAAAACGAATTATTTTCATTAATTGTGTGGATTTTGGGCTTTACCCCCTGAGTGCAGTCTTTAAGGCGTCTCATGGGCCTGCCTGACAGGCTTCACGGAACACAAGAACCACTACCAATTTTCCACCCGGACAATTTACACTGTAGCACGCCGGCAAACCTGAAAACACAGCTCTCGCATGCCGTGACAGCAGCAGGATGTCCTGAGTCGAGACTGTGCTGAATGAGTCTGTATTTATCCTGCTGACACGTTGAATAATTGAAATGTATGAAGCGTCGGACAGAGCGGATCTGTCAGAGAAACCTGCACCTCCAAACTGGATCCTGCAGCATCCGGCGGTCAGTGATAGAGGAGCTCGGTTATGCAGTCTTGAGGTCTGCTGATGCATCAAACTGTAACTAGTGTTTTTCTTTTGTTTTAGTATCAGCAAATGAAGAATCTGGAGGTTGGGGACAGTGCTCAAGTCCATGCAGCTTTCCTTGTGTACATGGATCTGACTGAGGGTGAGTTTGACAAGATCATGTTATTCACATTAATTTTCCATTCATTCGTTCAACTCAAAAGTTGTATTTTCTTTAAAATGATATATCCCAGCATAACGATTCAAATGCTACTTTGAAGCCTTCACTGCTCTTAATAAATTCTGTGGAGAAATGCTGCTTTAGTAAATCCATTTATTTTATATGATCATGTGGATAAAAAGTGATACAAACCAGCCTTTAAAGTCCAACATGTGTAAATTGTGTGTAATTAAATTCCTCCTTTGGTCATTAAAACTCCTTCATGCCCAGAAAATTCAAAAAGTGATGAAATCTGCTGTTTGAGACATAAAAGTGACATCTCATCTACTCCTTCAAATTCACACGACGAGTCAGTACAAGTGACAAAATGTATAAAAAAAACTGAAGTTCTTTAGTCACATTATGAAAATCCAAGAGATAACAACATTGATACCTTTTTATAAATACACAAATGTAAAATTTGATTTTTTTGACAGATTATCACAGATGGTATTTAACCCTTTAAAATCCAACTAAGAAGTATTTAAAATTTTGACTTATCAATAACATAAATTACATACTGTACTTACCAGTAATCCCTTGATTTGTGTCAAGCACCGGGGAGAATTGTGCAATAATAAGCCAATCAGAAAAAAGTCCACCTTATAAACAAAGTATCACATTCCTGCTATAATCTTTGGAGGATCCACTACAACTTTAAAGTAGATCTACGCTGCTGTAGACTGACTGCCACTGACACACTTACACTGTGTTTCTTGTTCTCCGCAGTGCGACGGTGGAAAGATGTCTCTTGTGTCAAGAGTTCTGAACTTGAGGTTGTTTTGCTGGAGGGGAGGGAGAAGGAAGGATCGCCCGTCCACACAGTTCTCCCACTGCCTGCTCACCAATCTCTGAGCCACAGAAGGTGATAAGACACAGGACCGACTCACACACTTACCTATTTTTTTCACCATCACAGGTAATTTTCCTGCATATCTCCATCTTACCGCTGTTGCCCTCCTCTCTGCTGTGCAGTATACGACATGTGCTAGACAGAGGATGTCCTATGCTGTTGTGCGCGGTGGCGTCAGACTCCACTCTGGTCTACCAGAGGATGACTGATGGGTTGGTGACACCGGACCCACCTGCAGGTCCCTTCCAAGATTTGGGACGCCGGCAGCACAGGAAGAGACGACAGCAGCACTGAGCGTCTGGCAGAAGAAGGAACCTCGGTGCAGTTGGTGAACTATCGAGGGGAAGAAAAGGATGAGCTGCTAGCCAGTCTGTCTGTCTTTCACTCTGTGCAAGCTGCTGCTAAAATAAGAGGTGTGCTGATGACATGGCAGCAGGTGCAAACGGACCTATCCACGGTGCCCTTCTGGGATCCTGTATGTGGTTGTGAGGCCCAGCCTGCCTGTGATTCCCTCTCAGTCAGAAACAACAGGCTACATCCAACCAGTGAGGTGTAGCTGACTGGTTTCAAACCTCTCTGGCTTGTGACCACTTAAAATGAAGCATTGTCTACCTGTGACCCATCATCACTGGTTGTATTTGTCTATGGTTAGCAGACCAAACAAGGAGTTATTTATAAAAGACTATTTTTATATTAGGTGAGGAGGTCAAATGATCCAATAATTCACAAGAAAAAGTCTAGATTATAGAGAGTTATGGAAATCAACATCATTTTGTGTATAAATGCTGTTTTTTTTTTTTGCAGCCCCTTTAGAAGGTCCTGACCACAGGCAGGGAAACATTAATTTAGTTCATTTTCAGAGAAACCATTTGGTAACTTTGACAGAACATGTGCTGCCAAAACTCCTGTGTTTAGGAGATTTGTTGTACTGTATCCACACTACAATGTTGACTAGCTGCTCCTTCAATATAATTAGGGATGTGTTCACTCCACCCTTCACCAAATGTGGTCACATGACTCCCCAGTAACCTTCAAATAGGACCTGATTACTTCCACAAAACATTAACATTACATGTAGAGCCTGTCTGATACTGGATGTTTTAGGCTGATACAGATAATGATTGTTAATGATTAAAAAATATATATTAATTGTAAGCGGATATTTGTTTTTATCATAAACCCATAACACAAACATTTTGATGTAAATTACTGAGTTATTTTGCCAAATAAAGGTAAATTTTGTGTTCTTAATCATATTTTGTGAATTGCCTTTTATTTCTTTATTTCTTAACAGGTTCAAAAGGTAAAGGCAGCACAGGACTCCTGAAAAGTAAACAGTGCGGTAACTCACAGAGATTAGCAATAGCTTTACAAGGTTGAACAGGGAGAGAATAGTTTGAGTTTATCTTCGGTCAAAAGTGGCAACAAGGTACATTTAATGAATTTGTGTGATCATATGTATGTGTTAAGTTAGCTAACTTTGTGTTGCTATTGGCTAAGCTAGTAGTAGCTACTAGCTGGGTTTTGAGTTTGTTTAATTTTTGGTTTAGCTTGTACACAAAACTTCATTAGACCATCAATATTTATTTATTTTAATAAAGTCCTGGTTCGGCTGGGATGCTATGTGACCAGTTAGCTACGTATTGAGCGGGACATTTAACGTAACAATTGGAAAGTTACGTTAATAAAATGTTAAAAAATGTTGATCACTGTTTCCCAAAGACCAAGGTGACATTTTCAAATGTTTAGTTTTGTCCTGACCAACAGTCCAAAACTCAGTTTACTGTCACAGAAGATTAAAGAAACCAAAAAATATTCACATTTGAAAATTTGGAAATGTTCTTTTTAAGAAATTACTCAAAATGATGAATCGATTATTAAAATAGCTGGCGATTCATTTAATAGTAGGGCAACTAATCGATTAATCGACTAATTGTTGCAGCTCTAATCCAAACTGCATTTAAAGCTGTCCACTAATCATCTTATCACCCACACATGCAACACTTCAGTGTTTTGTCCAGTGCATTGTGGGGATGTATGTTTGTATTATATGTTGCACCATGTTTAGACTATGACCGTTTCTTAACACAGTAATGTGGTATTTATCTTCAACAATACCTCAACTGGTCGAACTACAACAAGTATATTGTTGACAAAATGATTCATCTGGCAGGTTGTTTTGTTGACTGCCAGCTTTATTTAAACCAACACACTACTGCCAGCTGTGGGGATAAATTACCGAAAACACTTTTTATTTTTCTAGAAAAACAAAAATTCAACATAGAAACTGAACACGACAAAACATAACACTGGTGAGCGAAATACTGAATCAGACTAATAATGTGACTTTGCAGTGTCTCCCCTGTGGGGTTAACAAGGAACAGATACTGCAGGGGGCTTCAGTGACCCTGCTGTGTGAGTGTGTGTATGTGACTTTATAATGGTGCAATAGTGTCTTAATGAGAGGAAAGACTTGACTACATGAGACAAAGATTACAACACTTCAACCCTGAGCCTTATTTAACATAAATACTCTACATCATAACAGAAACAGACATGGACAGACGAACACACCGTACTGGCCAACATATTGTAGAAAAGAGGTTCATACTGTGTCTTGGAATGCAGGAAGTTTCCAACCTGTTGACTTTTCAGGGAGGCATTCAAGGACGAAATATTCAAAATGATGCAGATAGAGAGATTATTTTCACTATGAGTCAGTGTCCACAAGAGCACTGGTCGCTTCCGCTGCTGGAAATGTACATTTGCAACAGCCTGAGTGTTTCAAATGTCTACAGGAAGTCTCAGTGACAGCTGTGTATATATTGACCTTTCAGGAGTTATCCAAGCAGGGAAAGAAAAGTTCCTCAAAATCTCTGTCATCGTGTAATGGCTTCATCAGGTATGTAAACCTAAATATTGTTCTCTCCCCCTGGAGAACCATGAAAACTGAACCATCATTGATTTTGGTTGTCATCGTTCCTCAGGGGTTGATCAGACAAGCAGGAATTGAGTTGTGGGCAGGAGGGCAAAAAGGTGCTTGATTCAAGTTGGTAATCCATTCTTGTCGGGTGTGTTTCATACACGGGACGGTCAAAAACAAGACAGGGTCCCCTTTAGATATGGTATAACATGGTACAGTCCATCCATAACACTGCAGTGACAGTTCCTCTCATACTGGGACTGATGGATATACGACCACAGT
The DNA here is from genome assembly GCF_963924715.1 of Thunnus thynnus. NCBI lineage: Eukaryota > Metazoa > Chordata > Actinopteri > Scombriformes > Scombridae > Thunnus > Thunnus thynnus. The sequence goes on from NC_089528.1 coordinate 10,781,065, forward strand.
GCTATGTCAGATCTTCCTCCTCTGAGCAGTAGTCTCGGCCCTGTGTACAAAACAGTGACATGTTAATGTGCGTTACATTTATGTTTACTATTAGTTGACGGTGCATTTTTTCCTAGTTAACCTAGATTAACTCACTGGATAATAGGGATAGATGATATTTTTGAAATCAATAAAATTATGTAAGTATTTTTCTGACAAGTAAAATGATCAAATTAATGTGCAGCCCAATTATCTGTGTTCCTAGTTATGCTTTACATAAGAAATACATTTTAAATGTGTAAAACAAAACCTTCAGTAACTAATTTTGTTTGTTTTTGCCTCATTAACATACATGAGGGGGGCAAAATATTAGAAACACTTCAATATAATGCACTCCAGGTCACCACCCACTATGACATCAATAATAAACATAATGTAGAATTATCATCTTTCTGACAATGTCAACAAAAACTGAAAATGTATAAGCTTCGTAAAAGTAGAGAGCTGTTGTATTGCATTGCATTAGATTGTATAGGTGTATAATAATAATAATAATAATAATAATAATAATAATAATGATCATAATAATAATTAAGTGCTCAGGGAATGTATAGTGAAAATGTCACAATTTCCCAGAGACTAAAGTGAACTCTTTAGCTTAAATTTTCAAATCGCAACAACAGGCCAAAACCCAAAAGTTATTCAATTTACAAAGACATAAAACAGAGAAAAGCAGCCAATTATCAAATTTAAAGGGGTTGTCAATTAAGGCTAAACAAGGATAAACAACAATCACTTGCACACAAGAATGAAACGCTGCACAGTGAACTGTTGTAAGGGAGAGCAGCACTGTCGCACAAGCAGGCTGAGGAGGACAAAACACAGTAGATGAAAGAACTGGCATTTGATCTGCTCTATTTTTGCTAATACTGATCCTGTAAATATGCTCTGATCCGCCTGGATACCGATCCTTACCGATCTTTGTTTTTCACCTTCAGTAGCCTCAAAAGACTAGATTGCGATGCAGCTACAAGATATGTTGAAAGTGTTCAGCTAATTTTAAATTTGATTTAATTTTTAAAAATGTTTTCTTTGACTAGATCTAGTCACACTGCACCACTACTGAAACATGTTTTCATCAAATAACCACACTGGTGAAATGCACTGGACGTGACAGATTGAGGCTGTTTTTATGGTATTTTGATGTCATCTGCTGTGTCCCCACTTGCTGCAGATTTGCTGCAGTGATAGGATTAACTTCCATTATGTCATTTAGTGTGGGCTTTTTACAAAAAAAACACAAAATGTGATGTCCCCGTTGAAGGGCTGTCACTCTCTACCTTTTCAATCTTCTCATCCAACATCCTGAAGAATTCTTGCTGACTCTCTGACGAGTGGATGCTCCTGAAAACAGAACAGTACATCAGGTTAGAGCTCTACAGTACAAAAGAAAATGAATCATTTATGATGTTGCGAGGGTCCAGCTGGGGACATGACAAAGAGTTTCAATGAAGACCGAAAAGAACAGACTACTGATACATGACAAATAAAACAAACATGTTCGTAATAGCAAAAAGAGACACTTACAGTATCTTTCCGTTTCCGTTTGATCCTGTTTCATCCATGTGTTGACCTTTACCAAGTAGAGCACTTTTCTCCTGTGGGACATCCAACCAAACATACAAATATATACACAATCAACCATCTGATCAAATAGTTTGCTTATGTTCCATTATACAGCAGAATGGAAAACACAGCATGAGATACACAAGTAAATAAGAGGTGCTGGTGGTGTCTTATCATTTTAAACCCATGATATATTGAGCATAGCTGTCTATATTAATTTATTATGCTTGTCATGACTTATTTTGTTTACAAAATTTGCTACAAACAGACAAATACATAGAAATAACATTCAGTAAACTGTTCCATTAGAGACAAAAAAAGTAGAATATAGTGAATAAGATCACGCACGGTGCTGTCCTGGCCGTCCACTCCTCCCTCATCTCCGCTGATGTACTTGACTTTCTCCACTCCTTTCATCTTGTACTCATCTGTGACAGAGTGGGGAGACAGAGAGGCAGAAAGGAGCACATCTCCCCTTATTAATACTCAACAGCAGAGCCCCGGTGGCAAGCACACAGAGGATGACCCACTCACAGCCGCTCTGATCGGCACAATCCTCCGGGTTAATAGTTCTCACAGTTCAGTACTTGGCAAAGTAATTATGTGCTTGAATTCTCACGCTCCAGACTAGATCCTCTCTTAACAATGGTTGGCAAGCGGCAAAACACATGAGCTGTCAGCCTGATTCTCCTCTCCTCTCTGCCTCTCCATCTTTTCTCTTACACATGCACAGACCCCCTCCTCTAACTCACTCCAACGCATTTATAAAGGATGAAATTAAAAATACAGATATGAAGCATAGCAATGATGGTCTATTGGTCACAATTGTAACAAATCAGATAATACTGTGTGGTGTATACCTATAATATCTCATATAATAGATATAAGATTAGTGTTGTAATAAACAATATTGGTCTTACAGATGGTGACATCCTCTAAAGATATAATAGTTTGACCTTTCATACACAGCTGCCTTTAATAAAAACACTAATTAAAGTTCTATCAGCATCTGAGAGCTTTATGAAAAACTTTAAAACAAAACACATTATTTTTATATTTCAAAATTGCTTGAAAATATGTGTCAATGTCTCAGCAGTGACTCATGCTCGCTCATAGAAGAGTTGTGCTTTTTTGTTTACATACTATATTTAAATATGAAAATATTTGCATGAACAGCTGAACTGATTGTGGTCAATAAATCGACTGATCGATTAGACAAACACACAATAACAGACAGAAAATTAATTAGCAACAATTTTGAGTCACATTTCAAGCAATGAAAAAAAATCAAACATTTACTGGTTTCATCTTCTCAAGGGTGAGAATTTGTTGCTTTTCTCTGTTTTATATTATTGTATTATAATATTATTTTATGTTCAATCACTTTAGGTTTTGGACTGTTGGTTAGATAAAACAAGAAATGTGAAGATGCCACCCTGGGCTCATTTAATAGACCAAATCATTAATCAATTAATAACTAAAATTATCTGCAAAATAATAATGACATTGAACATAATGGTAAAACCTTACTTTAAACCCCCCTATTTAGCATAGGAGTGTTTAATAAATGGTTTATGACATACTATAATGTAGTTATAAGCAGATGAATAACTTAATATATTTTATATATGTAACATATATTACAACTATGTTTTATTGTCATTCATTATCTGTTTTTACAGCAGCCTTCACTTAAGGGTGCCTGCAGGAGGAGTTACAGTTGTTGACAAATACATTAACTTATATCTGCAGTGTGTTATAAACCATTTATTAAATGTCTGCATATTACTTATAAATGCTAAATAGAGGCATTTAAAATAAACTGTTACCAAAGTAATTGTTAGTTGCAGCCCGAGACAAATGGTGATAGCTCACAGCTGTAACTGTTTGACCTTTCATGCACACCTGCCGTTAATAAAGCACTAATTAAGAGCTCCACCAGGATCAGAGAGCTTCAAGGCTCAAGTCTTCAAAGGTTCATCCCAGCACTTTTCATTACTGATGACAAATTTCAAACCTCTTTAACAAATTAAGGTTATATGTATATAGCTATATATGGCTGATTGTCAGTATCTAATACATTAAAAGGCTAGTTTAACCCTACATTTGAAGCAAAGATAATAGAAAAGTAGCTACATTTCCACCTGAGCAAAGAGATGCACGAGAAACAGATTAATACTAATCAGTGTGTGTGAACAGACTGACCAGAGAGGAGGTCCCCGTTGCTGTAGGCTTTGCTCTGGCCCTCCTCACTGTTGGGCACAGCAGACACCTGCTTGGCAGAGGTGCAGCCCATCTCCTCCTCCTCAGCTGCTCTCCTCCTCACCCCTGAGCATTACATGCGCACCTGATGATGGGAGCAGAGGGCAGGTGTATGAGACTCAGTGACAAAAGCCTCAGTACACAGACAAGCCTCGTGATTAAGGCTTTATCAGGGAAACCATCTGAAGAGCATGACTGTTCCTCTAATAATCATTTCCAGAGGGGCTCAGCCTCTTGAAGGAAAGGATATTTGGAAAGGGACTCCCTGGACACAGTGGAGGAAATCCCCTGGACTCCAGCTTGAGAACCACTAATTCTTCATTATCAATTAGTCGTGAAGCACCCCGCCCTCGATTTAAAACACACAATCTACTCTTGGAAAGACAATAAAAACGTCTGCGAAAATCAGAAACGTGAGCGCGGCAGTGCCAGCTGCACCGCAACAATGAGGCCTTTCAGTCTGTCAGGGTGCCACTGTGCCAAGCCGCCGGGTCGTTTTATTAGTGAATGGGGGTTTTCTGTGGCGCTCAGAGGATTAAACTGTGTTGCTCCCATCCCCGCCGTTACATCGGCCTGTAAGACCCGCAGCAACACTGATAACACAACAGTATGTTAGACCAAAATGACTCGAGTGTTTCGCATTAGGCTGATTGATCTCCATATGTTTGATCCTAAAGGCACTGATCGCTCAGCTGAGTCCAGCTGCAGAGTCAGCTGCTCCTCCTCCTCATCACTAGCTTTTCATTTGTACGTTTCTGCAGCCCATAAACGCAGCATCACTAAGATATTCCGTGCAATTATATGCAAGCATATAAGAAACAGGAGAGACGTTAGGAAAATGCATTCTCGCTAAAGCTGCAAAATTTCACCCATCGTCTCATTTCATCGGAGGGAGGGAGTAATGATCAAGGTGCCTTATACAAATAATAACAAAAGATGCGAAAAGAGCAGCCATTCCGCGGCCAGCGGGCAACGCCGAGACGATATCACCAAAAAAATACTAGACTGCAGAATAAATGCTACAGCCATGGGGCAACATTACCTTTCTGGTTTATCCATGGTTCAGGACTCCTTCCTCCGGTTCAGAGAGGTTTTACTCCAGACACAGCACCCAGACAGACCGCATCTGCACCTCTCAGCTCATACAGGCATCAGCAGTGATGCAGTCAGTCCGTCTGCCAGCTGGATCTCATGGCCTCACAGACTCTGTTAAAGTGATCAAATTGCGCCGATTAATTAGAAAATAAAGAAGCGAGTCAAGCAGTAGGGATACGTTTTTCGAAAATTGAAAAAAGTCCAGAAATTACGTTTATTTTCAGTTCAAAACAAACACACAGAAAAAAATCCCCACTTCTTTTTCCATACGATTTTTCAGAGGCATCGTCTCCTTTTATGTGACGGAAAATTCACTGCGAACGAAGTTGCATTTTTACCAGTTGCCACTCGGAACTAATTCACCGACGCACCGAGAACTTCCGTCCAGCTCATTTACTTCTGCATCATCAAAGTTGACAGGAAAACATCCAGTGTTTGAAGCTCAGTTTCTCCGCCGCTGAATATTGACCTGATCACTATGATTTTACTGACGATGATCGCTCGTGTAGCGGACGGACTTCCGCTTGCGGCCTCCATACAGGAGGATGACCAGGTAAATGAATGAAAGCTGGGTTACCTTCATATCATTAACGACGTCACGCCAAACTCCATTCAATTATTGTGACGTTTAATTACAGCTAGTTTATCCGCAAACATATAGGACTCATAAAACATTAGGTTTGTTATTTGTGTTACACTAGTGAACTCGGCATATGACTTCATGATCCATGAAGCATTTCATTTATTATTATTATTATACACGAAAAGATTAAAAGCAGTGGTGGAAAGTAACTAAGTACATTCACATAAGTTCTGTACTTAAGTAGAATTCTGAGGTACTTGTACTTTACTTGAGTATTTCTGTTTGATGCTACTTTATACTTCCCCTCCACTACATTTCAGAGGGAAATATTGTACTTCCTACTCCACTACATTTATTTGACAGCTTTAGTTACTTTTCAGTTGAAGATTTGGCACAATGGATAATATAACAAGCTTTTAAAATACACATTGTTAAAGATGAAACCAGTGGTTTCCAACCTTTTTGGCTTTTGACGTTTTACAAAAAGCAGTGTGTAGTCGGGTCACATTTCAGATGTCTATGAGTTGTTAACAGCTCCATTAAATAGTGATTTTTCCCTCTAAACTTCTCACATGGTTTCATTTCAATAAATGTTCAAATAATCCAATATTTCACCAAAATCAAATATTAGAGAAAAACTCCAAAAACTGAAAACAGATTTGTGTATCAGAACTTTGTTTTTTTCTTCTTTCCTCTCCCATTAATCATCTCACGACCCCTCAGATTTATCTGGTGACCCTTTGGAGGGGCCCAACCCATAGGTTGGGAACCACTGGACTAAACTAGCTAACTGTACATAAAGTAGTTGAAACTAGCTCCACCTCCAGCAGCTACAACAGTAACATGCTGCTCTAACACTGATGCTTTAGTATTAATAATCTAATGATGTCATATATGATAACATATCAGTTATTGCAGAACCAGTACTTTTACTTTAACACTTTAAGCACATTTTACTGCTAATACTTATGTACTTTTACTTAAGTAGAATCTTTCATGCAGGACTTTTACTTGTAATGGAGTATTTTTACATTACTGTATGGGTACTTTTACTTCAGTAAAGGCTCTGAATACTTCTTCCACCACTGATTAAAAGTAACATTACAGATGTTAAAATGTGTCACATTTAAACTGGTTTACAGCAGGTTCCTGTTCTACAGCAAATAGAAGACAGAAACACATCACACAATAGAGACAGAAACAAAACAACAAAAAAAAACATAAACAGCTACACAGACACTACAGAGGAGAGGACTTAAGTGGAGGGAATAAAGATGATGTATGTGAGTTGGATCAGTGGTTGCAAGTAGAGATGAATGATGTACAAAAACAATCATACTGCGATTATTTTGACAGATATTGTGATATGAGTCACGATTTTAGTGGGAACGATCATTTTTGCATTTCATTTTCACTGATAAAAATATGAAAATGAGAATGATGTGATTATTTTTTTTGCTGGGGTGTGTACCAAACAAGCATGTACCCTTGCATCTGGAGAATATGATTTGTAGGCTGGGACATCTTTGTAGCACCACAGTGCTTCATCTATAATGGTATGTTGTGACACATTTTACATTTGTAAAAAAATTGCAGCTCCTGCAATTTAGATATTGCACTTGGCCATATTGCGATTTTGATAATATTTCGATTAATTGTTCGGCCCTGGTTGCAAGTGTGTCCTTCCATCAGATAGTGTTTATGTGCCTGTTTGAAGTGTGTAATAGAGGTTATTGCTCTAATGTAATATGGGATCTCATTCTAGTGTGTGTGTGTGAAAAAATGATCTCTGCCCATAGTTGTTTTTGTAATATGATACTGGAATAAGTGCATGTGAAATTGATCTGGTGATGCGTTCCTGTCTTGTGTTGTGTCTTGGAAGTAGGACGGGAGTTATTATTCTGGATATGAAAGTAAAATTTAATGGCTATACTATTCTGTTCTGAAAAGTCAGGGCATTAGATTGTGAAAGTGCAGTGCAGTGGTAAGTCTAAGGGGGAAGGTTGCCATGGACTCTATAAGCTCTATTGTATAATCTTGCTATTGGTTCAATGGTTTGCCTTGTGGTGAGGGACCAAACTGGGAGACAGTAGGATATTGTTGAAAGACTGATTGTGTGTAGACATGTGTCTGAGACAGTATGGGTGAGTTACGGCCTGATCTTGTTATAAACATACAATTTGTGATTGAGCTTTGTCATTAAATTATGAATGTGGTTTCAGTAAGTGAAATGTCAATGGAGGAATACTCCCAGATATCTGTAGGTTTCTGTGATGGTTTGTGTTTGACTTGCAAAATGAATGTGGTCAGAAGCAACTGTTTGTTTAAATAAAGCCAGTTTTTCTAACATCGCTGCTGTGTATCACAGTTTGTATTTTGTACTGAAAAGGGTTGTTGGAATAAAAAAATGTTGGAATAAAAAAAGGAGTTAGCTACTCAAAGTTATAGCTCGATATATACAAATAAATAGTTGGGTAATGTGTGGTTTGTACAGTATGTCAACTATTTGTAAAGTTTTTAGGCTTTGCAATGCTTCTGTAAGAGCCAAAGTCATCATAACATAGTTTATTATTGTTGATATATGATAATTGCTGACTAATTGTACATGTTTTGCTGTTATTTGCTGATGTTTAGTAAACCGTGGGTCTATTACCAGGTCTTAAGTGGTAAAGTGCACCTCCTAGTGTCTTGGAAATATTATTAATAGCCTATAAATATCACCTGTCACTTCTATGCTGATGATTCACAGCTGTACCTCCCACTAAAATCTAGTCTCTCCTGGTCTGTTTTGAGGACCTTAAAGGCTGGATAGCAAATCATTTACTTTCAGGTAAACAGTAACAAAACAGAAGTGATTATCTTTGTTTCCTCTAAGTCCTGAAGCCATCTCACCAGTAAAGTAGGCCACCTCGCCCATATGAGATATCACATGCAAAAAAACGTGAGCGTTATCTTTTATTCTGAGCTCTGTCTTGACAAACAAATCAATTCTGTTGTTAAAAAAGTTACTATCAGTTAAGAACCATTTCCAAACTCAAACCAAGTCTGTCTTTTCATGATATGGAAAAAGTAATTCATGCCCTCATTACATCATGATTGGACTATTGCAATTCTTTATATTTAGGCCTTCCCCAGTTTTCATTTACTCACCTATCAATGGTCCAAAATGCAGCTGCAAGGATGCTGACTGGTATTAAAAAGTGTGAGCACATCACCTCAGTCCCAGCCTCTCGTCACTGGCTCCATGTTCATGTTAGAATTCAATTTAAGACTTGCTGATTGCTTTCAAGGCTCTTAATGGTCAGGCCCCATTTTTCACTGGCACTCAGCTCGTAGGTCTCTTAGATCTGATGGCAAATCTCTCTTTTATGTCCCACAGTCAAAATCTAAAGGATGACAGAGCATTTGCAGTTGCTGATCCATGACAGTGGATCCAGTCGCTGTTAAATATCAGATGTGCTCCCTCCATCTCTGTTTTTAAATCCAGGCTAAAGACACTTTTTATTCACTGGCCTTTTGGCCCACTAATCTTTCAATCTGTTGTCATGTTTATAAATCTGTATTTGTCCCTTGTTATTTATTGTTGTCGTTGGTATGTTTCCCTTTTTACTTTTCTCTTTGTTTTTTTACATGACATTTCGACGTCCTTTTGTACAGCACTTTGGTCAGCTTTAGCTGTGTTTTAAATGTACGCTAGAAATAAACTTTACGTACTTTACTGTAATCTAGAAGTCAGCTGATTAATCAGCAGTTAGTGGAAGGATGTTTTCTTACTGTTAGTTTGGCTCGATACAGTTTTTTTGGCTGTTAATTTGGATTATTTTGGATTACCTTCCTGTGGATTACATAATTTTGTTCTACAAAAGGATTTTACTAAGTGAAACACATTCTTGTAAAAGGAGGATTATTCAGAGACAAGTTAAGTCAAATATTCTCCTGACTGTGTGGATCTGTGAGTAACCCTTAAATTTGAGATGGATGCACAGTGGGAATGTGGGAAGAAATAGAAAAGTGTCAAAACAACAGAGAAACTAAATACAAATCTCTACTACAGCTTCATAAGCACGAATTTTACATTAAACTGTCAACAAGAATTGTCCAGATTGACTATTTGTCATTTTGATATTAATCTTGATAACGTCATTTTATTAACTGTCATTGCTTATCTTTGTCAGTCAGGAAGAGACCTCCAGCAGTACCAGAGCCAAGCCAAGCAGCTGTGCCGGAAACTGAATGCTCAGAGTCCTGACCGTTGCACCCTGGAGGCCGGAGTAATGAACTTTCAGTAAGTGAACCCAAGTACACAAAGTGTTTACTGAAATATTTACAGTATGTGGATCCAAAGTGTTGTTTTTTTGGTTTCATATTTTTGTTGGAGGTGTATGGGTTGCAGTCTCCTGGAAACTCAAATATGGCAATATGGGGAGAGACATCTGTAGTTATCCAAAGTATATTTGAGATAGTATCGAAGTAGTTCTGCCAAAAGCAAGATAATAATGGAACATGTGGGTTAGGTTGTAGGATGAAGCATGTGGGTGATATTAGGATAAATTTGTGACAATCCTTGTACCTTGAAGTGTTTGAGTATGAGATGAGCACAAGTTGAGTCTGTGTTTATTTGTGAAGAGCAACGTCCCACCAGTTCAAAGTGTTTTCTTAAAGGGAAAATATCACAACGTTTGATACATGCTGCACATTACTAAGCACCTCAGTGATTTTACTGATTTTAATTTCAGTTTCTTGTTTTTAGCTATTTAATAGCGCAGGGTGTTTGCTACCTGTCCCTCTGTGAGGCTTCATTTCCCAAAAAGATGGCGTTTGCGTACCTTGAAGACCTCCACAACGAGTTCTATGAGCAATATGGAAGGAGAGTCCCTACAGTGACAAGGCCATACTCTTTCATCGAGTTTGGTAAGACAGAGCTTCTTGTAGTACATTCAAGAAACATTATGAACCCCCTACACAAAGAATGAAAACCTTGATCAAGTCCATATATACATACATTGTTTTAGACACATACATCCAGAAGACAAAGAAGTCGTACATCGATAGCAGGGCCAGGAGGAACTTGGGGAGTATTAACACGGAGCTGCAGGACGTCCAGAGAATCATGGTGGCCAATATTGAGGAAGTTCTGCAACGAGGAGAAGCCCTTTCTGGTGAGTACAGCCGTGTTTTGAAAAAACCAGCACAAAACAGCAAGAGCACCTGGTAACTTAACATATCCAATGTAATATTGATGCAACAATTGGTTTATTATGTTTTTGTTCTTCTTATGGTTATGAGGTAGTTTGTGGTGATGTTATGCATTGCATGGTATTGTAAGGTGTCCCTGTTACTTTTATCCCCCTTGTAAATTTTTAGTCAGTGTTGTTAGCACACATTTTCAAAAACTAAATGTACTTTTTCCCTTCAGCTTTAGACACCAAAGCCAGCAATCTGTCCTCTCTGTCGAAGAAATACCGCAGCGATGCCAAGTACCTCAACACCCGCTCTACATATGCCAAGGTGGCTGCCGTGGCAGTCTTCTTCATCACACTCATCATCTATGTGCGCTTCTGGTGGCTCTGATGGAGTCTGACACAAGGACTTTGGGGGGGGGGGGGGGGGGTGTTTCTCTTTGAAAACTAAGCATTTACTTTTTTCATCATATACCACGGTGCCTTAAAGGGGTCGTGTACAGTCTGTCCATGTTGAAGTTAACAGATACAGCTTAGAGTCGTGCTACGTATATTCAGTATAAACTGAGCCATAGGTCTGTAATGGGATGTCTGTTATGGAAGCAAATGCTTCATGATGAGCTCAAATAATTCTGTTTACTGGAACATTAAGAGCAGGGTTTACAGATGAATATGTTTACACAGTGGAACAGGGGTTTCTTTCAGAGTTTCAGCATTAAGGAGAAACTTTATATACATATGCAGAAGTTCTGATGAAAGTCTTAATACTGTGAGTAAAAAAAATGTTTATTGTTCACAAAGTTTACAGAATTGTAAGAAAGTCTTATTGAAAAGATTAAATATTTATCAAATTGTCATCTATTTTACAAAAGTATGCATGCAAAACATAACATGTTAATGTCACTGATGACAGTCTCTCTCTTTACATATACCAACACTTCTCTGGTCTCACATACACACACATAATAATCCAAGGAAGCCAGTTATATTCATACAACAAACACGTTATCCAGAGTGAACAACATGGAGCTACTTGAGAAAGAACAGTCACAACTACACAACACTGTTCAGCTCAGCCATGTGTGTAATGATGATGGTGATGATACCACTGTTTGAGTTATTCTGTCAGCCATTGTTGTCCAGTACTGTACACTTGCTGCAGTATCATTAGATTTTGTTTTATTATATTGAATTAACAGTAGTCAGTAGTTAAGATCCCAGTTGCACATTCTGTTTGCATCAGAGAGGCGCTTTGATTTTGACTTGAACTTAGCCAGCGAAGGGTTATCTATTGGGTTATTTGTTAAAACTTAACAAATAAAAATCTTAACTGCTGACTTGCTGCAATTGAAACTGATTGATGGAGAATCTGGACGTAGAGTCTTTCCCTCCTTACTCCACTGAAACTTCAGTTTTTGATGGTGGTGAGAACATTTATTTTCTTGCAACTATTTCCAAGTTTGTAGGAGATTCAAACTGGTGACTCTTGGGTTGTAGAATCCTTCCTTTTCTTTATATTGATGTTATAGTAAAAAGATCAGAGTCTTTGTTCCTGTCCTGTCGTCCAGAGTGATGGATGGACATCAGGAAACAGATTTATGCCACCAGATCAAAGTCGTCTCTCTGCAAAAGAGACACAAAAGAGTAAAAAAAGACGCTCAACTCAATGACACCAAGGTTTTATGGGGTTGATTCAAATACCAGATGGTCATTTGCAATTACTGCATTTTTACAACAGTATGATAATACATGTAAACAGAACTTAAAATATCACTCACCTCATCGTTATAATTCATGACATGCTGTTTGATCTTCGAGGAATCCACCCAAGTAACAAAATCTTCCATATTTCTGAAAAAAGGACAGATTTAATATGCATTTTCATTATTAATTAATCTGTTGATTATTTTCTCTATCAGTCGTTTCATATATAAAATGTTGATCACGGTTTCCAACCAAGGTCACGCCCTCAAATGTCTTGATTTGTCCACAACACAAAGATACTCAGTTTATTATTATAGAAGACTAAAGAAACCAGAAAATATTCACATCTGAGAAGCTGGAACCAGAGAGTTGACTCTTAAAAAATGACTAAAAAGAGTAATCAATTATCAAAATAGTTTATGATTAATTTTCAGTCAATCGACGCATCAGTTAATCGACTAATGGTTGTAGCTCTAATATTTACTGTAAATTTATTATCCTGTATCATAGAACCTACAGTGTGTGTGTGACTGGGCCTGATCCACATGAAATGGTTTAAATGAAAGACATAAAATGTTTGATACAAACCTTGTGACTAGAAATGCTGGATCTGTGACAATCTCAGGGCCCACACGCACATCTGAGACTAAGTCAAGGACACTACCGCAAAACAAACTGTGTCCTTAGACACAAACACATTACAAGAAGGTCTGTGGTCATAATCAAACATAGACATGAATGCATTAATGAAGGATACGTCCTTGTTCGATGAAGGTGATGGCTGTCTTCAGGTTCTGAGCCATACGAAGGTTCAGCATGATGCTGGGCAGCCTCCTCCTGCAGGAGTCACACAGGTGATGTGTGAGAGCATCCACTGACTTAATGAAGAGTTAATGTGTATGACGTTCACACATGTTGTATGACATGTTTGTGGGATAAATTACCTGCAGAATGAAGACGCTGTGACTTTCTCTGTGAGGGACAGATTCTGTTTGGTTGGGACGAGTCCAATGCTGTAACTAATGTGAAGAAACAATAAAAATATCAGTGTGATATAAATGGAGGTTTAGCAGTGTTTCCATTATATACATAAAATTTTTGCGGCTGCTGAAATGTCATGAAGTCACAATTACAGGACTCTGGAGAGCTGTCCGCTCCACTGAACTCAAACAAATGGTCGCCTGCTCTCTCTACACTTTAAGGATGAGCAACTGCAACAGTGACAGGATGTCAATCACCGGTAAAGTCATGACAACCAAATAAACAACAGTGTGAGTAAAGCATCTTCTGCGGATTTAATGAGGACAGCTCTATCCTTGCCTGAGCCAACTGGCGGCCATTGCCTTCACAGTGCCTATCTCCAGTGTGAACTGTGAGACAGACTTCTCAACTATGAACAGTGTACGACATTTAATAAGTAATATCTGAAATCAGAGATTGTTTGGTTTCTCTCAGTTTCCCACACTACACTCATTCTTGTTATTTGTAGGTGTAGACAGACCTGAGAAACAGGCTGAAGGGGGACCATCTGGCCTCGTGCATGCTACTGAGCATGAACAGGCCACCTCATGACAGAGTCTTAGGGCTCCTCTTTCAAAAAACAAGAAAAATTAAGTGCTCTCAGCCAGGCTGCAAACTTTACCACTGAAGTTAATTTACAATGCCATCTGTAAGGAGTGGGTCAAAGAGGCATTATGTATGAATAAATAGATGTCAATAAATACGTTCTAAAGTTTGTTTTGTAGCCAAGTGTCATTTTATTTCATATTTTTAAATGACCTGAAACACTGTTTAGAATGAGTTGTGATTTTAAAACAAGATCAACCAGGGCCACCAGTTAAAAACTACAATACTACAGAAGTAAACAAATACAACATGAATGTTGCCAAACAGGATCACACCGTCACACTCACAGTTTTTCCAGTAGTTGGTGTGAACTTTGAGCTCTGAAGCCGTCTTTCTCGTCCAGGTCTCTGATTTTCTGGGCCAGATCTCTGATGTTACGACTCAGCTTGTTGTATCTGGGAAATTGGAGAAAGAAAACACTATTGGCACAAACACTATCCAAATATCTGTCTCTATACTATCCACTGGTCTTTTATACCTTCTTTAAAATAAGTAGAACTTGACAAAAGCAAATATCACACCATGATCAGTCAATATTTTGGGTATGACTCATAGCTCGTACTATACAACGGCATTTTAGGCTCCAATATCCAGCTTATAAATAACTAGCTAAGAATCAGCAGAGAGGTTTTTTTTTAACTGTAATGTCTACATTTAATTTATCTAACACAATATGTATATGTTCATATTACATATATATATATATATATATATATATATATATATATATATATACACACACACACAATTCTTCTGTTTGTAATTTTAAGCTAATTTTACCTACTCTTATTGATACATTAGACTATAATGTGGCAATGTGACACATTCTGTATTCTAGTACAGTGGTTCTCAAAGTGAAGTGTGGAGACCCCCAGGGGTCCTTGAGAGGGTTCCAGGTGGTCCCCAGCAAAAAGGGGAATAATCTATTTCACTATAATTCCTTCCATAAGTAACACAATGACAGAATGTTTCACTGTTTTAGTGAGTTTCATACACTTTCTGTAATAAAACATCTAAAAGCAGAAATTTATCAGATGGGGAACCCTGGGACAAAATTATGGAGGCACCCGTCCCATATCAGTCCCGATACCTGGGCTTTGAGTATCAGCTGATACTGAGTACCGATACTAGTGTTTAATCAATAAACTTTATGTCTCCCTGTGTTGAAGAGACTGGCATCATTCTTTTATGTGTATGGAAACATCAGGCTTGACTTGCTTTCCTAACTTTGTAAAACAAAATATATAGATATAAATTTACTGAACTGTAATTAAATATTAAAATAATGGTATCTGATACTAGCTATCTGAGTCAGTATTGGGCTGATATCCAATATCAGTATCAGTATCAACATCGGTGCATCTCTACACAAAATCCTTTCAAATGGGGATCTAACTGGTATAATTTGTGTCAGTTTAGGGGTCCAGCACCACTGGTCTAGTAGATCTTTTACTTGTAGTATGAATATTTTTTGTCATTTCACACTTACTTTGGCAATGTAAACATATGTTTCCTGCCAATAAAGCTCATTTTCACTGTTTCAACGTCATTTTTTAAACTCACAGACACTTTCAACGTGTTTTTCAATCTGACTCTATGTGTCTAAAACACAGCTAAAGCACAAACAGACAGTAACAGCCAACATTAGTAGCATAGATGCTCACTTGGTGTAGTCCTCCCTCTTCTCGATGTGAAACCTCCGCAGCACTTTGACCTCGTGTAGGTTGTTGTCCACCTCCCAGTTGATGAAGTCCACCTTCTTCAACAACTTCTGCTCATGGTGCTTTAATTTACGAACCATTTTTATACCCTTCGCTGGTTAAGTTCAATTTATTTACAAAACTGACTCCACTTTGATATCACACATGCAGTGTGAGGGAAACACCGGAAACACGTGTTCTTCTTGCTGAATAACAGATCAGAATTCACCACAGCGCCTCCATCGCACTCCAACACTATATATGACTCACTGTTTCTAAAGAGAGCAGGTTTGAGTAAATAAATGGAAACTGGAAAACTGGAAAAATGCTGTAATTAATCATTAATTAGCCAAATAAAAATATATTATCAAAATAGTTAAAGAATACAGGTATAGTACAATTTCTCAGACGAGTACAATTGATATTTGCAGGCATATTATCACGATATTGTGCCAGACAGGAAGTATTTTACGGCATTCATGTTGTTATTCAGTGCAGGAATAATAATTATTAAAATGCCCATAGAATTAAAAGAAATAGTTTATTTTCTAAGACACTATATCACAATTTTACATCAATATTCTACACTATGAAAAACACTTTTCTGTATCTGCAACAGTATGTTTGTTGATGTGCGTCAAGGTCCTCCTGTGCCAGCATATTTCACATGGTTTTTTCGCCCTATTTTTCACCACCTTAATATGTTTTGGATGCATCATGGTTCTGAATTATGATGAGAAATATCAATAGACGTACAGTAAGAAATAACATAAGAAATAGCAAAAACAAATACTGTAATGTCAGGCTATACATATATATACATACACACACACACACACACACACACACACACACACACACACACACACACACACACACATATATGTATATATCTACAGGAAAAGCAAAACTGAAAAATAATTCTTGAACAAAACCAGCTGGACAAGGTTTGCACAGTTGTAAGGACTAAACTGGAGAAAGTATTAACTTTCTCCCTCCTCATTCACCCACGACCTCAACTCATTGTATTCTATTGCAACACTAAAGTATATCTCCCTGCTTTGCTTTCCTAATACTAATTTTATGCAGCCTGTTCACACTCCCTGAGGTTCAGTTTCACCATCACTGATGCCCTCAAATGGTTGAAGTGTGTCATACAACCAGTCTGGCTCAGTGATGCAGCATCCTGCATGTTGCTTCATGTTTCAGGGACAAGTTCTGCTGTTTGACTTGTATCCTTTCGGATAATGCAGGACTCCATCTGCTGGTGGAATGCTGTAACATACAGTAAAGTCATCAATGTTTGTTCATAATAATTTACAAATTGTTAGAAACACATTCATATTAAACATTTATTTGAAAATCTGCCTTGAAAATGGCCACTGTTCATGTGTTAAATGTAATAGAGCTGTACGATCAGTGAGAGATTTCTGTGTGTGTGTATGTGTGTGTGTGCAGTGAGTGATGCAATAATGAAAAAAAGTTAAAGAAACAGCTAATTTCATTTCAGAAATGGACAAAATCCTCAACAGATTTTGATGTGATTCTTTCTTCTACAAAGAGTAAAAATAAAGACTGGTGGATCTGAATACTGAAAAATGAATGATCCTTTTTATTTTTTTATGTTTCAGAGAAACCAGCTTATCCACGAGGAACCTAACTGACATCTTGTTTCTCTCCACCTGCACTGTGACTTCCTGTGAAGATATGTGAAGGTATCTGTGAAGGTATCAAGCACTCATCCTCCTCCTCTGCGTTGACCTCTGTTGACTGTGTCTGTGACACCGACTCAGGGTCTTGTTGGCAAAAACAAAAGACGCCCTCCTTAACTACTCTAGTTCCTCACACTTTGACCATGAGCCAGTCATAGCTCTCACTGCAAAGGTCAGGCATTCTCAAGACCAGCTTGACGTATGTGACGTATGACCAGGCTAGAAAGGGTTACAAAACCATTTCTAAACAGTTTGGACTCAGTCGACTGTCAGGCAGATCATGTACAAATGGAAGACATCCAATACTATTGTTACCCTCCCAAGGAGCGGTTGACCAAAAAAATCACACCAAGAGCAGGCATGTAATAGTCTGGGAGGCCACAAGGGACCCTAAGGTAACGTCTAGGAAACTAGAGGCCTCTCACGCAGTAAGACAATGACCCTAAACACACAACTCGATCTACCAAAGAATGGTCAGAGCAGAGGAAAGATAATGTTTTGGAATGGCTGAGTCAAAGTCCTGACCTTAAACCTACAGAAATACTGTGGGAGGACCTGAAGCAGGCAGCTCATCCAACATTCCTGAGTTGAAACTATTCTGTAATCAGGAATGGGCTAAACTTCCTCCAAGCTGATGTTCAGGGCTGATAAACAGTTACAGGAAATGTTTGGTTGAATCTATTGCTGCTAAAGGGGGTCACAACACTTACTGAAAGCAAGGGCTCACATACTTTTGCCTCACACAAATATGTAAGATTGGATAATTTTCCTCAATAAATAAATGAATAAGTTTAATGTTTTTGTCTCATTTGTTTAATTGGGTTCCCTTTATCTAGTTTGAGGACTTGTGTAAAAATCTGAAAACAGAGAAAATTCTGAAGGGTAAATAATGTACAAACTCATTTGTGGAGGAGCAAGAATACACTCGGTATGGTAATACAACCTTTCAGATGTATAATTGTAGCATGGCTAGGCTGATAAATTAAAGCTGCCTGTAAGTTCCATGTACACCATCTTCTTCCTCTCACAGGTACTTCTATGTGTTGTGTGGAGGAAAAGAACACAGCCATCAACATGAACCTACATTATCCAGAAAACAGGACTAAACTTCATAACCAGAAACAGCTCTTCTTCCTCCCACAAGGCTTTGCACAGGAAGGAGTCAACGTGATACACAACAGGATGAGATATTTGGTTGTTTCTCAGTGTCTATCCGAGGGTTCTGAATCCATTTTCCTAATTATGATGAGTGTTGGGTAAAATTTGACTTTATTTTAATTGTTTATTTTAATCACTTCTTTACTTGTTTAATCAGTCATAGGCTTGAGGGCACATTAATGTTTCTATTAACTCTTCCGCCTGCAGGAAACTATATTCAGAACTCAAGAAGAATTAAGGATGTGGCTGTTTAAAGTGTCTTCACTCTGAACAGCAGCACTGACTCCTCATGGCCTCATTCCTCCATGTTCAACACCAACTGCTGCTCCTCCATACTAGAGGCTTCTTCCGTTCTCTGTCGTCACCTGAGAAGTAGCACATGTCAGCGAGCCGAGCCTTTAATTGTACCTTGTCTTCCACACCTGGAGGAAGCCTCTCTTTTTTTTTAATGGAAATTGAGTTTCTTCTCAAGAAGATTAGTGGCGGTCTGAAGGATGCACAGATGCTGGGACTACATTGCTTTACCTCCATCCTTGCTCCCCTAAAAGATACCAAAGATGTTTAAACTTATAAGGACTAATATTCTTTGACATAAATAAAGTTTTTTGTCATAAGAAATATAAATTCTCAGTATTTAAAGTAAACCTTTCAGTAGTAACAATAAGTCAAGCCAGTCCTCAGGCTTCAACAAAAGTGAATAAGTCTTCACAACATAAAACTTTAGCTGTGATTCAGTGTTAACGTATTTCTTAGCTGTGGAACAATTTCAGAACTTAAACTGAATATTAAACTCATTAAATCAAGTTGATTTAGGAAACTCTAACCCTCTTGAAGAACAACATCCCTCCTCCAGTTGTTTAGCATCTTATAGTTTTAAAACCTGGTTTCTCCTGTTTGTTTTCTTGGTTGTTGTTTTTTGGCAGCAATTCTTAAAACCACTTTTATAACACAGATTTCAGTGAACTTTGTTTGTTTGTTGTTTGTTTGTTTTAACTTTTTTATGTGTATTTTGATGCAGCTCCAGATCCAGAAAATATCTGAGTCTAAATTCTAATTTCTAATTTAGCCTGTCCATTGACATTACTGCAACGTGTCGGAAATAGTGCAAAATTAATTTCTCCAGCAGGTGTCACCAAACATCTGGAGTGTGTGTTCAGAACAGGGCGACTCATTCATTCAGGACAGAGGAGGAGAGACTCCGTCCCGAGTGAGGACTCAAATCATACTGCAACATACAGATTACAACCTACAGCTGTGAAAGACTTCTCTGTGTCTCAGCCACAGTTTACCTTTTATTTTTTACACTCGGATTAACTTTATGAGTGTCTGAAGTAGCGAGAAGAGCTAAAGGGAGAAGACTCTCTAGCGAATGAGTGAAACTATCTTCCACATCTGCAGATACAGGTAAGTTACTGTATGATGGAGAGAAAGTGACTCATTGAGGCACAAAGGGGAGAAGTTAGACTATCAGTGAGTTTATAAGAAGTAGATCAGATGCTAAAAAATCATGAATTATGCTGTCTGCTGTATGTTAAATCAGTAACTTCTGCTACTTTTTTCAATCTGTAATCTGCTCTTCAGTTATCATCTGCTGACAGCATCTAACAAGCCTCAGAGGAGCCTTAATGTGGGCTGAGACCAACTTAATTTACTTTCATTCACTCACTCATCTCCCTGTTGTCGGATCCACATCCTGATGAAGTTGTAAAGTTCAATATTTGCTCGAGTCAACTCCCATTAAAACAAATTAATAAAGCCTTTCCATGTGATGGCAGGACAATAAGTTCTGCTTTTACTTCACAGATCCACGTCACCAGCAAAAGGTGTAGGACTCAGGTTTTGATGCCTTCTTAGAAACTACACTGCAGTTTCAGTGTAGATCTGGGGCACCTTTGCTGTCTGACCTGTTTATCTCACTAGTGTTGTGTTACCTTGTGCACTACGCTGAGCTCTCAGAGTTAGTGGAGCAGTTTTGGAGACCCCACCCTCAGCAGGGCCACAGAAACCCCTCTCTTTGACCTGAGCCGGCCACATCTCTGTATTCTTTGTAATCTAATACTACATCTGCTTTGTTAATGGTAAAGATCTTTCTAGCTCTTTGTCCTGCTGTGTTTGCACCGTCCTCACAGGGAACATCTTGATCTGGTTTTTTGTCACCAAGCCTGAGAGAAGAGATAGTCTAACAGGGAAGCTGGTTGGTGAGATACAAAGAAACCAGTTTTATATTTAGATCAGAAATGGAAACCTCCGCTCTCTATACCAGGAATAATATGTAGTCTTTTAGTGAATCCTCCATCACAGAAATTGGACATGGTGATGATGGAGTAGGGATGCAGCTACTTTACATCACAAGGAAATGAAATGCGATTCTTGTGATTAAGAGGGTTAATTACTTCAATTAATTACATACCTTAGTTTCAGACAAGAATATTGCCTGGCCTTCGTGGTAACGGAAGCATGAAGTTAAAAAACAACGAAGGCCTAGAAATATTGGTATATTTTAATGATTTTGTCGACTGGTCTGGTGCATCAAACAACTGATTAAAACTCAAATGGTTTCAAACTCAAACATTTTTAAAAGAAACACACTTTTCCTCTCTTTCTTTTAAAGTCCTTCATTCATAACTTCAAAATGTTCAGCATCATTTTGTCAGTTTTCTTTTCTGAGGCACTCGATGAAGACATTTGCTGCTAGGCAGGTACTCCAGTGGTGGTGGTGGAGGAGCCAGGTGAGTTTGACACAAGCAGAAAGAAAACTCTGTATGGAAATGTCACACATATCATCTGTGACAGGTTGAAGGGTGTTGAGCTTGACTGGGTTTTCTGAACATATTCCTCCCTGAGAAGCTGCTGGTGGATTGGACAGATTCTAGTGTTGGGGACTTGTGTCGCTGTTACACACAAGAGAAAGGATTTGCTTTGGACTCAAATACATCGCAAGGAAGGGATCGCTCCATGTGTTTAGAAAATTGCTGTCTGGACTGTCTAAGACCTCAATACAGCAGACAGGTGTGTTAAGTGTCAGGGGTCAGCTGTTGGTACCTCATATGTGAAGTACTCAGTGGTAGAGGTGGAAGAAGTATTCAGATCCTTTACTTAAGTGAGAGTAGCAATACCACAATGTAAAACCTCTCTGTAACAGGTCATGTATTCAAAGTTTTTTCTAAAGTAAATGTACAGAAGTATTGGTGAAATGTAATATAAGTATCAAAAGTCAAAGTATTCACAATGCAGAGTAGCCCTTGTCAGTATATTATTATTACACCTCCAAACAGTGTAAATGTACTTAGTTGCTCTCTGGAGTCTTTTTGAGCAGCTTTTGTTAATTTGAGCTCTATTCAACCACACTTCTTGATTCTGACAGCTTCCTGTTTTAAGTTTCTAACTTCTTTCTACTTCATTTAATGAGTCTCTTGCTTTAACACTTTTATGTGCTGTCCAGAAATCAAGAAAAAAAAACAAACAAACAAACAAAAAAACATTGGTGCAGCATTAATTTCAATTGCAGGTCTCAGAAAAACATAATCCTATCTGAAGGATCCATCAACCAATCAATAAATGTTGTACACAGTAGTTTTTAAAATGAAAAACTACATTAACACTTTAATACTCCCACTAAGTGAATTTCACTACTCTTTGGTTTTATTTGAGTGACAGAGGAAATAGTTTCTCTTTACTGTTCCTTTGATGTGTCACATTTGAGAAGTTGTGTTGGATTTGCTGTCCTTTAAAACGTTCATTATTCAATAATTAATTAACTTTTCCGACTTTTTATTCCCCTTTAACCATCAAGTGGAAATATTGTAGTTGTCTTGTGCATCACTTCCTGTTTAGCTAGACAGCATGAATGTGTAAAGACTGAGGCTGCTGCTGGATTCTATATTTTCACTTCTGTCTCAAGTAAATTTTAGCAAAAGTTTTTATACACAAGTGTAAAGATCCTTGCAAAGCTGGGAACTGAAAATCAAAGCCAATAGTGTTCCTAATATGTGCTAAAAGAGAGAGAGAGAGAGAGAGGGGAGAGTTTGTTGTGTGTGTGTGAGAGGACACGCAGGCATTTACACACACAAACAGAGGAGGATTGTGCAGCAGTCCCCCTCTGCTAAGCAGAGCAGCTGCATAAGGAGGCCAGTGTGTTGAACACACCACACCCCTCGTTCTGTCAACACTTCTTTGGCCGTTATAGCTTGTTGCACATCCTCTTTTTACCAGGCAGGATGCTTACCTTATAGGAAATCATACAACCATTTTACGATAAGGCTCAGTGGACTTTGTCTCTAAGTGTGTCAGTAATAGCGAAAACACATTTACAGACTCTCCAACACGTTATTTTCACTAAGTAACTAGACAATTATGCTTTAACAGCAAGGAAATTCACACAGAAAAAGGCTGTATTATAGTCAGTCAGATCCAGCAGGGGTCATTTAATAACCGTACATTGCATACAATCCTCCTGAGCCAATCCCACTCTGGAGTTCTACTTCGTAAAAACCAGGAAACGTCTCTCTTGTCCCATCACATGAAAGGGGGCAATAGCAGACTCTGTTTCACAAGCTGGAAGTGACATTACTGCAGGAGTTTAATATGGTTTGCCCCTTAGACTATCTTGCCTTCTGAGCAGAAGGATTTTAAACATTTTGGAGCATGTGTCATTGGGGTTGAAGTGACGAAGAGAAGTGAAAGTAACGGCTCAGAGATAAGATGCTTCAGTCAGGAAATGTGACACCAGAAAGGGAAGAATGTCTGTTACCAAATCCTCAGGACAGCGGAGATATGAGACCGGTAATAACGCAACACATGACAATGCGCTTTCTTCTTGGTGTTTTGCTAAGGGGCTAGAAGATTAGATTTACAAGTTTTGTGAAAATTGCCGCAAACTTGTTGACTACTGATGGTTAAATATGTCCAAGGTGAGCCTTGACATCTTATGGCACGTGTGTGTTTGTGTGTGTGCTTCAGGACATGCATTTTTTCATTAGTGATAGTCATAATCAAATGTTACAGCAAATACAGAAAATACACGTTTAAATCTAATCTACAGTTTTGTCATTCAGATTTTACATATTTTCATTTTGCTATTCTTGTCTTTTCTGCACACACATCTACTGCAGTTTTGTATTTTTTACAGATTTTAAAGCGCCTTGAAGTGAATTTATGATATTTTTAGTGCATCTTAAGCTCATATGAGGCATCAGTCATCCAAGTTAGACAAATCAAGTGAATGTCTTCCAAAGTTACTGTATCACCATCCTTCCACTGCAGCTCAACAGGGAAACGCAAAAAGTGAATTTTACACTAAAAAGACAGAAACTAACTCAGACTGCTGAAGCTTCATATCAGCTTCAGGTAAACATAACAAGGAATTTTCTTATCATAAATTCAAAATCGACTTTTGTTTAAATCTAAAGTGAAGGTGTGGCTGATAAACTATTTTGTGCTGTTTGTGCTTCACTAATGATTCACCAGTGCCTGCCCCTGAATTGCTTCTGTTGGTGCAGGACATATTTTCATACTAAGCAAGTATAGAATAACATTAACTTTGAGTTGTACTGTAAAATACATGCTCTGTTCCCAATCTTTACACCTAATTCTTACTGCTAATCCGATGCTCATGCTTTATGCTCCAAGACTGCAGTAAAGATGACAGGAATGCCCTACATTGCCTCAGGCTGGACTCTCAGCTCTCACTTTAACTACCCTTTAACTACTGACCGGCATTCCTGATCATTCTACACTCTCTCTACTCTCTCTACTCTCTTCCTGTCAACTTTGCCTCACTAACTATTCCTGTATTCTCAGCTACACAACAGCAACCTTGGCAATGTTAGCAGGCTGGTGTCTTGATTAAGGACACTTTAGCAGCCTTGTTTTTATCTGGTAGGGATTTATGATTAGAGTTGTTTCTCCTTTCTCAGACTAAACCAGATATTCATTCCGTCTTCCTCTCTAACCATGTGTCTCTTTTTCTTTATGTCCATGCTAAAGGATCTCTCGTTGTCCTCTGACTCCCAGGAAGAGTCCTCCACGATGGTCTTGCCGTCCACACACTCCTTGAGGCTGAAGTATATGTCTCTGGGGGTGCTGGTGTTGCAGACCACTTCACTGGTGCTCACCATGCGCTACTCCCGTACCCTGAAGGAAGATGGCCCCCGCTACCTGGCTTCCTCCGCTGTGGTGTCAGCCGAGTTGCTAAAGATCCTTGCCTGCACCCTCCTCGTCTTATCGGAGAACAGTGAGTATAGAATCTGGCAGCATGTGTTGAGACTTGAGGTCTTTTTCTCAGTTTTTCTCTTTCTTCTCAGTTGATTTATTTCTCAGTTGTAGATTAGGCACTAGTAGGCACAACATGTTCCCTCATCTTCCTCATACCTGACTCTTCAGATGTCTGTGTCTTTGTCTCTTCACTCCATTGGTGGTCCCCACGTTCCCTGTCTGACAACACACTCTCTGTCTCCACCAGATTTCAGTTTGCGGGCAATGAACCAGCTGCTGAAGGAGGAGATTGTGAACAAGTCTGTGGAGACCATGAAGTTGGCCATTCCTGCAGGGATCTACACACTGCAGAACAATCTGCTCTATGTTGCCTTATCCAACCTGGACGCAGCCACCTATCAGGTTACACATGAATGTGCTGGTTCAAGTTCGCTGCATCTGTCTGTGTGTGTGTGTGTCTGCTCGTGTGCCTGCATTTTTGTTACCTCACTGGGACCTTTTCCGGTATAAAACCAATCTTCTCAAGGCCAGTAGTCCTCGTGGGGACCAAAGCCTGGACCTAATGAGGCGAAACCTATTTCTGAGGTCGCTGCGCAAATTCCATGAAAGCCATGGAAATTCACAAAGAAAGCAATGAACTCATGTACAATTGAGAAAATGGAACCTTTTGTTTGATAAGGTATGTTTGTGGATTTCTCAGTGTGTGTGTGTGTGTGTGTGTGTAACTGAACTGAGTTGAATTTAGTTTGGATGTAACCTCACTGTGTAAATTCACACAATTTAGTGACATACTGTATTTACAACTGAAGAATGGTATCAAATTTAACTCTCTAAGCAAATAAGCATATTTCCCAAAACGTTGTACTTTTCCTTTAAAATGTCGGAGCCTATGGTTACCAAGTTGCTCTTTTGTTTAACAAAATAACTGCATAAATTATTGCGGTTATCTACCCTGCTCTAGTTCCTAGCATGAGACTGAAATGCAACAAAAACAAAACCATTCATTTTTGAAAAAACGAAAATGAAACAAGGGCCACGCCACTTCCATTTTTATTGTCAGTCACATGAAGCGTTCTCACAACTTAAAACCAAGATTATTGAGCTCTCACCTTTTTAAAAACACCTCATAAATTTATTTTGAAAGCAGCGAAACTTCTCAAGTTCTGCCACCCTTCCTAGCTAACCATAAAATTAAGTGTTTTTCCCATAGACTAAGGTTTTCTGTCCATACTATAAGCCAAATTGGTATCTACTACTGCACAGGATATTTGAGCACTACATGATTTTAACCAAGATAAAATGATGATAATATTTAGCATTCAACAACTGAAGCTATCCTTAAGTGTTGACAAAGTACGGCTAAGATCGATGGGCTGTGTTGCTGCTGGATGCTAACAAAATAATGCTGTTTTTTCTTGGGTAAGATGAGGAGGTATCAACATTTTACTAACTAGTACAGCAGTAGGTGCTCATTTATCTTCCAGCACAGAAAAGTACATACAGTGTCATGTTTCAGATTTTCAGAAAGAAATGAGAAGTGAGTGTGACAGGAGCTAACTAGGCGAGGGGCAGGACTTTGGCTCCTTATATTGACCTTTCCGCGTCTGTATTGGATCATATTTGATGTGGCTGATGTTCTGTCATATTTACGTACCTGTCAACCTCTTTGTGTTTTTATGTGCAGTGAATGAATCATCTACTCTCTTTCTTGGTGGTGGTGTTTTTTCTGCGTTGCAGGTCACATACCAGTTAAAGATCCTCACCACAGCGCTTTTCTCCGTCTCCATGCTGGGGAAGAAGCTGGGTCTCTACCAGTGGCTCTCCCTGCTCTTTCTTATGGCTGGAGTCACTCTAGTGCAGGTACCAGCAAATATACATTGAATGTGCTGTTTGCAAATACACAGGTTTAGCTGCTTTGTGGTTTCTAGTGTTGATTAGTGTATGACTTCATTCAAACATCAGACATTTAAGTCACGGATTAATAATACTGCTCTAATTGACTGGACAGGTTTTAAGTATTCTCCCTGTGTTTTAACCTCCACAGTGGCCCACAGAGTCTGAAGTTGACTCTGAGCAGAAAGTCCTGTCTGCAGGCTCTCAGTTTGTGGGACTGATGGCTGTGCTGATGGCCTGTGTGTCCAGCGGCTTCGCTGGTGTTTACTTTGAGAAAATCCTCAAGGAGACAAAACAGAGCGTGTGGGTTCGTAACATACAGCTGGGTGAGTGACTGTGGCCTCTCTTTGTGTAGCAGAGTGAGTGGTGAGTGAATAATGATGTGTTTGTGTGTGTGTGTGTGTGTGCTCACAACTTTTTGTCGACAGGTGCCCTGCCTATTTTCATGACTCCAACCCCTCCCCGTCTTATTTATACGTTTAGTTGTAGTTCATTGACTCAGCAAAATAGTTTCTGAAATGTCATGCATAAAAAACACATTGAATGGAGAAGTTAAAGGGATCTTTTGTAATTTTTGTGTCTTATCAATGGGTTGTTACAGACCTACGTATTAAGCATTAGTGAATGATTTATTAACACTAGTAAAGCTGTTAGTCACAACTTATATGTATTTATAAACCATGCTTCATTAGAAAGTTGTGCCAGAAAGAATAAATAATCACTTTAATACTAAAATTGGAGTAGTGTGTTGTGTTAAAGGAGGACTCCACATATTTTATACATAAAATTCAGTTTACTTGTCATGCGAAGCACTGCTCAGCCTGTGAAAACAGTTGTATAGTGTCTTCTATGGCTCTGGAGGGAACTTTCCAAAGTTTGAAATAATATCCCTGATGACATCCATGACACCAGTGTAATCTAGTAACAAAGAAGATAAACTTCAATTTAACAGACCACACTGTTTTATTGAGAAACCTAATGCTGATATATGTGAAGAGTTTGATATGTCCAGCCTGAAAAACAGAAGCACTCCCTTGAAACATCCTTAAAATCCATAACTGGGTTTCTTTTGCAACAAGGTTCGTCTTATCTCTAGCTGCAGGCCTCTGTTTCTTCTTTAGTCATGTCACTTGATTGCATCATCACCTCAAGTAGCTTCACACTCCCATCCACTTGTAATTAACACTGAACAACTCGTACTTGTGAAGATGCAATTTATATTGTTTATGATATAACACATTGTCAACTCAAGTGGAAATAAGGCTTCTTTCCCTGAGTGGAGATTATAGTATTTATGCTGAATTAGCATTCATTATTCAGTCATAAACACTTCAGATGTTGTTCAGAGTGTAACTGCTTCATGTTCTTTACATCAGTATTGCAGGAGAGTTATAGAGGATATCAAACAGTAACTGAGAAAAAACAAAACTCTCCACTGAACAAATTAATATTCAAGTGGCCAACATGCTGTATTTCTCATGAATACCAACGATCTGTTGGCAACTGCTGCTGCCCTGTGATAAAACACATCATGCCGCATTGAGACATAAACCAGAAATAATGTTGTGCATGAACTGAAGGATAGAAATAAATTGGCATAACTTAATAAAAGTATGTTTTCACTGTGTTCAGATATAGCTGTGGTTGTTTGTCATTAGGGTTGGACAGCACACTGTAGTTTGAGCTGCTGGTGCGACAAACTTACTACTTGATAAAAGAATGGGTGTTAACTATGACTTTATTGTTTGAAATGGTCTACTCATAGCTGATAAAATGATTGTGAAAGAATTTATCAGCTTTTTAGTTTAGTGTCCCTTCCTTACTTTGGAGAATAAGGAGACAAGAGGAGCCATGTTACCAAAGTGACCCAATTGCACTTTTTCGGTTATATCAAAATTCAAAAGTGTAATATATCATCTGCCCACCCAACACCATATTTTAAAAGAAAACTGTGTGGTTTGGTTTGACAAACCTCATTCACTCATTAAGGTTTGTCTTAATGAGATTTTGTCTTATCTTATGAGACAGAGCAGAGGGCAGGGGGTCAAAACGTTACAGAACGACACTTTTTCTTCTTCTCTCCCTCAATTGAAACTTTTAAGTAAAATAAGCTTTCAAAGCCTCAAAAATTCACAGACAAATCAATCAACTGATGTATAATTGAGAAAATGAAATCTTGTGTTTCGCAGGGTGTGTTTGTGGATTTCTCACTGTGAGTGTGTGTGTGTTTGAATGTGCACACATACAGCTCCAATTCATCCATTCATTTCACTTTGAAGTAAGAAAAGAGATGAAGGCAGCTAGTCGTTCCAGCATAAATGCTGCTGGGCAAGGGGGCGGGGGGGGGAATTAAAGGCAGGGCACCTCTCAAACGTGACGAAACTATCGTGTGTGTTTGTGTGTGTGTGTGTGTCTGTGTGTGCGCTAAAATGATATAAAACCTTATACTAGTTTACACTCTCACACCATATGTGCAGCAGGTTTGGCTTAAACTTTGGTTACAGTGTTTTCTTGTGGCAGCTAAGAGTAGTTACAAAGCCTCTGAAGACAGCAATCGGATTTAAAATGTGAGACTTAACCATTTGCTCCTGACAAAACTAGTCTAAACTCATTCTAAACTAAAGCTGTTTTCCTTTGTTTCGCCTCCAGGTTTGTTCGGCTTTGTGTTTGGCTTCTTAGGAATGATAATATATGACGGTCAGAGAGTGAGGGAGTCGGGAATGTTTCAAGGCTACAACACAATCACCTGCACAGTCGTTGTTTTACAGGTTTGACCCTTATGTTTCTTATTTTTTCATTTGGGTCCCCTGATCGCTTATTTACAGCCGTATTTGATGCTGTGTGTTTGGTGCAGAGACACACACACACACATGTTCTTGGTATCTCCACATCACACGAGTGCTCACAAGGTGGTTTCAAACACTGTTTTCTCTGCCTGCAGGCTTTGGGCGGTTTGGTCATAGCAGTGGTCATTAAATATGCGGACAACATCCTCAAAGGATTTGCTACCTCTCTGTCCATCATCTTGTCTACACTCATTTCATATTTTCTGTTGGAGGACTTTAACCCCACTAGGTAAACGAACGCTTGCTTGTGCACACTCCCACAAGGCTGGACTCTGATTTGTAAATTATTACTCAAGAAAAATACATTTCTGCCTGTCTTTTTTTAACATGACATGAATGTTTGATTTTTTTTTTTTATATATTTAACTCATTTTACATCATCACCTGTTTTTCTCCTGCTCCTGCCTGTCTCTCAGCATGTTTTTCTTAGGGGCAATGCTGGTTATTGCTGCCACATTTCTTTACGGTTACAAGGGCAAACCCACCAGCGGCAGCGCCATCAAAGTATAGACAGGAGACGTCTGTGGACTGTACTGCCTGACAGAGGAGACGACAGACGGAGCAGGACTCTATGAAGTGTGACAGCGAGTTTGGCATGCTTACATTAAGAATGCGGGAAATGTGGAAGTGATAGTCACAACAAACCTGCCATGACTCTGATGAATGTTTCCCATCGCTACTCTGGTAAAATGCTGCTTTGCACAAAAGGTGTGGGTCAATAATGAAATACATTTGCTTTGTAAATGTATGTTTTTCTTATAAAATACAAACAGGAGAACAGTGGAGCTTGTACAGTGTTGCATTAACACAAGTATACACCGTATGACCAAATTGTCTGCAAGTGCAATTTAGAGGGACTAAGAGGAGATGGAAACCATGACCTCACTGAAATGTGGAAACTGATATTTTAAAGGTCTATATTTCAGTCATTTATTTATGTATTGTGGGATATGGGGAAAGGGATGTATTTACAAAACAAAAAGGGTGTTAATGGTGCTGAGAGCACCCGCCTCAAAGAGAGGAAAATCCTTGACAGAGCTTCCATCTAGTGGTGGAATGAAGAGCAAACTTGCTGCAAAGAGGAGGGGTTACCTCTGTTCAAAGATGCTGAATGTCCTTTTTTATATGTGATGAGATAAGATGGGATGTGACTGCTTCGACCTTGCTGCTCACAGTCTGAGGATTTATATCAAAAGCACACATTCTACTGTTATTTAAATGCAAAATAAAGGTCTTTGTGCAGGAACAAATGAATAAATTACGGCATCTTTTTATGCTGGAACAACTAGCTCTGCCTTCATCTTTTTTTTTTACTTCAAAGTGAAATGAATGGACACACACACACACACACACACACACTAATGCATACACACAGAGCTTGGCACACCCATGAATATTTTGAACCGTTTTTTTTTTTTTTTCAGTTCCAGTTGCAGTGCACTCAGAAAAACCAAACCAGTCTCTATAGCAACAGATGGCTGAATGAGCTGCGGTGCAGCAACAAATGTAGACACACTGAATTAATAAAACCTATTTTAACCTCATTGAGTAATTACATGGTAGTAACAGCCATTTTATTCAACAAAGACCCTGACAAATAAATGAAGATAAAAACAGAATTGAGACATTTAAAAGAAATCTCTCTTATTTTGCCAGTTTTTCTCCCTCTGATTTTTTTTTTGTTTGTTTTGTTATACAGTCACAGACAATCTTTGCATAGTTGTGGATTTAAGAGCAAAATGAGCATTCTGGGATGGAGGTAGTGTATGTGATGAGGTGGACAGACAGGGCAGATAGAGGCAGATGGTAAGGTGAGGTGTGAACCTGGAGAGAAGCACAGATGGAGGATGAGTCATGTGACTCGTGTTTGGAGTGGCAGGCAGGGACTTGGACGGAGCCCAGGACCATAACCATGACACAGGAATACCTTCATCTGTGATTATCTGCAGAAACCTACTACTAAATAGTACATATTCATGAAATGAGGAGATGCTGTGATGTGACCTCATACAACCAGTGTTAAAAAATGGCACTTATCCAAATCAATTCTTTTTCAAAATGTGGTCTGGTTAAAGTCCACGCTAGAGAAACTGTTAAGGGTACATTTAGAATCCCTGATTGTCAGAAAATGTATGAAACTTTGTCACGATATTACAAGATGGCCTGATTACTGCCACATTAAATCTACCCTTGGTCTGAGTTCAGTTCGGCCCCATTCCAGCTATGATATATGTGGCTCTGACTGCTATCACCCTCTTGATTTCAATTTGTTGTATGGCACCATTCCAAGTCATTTCACCGCACTTATTGAAAGCATAGCTGACATTATTTATTACAATGTGGTAACAGGTCGAGCTCATCTCTCTGATGGTTTGTCACCCGTCTGAATACAGTATCAGCTGCACTACTGAGGCTACGGAGTTGAAAATATGTGAGTGAATTAGCAAAACTCCAGTGAAAACTACAGCAGATTTGTTTTTCTTCCAGACTTTTATGCTGAGTGGGTGCTCTTAATACAATCTGACTGATGCATGAGTTTAATCTTAACCTAAAAAGATTCATATAATACTTTTTTGTCTCTTTTAAATTATCTGAATACATCCTTTAACTCTGGTACTGAGTGTGCTGAAGGCCTTTATTGGCACATACGAGGTTTAACCAGCCCGCAGGGTTTTTTGTTGTTGGTTTTTTTTTTTTTTTTGGCTGATGCGACTTCTCAATCACAATGTCTTCAGGTATCAAGTTATACAAAACAAATGCTATTCTTATTCTTCTCAAAGGACAGTTTTTGTCTCTTTCACTCTCATCTCATGCAATAAGATCTACATAAGGATGCAGGATGCAGTTCTTGTTGTGGTCTAATACCTCTGTGGTACATCTAAAAACAGTGTTCCTTCTTTACTAAAAGGCAGGCAGAACTCTCGAATGCAGTCCAAAACTTGTCGAGGGCCAAAAAAGCCGTGATGCATCTCCAGGCCATTGACACTAGTTCGTTGTAGACTCCCATTCTGACATCGAACTGTGTCAGATCCAAGATGTAACATCCTCTCTGGCTTGTTATAATGGTCCGCTTAAATCTTTCAAGAATAATGAGCTATTGGCATCTTCAGCGCAGGGAAACCATCAGTCCTCTAATCTCTGATGGGCTTCACAACTTCACCAATTGCATCCCCCACTCTTCTGCAAGAGGGAACGATTATACTTTTGTCTATGGAACCATCCAAGCCTCCTATTTTGGCGGTATGACCACTAGTGGTGCCCCTCTCCGTGGCCTCCACATTAGCACTTGGGCGTCATTGGCGTTCGGCCTCCCCAGCGCGTTGGGAGGGATGGGCTCCTGGTAGTTGAGGATGTGCGGTTGCTCCTGGTAGGGACGACCCACCAATGAGGCCCGTGAGCCCAGAGGCATGTCTGGGTCCACGGCGATGTCCACCCGCATCCGCCACCGCACCGTCTGCAACACAATACGCTCCTGGAGGAAGAGAGAGGCATAAAGTTAATATCGTCAATACTGTATATGTGATACTGTACTGTGTGTATGAACGATGCCGTCTATTTTAAGTGCATGAGGAGTTAATTGTGCATTATATTGTTCACTATTAAAAGATGCTTAGTTAATGTGCATCATAATAAATCATTATATATTATATTTTTCACAGACAAATGTTTTAATGCCATTTTTACTTCACTAAAATATGAATTTCTACATTTTCTAAAAAAAACAAAGACAGGTGTGCTCTGCTTCTATTCTTAACTGGTGAACCACCAATGTGTAAAAGTACTTTCTCTATGATAGCCTGGAGGGAAGGAAGGAATATAACTCTTTTACAGAGACAATGAATAAATACTGTGTGCATTTTGATACACAGTTTAAGCTAGACTGACTTTTTTTATTCAGGAGAGTTGAAGGCAATGATGTGATACTTTGCAACTTTACACCAGAAAGGAAAGTGAAGGAAGAGCAAATTACATCACAGTCAGACTGTGTGTAATGCAAGTTTTTAAAGATGTAAAGCTGATGTTTTTCACTCAAACCGAACAGCATATATCAGCATGAATGTGTCTTTAGGGTGTAAAAACCTCTCAATAGTTTTATGCACAAGGGAACAAACAGCTTCATCTAAATGAGTGGCAGGTCTGCTGTTGCTCTGCGTTTTTGTCCTACCTTGGTGATAGAGTTCATGGCCACCAGCCAGGTGATGAAGCTCTGGTCCCTGGTGATGTGGGTCAGCATGGGGGTGTTGCTGTTGCTGATGGGCACAGCCCACGTCACGCTGGGGTAAAAGTTGTCGTTCATGCTGACCGTCAGGCGGGACGGTTTGGACGTTGGGCCAGTCAGAGTGACCGTCTCAGTGGTGTTGCCGTACCAGGGGTAGCTGACTCCATCTGAGTCGCTGATGGCCTTGACCCGACCCTCTCTCAGCTCTGGTAACTCCCAGCTGGACCTGCGGCAGTGGACGGAGGAGGACAGAGAGAAAGAGAGGGGATGAGGGGGTTATTTTTGGCAGCGCCAGGTGCAGGATTGTGGTCTAGATGTTCTGAGTATGTGACAGGGTGAAAGAAAAAGAAAGAGGTGTGCACATCCAAACACCTTCCCAGACACACACATACTGAGCTCAGTCAGGGGCGAAAAGGCTAAGTCCTGATGATATCTTCCACACACTTACATGCCAATATCACCATAGGTGTTGTAGAACTCCATCTGGGTGCAAGCTTGGATCCAGCCCACCACCCAGGTTTCGTTTCGGGGCACTGGCGGCATCACTACTCCTGCTGAGGCCCTGAAGTAAGGCGTCTTGTAACGGAGCACAATTGGTGAGTTCTCCTCAATGATGGTGGGACACTGGTCGATAGAGGCTGACACCTCATACACCACAATGTTCTCCCGTCTGATGCGGGGCTTGCATGCGATGCTCTGAATACAGCCCATAGTGCAGGCGACAAGCAAAATGAGCAAAACCAGAGAAGAAGGGAGCAAATGATACCTGGCCAGTATGCACATCAGTCCCCTCCGGGTTCCACCCTTGCCTGAAGAGCAGATCAATCTTTTAATATCCCATCATCACTGCTTGTTTGGGAGGAAAAAGGAGGACAAAATGATGGGAAGTAACACAGTCACCAATCATCAAACATAAAAGCGTCCACCAGCATATTTTCGGGATGATATGGAGGTGAGAGCGCAGTGGGGGACTGGAGGCGAAGTATCACAGATCTCTGCAGCCTCCTCCCCCCGGTCTGCCTGCTGACTGCCGCACTGCCCTTGGCGCTCGTCCCCAGAAACTGCAATCCGGCCTCCCCTGGGCTGCTGCTGCTTCTCCGCCGCGCGTCCGGAGGCTCCTCTGTTCCTTGTCGAGTCCACACGTCCGGCTGCACGTCGGTGCCCCTTGATCCTGCTGCTCTGCTCCCGGCTCTGAGCTGTCATGTCAAGTGGCGACAGGGCAGCCAGGTGCGTCAGAGGAGGGGGGCTGGATGCCTTTTGTTCGCTTGGCTTTCCTGCGTTAGCCCTACATTCGCGCGGCGCCCTCAAAAGATAAAACCAGGCTCTTCATCACTTTGACCTACATGAGAAGAAGATTCATCAAACGAGCGAGAAAAGTGTCTTGTGGAGGAGCGACAACAGGGCTGTAGCGGGCTATTTTAATGTGTGCTTCCATTCTCGGGGATGCATGAATGGTGCATCATGAATGGAGGCAGCGGAGCGGCATAAACAGTGCAGAAAACAGTGACTATACCCCGCCGTCTCTCCGGTTAGCCGTCTCATCGTCTTGACTCGTCGAGCTTTGGGGCATCACGGACCGGAGAGCATCCTCTTCCAGCCGCGGTTCGCCTCGCTCGGCTTGGGGGTGCTGATGCTGGTGATGGAGAGGCAGGGGAGGGGCGTCACCCGACCTCTGCACTGTAAAAAATAACAAGTGCATGGCAGGCGTGGCTAGAGGCTACGTCACGACCGTGCGACGCTGCTATTGGTCAGTGAAGTCGATAGCGGATGTAGTGTCGCTGAGCTCACCGACTTCCTACCACTGACACTGACACGCATCCACCGGCCAGCTCTGCTCGTTGCTTTCTGTCCCGCCGCCGCCGCCTGTTCACGTCTGTAGGGAGGCGCCGCTGGTTTATGATCGGCCGTGTGTTCGGCACCGTGTCTCAGAGGGTGTGCAGCTTGTATAACCAGGTGTCGCTGATGATGAAGCCGCAGGTTGTGTTCGTGTTGGGCGGGCCGGGCGCCGGCAAAGGCACCCAGTGCGCCAGGATCGTGGAGGTAAGCAGCGAGAGAAAGGACAATGAAAAACAGCCGTCTTTGAAAGCGTGTAGTATCATATACACAGTATTTGGTGGATTTCAGGATGCTTGTTCTTTTTATTAGCCTTCTTTTTTATGAGGTAATATCTAAATGTCGTTAGCTTCCGGTTGTCCTCTAAAAATGAACATAGCCAGCGAGCTAGTTAGTTAGCCACACAGGGTAACATACTGCATATACTAGCCTGTGTTGGCATGTAGAGGCTACAAAGCACAATTTAAATGTTTTTCATCAGAATAATGAGAAATCTTAATGTCTGAAAATGTTCAGCTACCGTTAAATTTTGTCTGAATGAGCGTAATGTCCTGCCTGTGAGCTACACAGAGTGAAAACAGCCAGCAGGAGATATCCTATTGACATCTGCTCCATGTTGTAACCTTATCATTGACTTATCTATGCTATGAGTTATGTAATGGTCAGTGTAAGTCTGGACAAATAGAACAAACGGAAACAGATGGTGATGAAGACCTTTATTGACTGATGAACTTCTACCCTGATCATCCCATACAAGTGTTACAGGATTAAGGGTCAACACACTTCCACTGATATTATTCACCTCAATTTAGACTGTAAAATTAAGAAATAAATACTTATAAACCTATAAACTTTTCATTACTGACATGCCATCAAGGCTCTGTGATTGCCTGCAGTAACATGTTATGATGTTATTGATAATTAAACTTAAATCAAAGGTGAATCAGTCCAGCAGTTAAGATGTCTTGTATGTTGTATGGTGAGCTTTCTCTAATGTATAATTAATTTGTTCACTGACTTTTGCACCATCTTGGAAAAGCAGCATGTGTTTGACTCAGAGAGTTTCTGTAAGGGAGACTTTATGACTACTTCTGTTCATGGGTGTTGGCTGCTGTGCTTCAAGTGTGGTGGTTAGGCTTGAATGGCAGCTATGTATAGACACTCCTTTCATTCAGTACACAAGGACGGACTTCTTCCTGGACTGTGAGTGAGAAGGATTTAGCCTGTCTGCAAAGTTTTAGTAGAAAACTACAAACCTTCTTTAAATAACTGTCACTCTCTTCTCAGCAGTAATTGACTCTTGATGAGTAGGTAGACTCATCACATTCAAAAAAAAAAAAAAAAGTCCTTTCATTTGTCTCTCAGAACTACAACTACACCCATCTGTCAGCGGGGGACTTGCTGAGGGCAGAGCGAGCTAGAGAGGGCTCAGAGTTTGGACAGCTCATTGCCAACTACATCAAGGAAGGCAAAATTGTCCCTGTGGAGATCACCATCAACTTACTCAAAAAGGTATTTACCAAATATGGGCTGTGAATCAGGTTTTTGGTTGCCTAGCGAGAGGCAACTCCTGATTCGTCTGTCAGGAGTCAGACTATTTACTCAGGACCTGTGTGCAACTCCAGTTTCATTTCCAGGACCTGAGCAGATCATTTTATGCTGGAACTAACTTGAAAAATTTTCACAAAAATGTATTGAATTTTATTCTGCTCTCAGGCAGAACCTCTTTTGTTTAGTGCAGAAACAACAAAGTCAATTTACAGCATATTTAATAGTGACAATCAACACATTTTTTAAAGTAATTTTTAAGGTAAACAAAACATTTGCTTCTCCTAGCGTCACAAATGTGAGGATTTTCTTTTTTTTTTCTTTTACATTTAGATGAAAATGTTTTGGATTTTGGTCAGATGACTCTGGTAACTTGTGATGGATTTTTGGCATGTTGATCTTTTTATAATGATTATAAAAGAGACAAATCATTATTTTCTGCTCCACTTTTTGTTTTTGACAAAACAATTGATATAATCAGTCACAGTTCAAAACCATGTGCAACATGGATCAATGCAAATGTTTGAATTTCGATATGACGTCAATGTGTTTTGAAATAGTTTTCTATTTGTTTATGTTTGTCAGCATGATAAGAGAGCTTGATTTCATGCAGACACGTAGGAAGCATTTTGAACAAGGTTTGCGTGTCACTGCTCCTTTAATTGCTTTGTCTAAATATCTGAAAACAGGTCCTTGTTTGTCATTCAAATAAACAGCTTTGGCAGTAAAATCACATCAAAAGACACATTTTTTTCCAATTTTGTTTTTGTTCCTGCTCTTTAAGGCAATGGAGGAGACCATGCAGCAAGATGAGAAAAAGTTCCGTTTCCTCATAGACGGTTTCCCCCGCAACGAGGACAACCTTCAGGGCTGGAACACTGTTATGGATGAGAAAGCAGATGTCAAATTTGTGCTTTTCTTTGATTGTGGCAATGAGGTACGTCATGGAAACCCTTTGAGCTTTTATTAGATACATGCAGAGTACTGAGCTGATCTCCTGGGAGCTGTTTTACACTGAGGACATGATCTCTGTCTTCCCTGTCCACAGGTTTGCATCAACAGATGTCTAGAAAGAGGGAAGAGCAGTGGACGCACAGATGACAACAGGGAAAGCCTGGAGAAAAGGTACAGTCCTGAACCAAAGCCAAAACACTCGATTTTAACAGTATTGATTTTAGAACACACTTTGCTTTTGAACAAGTAGTATCTGCAAAAATGTACTGCTGCTTTTGACCATTTAATGATTTCGTATACTGATTTTCTTCTCATAACAAAGTACAACAAGCCTATCTGATCAGTATAGATTTCTGCGACCCATTTAGCTGACTGTTGGATGCCTTCATGTGTGTTTTTGACCTAATTTATGAGTCCTTTGAGTCCCCTGTGTCATCTGACCCCAATAACCAGGCATCTCTTTCTTTGATGCAGAATCCAAACCTACCTGCAGTCTACACGACCAATCATTGAGCTGTACGAAAAACTCGGCAAGGTGCGCACTGTAGACGCCTCTCGTTCTGTGGATGAGGTGAGTAAATGTCATGACATGACATGAACAGCTATAAATATCACCCATAGATCTCTGAAGGGACATTTTGGGTGGAGGTGAAATAAGAAAGTGACAACTACCACAGCTGAGTTTGATAGGTTGAAAAACGGGTCAATCAAGGCAAAAAAAAAAAAAAGCTCTTAAAGTATGATGTTAACAAATGAAATAATTGAAACCCAAATGTCATGAAGAAATAGTTTGACTTGAAGGGTGATGTGAGTGGCTTCCCGCCAATTTACACAGTCTGATAATCGTTTTTTGACACCAGCTTCTAGTAGCAGTTGGAAGAAGTACAGCTTAACCCACTGTCTAGACAGCAAACATAGTGTGAGCAGCACGTCAGCAGAGCAGTAGCGGCAGCGAGTGCTCCGTCTGTGTGTCTACACTGGAGGCGTTCAGGTGCAGTGTTGAGCATAGGTCACCTGTGTTGGAAGCGCTCAGAGCCCAAAACATATGACTATAGTGATGCGCATAAATCGGAGGAAAATAGACTTGATTTGTAAATGAACGCTTCAGGTCGGGGTTACACCCGTGAGATGTGGCATGCCTGCACGGAGCCAATGCAGACAGTTCAATAGATTAAAATGAGAGCGTATCTGTTGTGTCTGACATGCGTGTAATAAACGCGTCTGACACACTGGCTGTCTAGACATGGGGTAAGGCAGTTCCACATTGGCTTGAAGACTTGAATCATGGTGTGAGAGATTTCAGTGAAAACAGCCCAAATAATAAAAAAACACAAAAAAGGAGGATTAGTTTATCAGATTGCAATTTGTCCAGTCCTATATTAGAGGAGGAAACTGAGTCACTGTCACATGACTGAATGTGGAAATCCTTCAGTTGGGCAGAGGGGAAAACCTCCCCAGATGGAGTTAGAGGCACAGTTCACCTGATGGCCACTAGATGCTGTCTTTAAAACAGTAACTCAAAGTTTATAGAGGTGGACTGGAAAACTGGAGTCAGTAAAGTTTTCAGCAGAAAAATATGCATCAATTTTAAGTGCCAGCCAAACTGCTTTAAAATTCAGATTTTGTGGCACTACCAAAAAAGTAATCCATCACCTCAGAAACAAGGATGGCATCAAAGACGCTACGTTGTTGTGCCGTCACAGAGCACAGACGACAGCTGGCTGACAGACCAGTTTTGTTTTTGTTTTTTACAATCTGGGTGTGATTTAGAGGTTTTGGTCGTCATTTCTACCATTAATTGCTGGCATTGCTGAGATCTGGGGACAATGTGACTCTGTGCTTTAGGAAAAGCAGCAACACGTCAGGTTTCTCCGTTCTTTCCCTCATTCTTTCCTTCCCTCCCTTCTTTTTGTTTCTTCCCTTGGATGTTGGACTTGGACTTTCACTGTGCAGAATGATTTATATGCAGAGTTTCACACTAGAAGGTTGTTTTCACATTCATCTGCTGAATGAGGAAAGTTTCTCTGTGCTCACATTAAATCTGAGTTTAAGTCGTGCACCTATGAGCATGATTTGTGACATCACAACTAATTTGGAAGCTAATCATGGTCCAAAATGCAACTTCACAAGTGTGTGATGTAAAATCTTGAAGCCCCCAGTGCACATAAACTGAGAATTGACTTTCCAGTGAAGTAGGGGGCATCTTGTTTCTAGATTTTTCAATATTTTTATAGCTTAAAACATGCCTGAAGGGAATTTTTAAGCAAATACACATTTTAATTTTACTGGAAGTGAAAACTGAGGCAGATACTAAAATTATCACCCAAACTCATAGTTGTAAAGATCCATTAGATTTTGAGAAACTTCCTAGTTTAACATTCACCTCACATAGTTTTCAGTCTTGTATGCACATTCACACATTTAATTGGATGATCATGATCATTTTCAGTATTTCCATTTATTTTTTCACTTCCAGATGGGTACTTTAAATTATATCCTTCAACTGGGAATTCAATTAAAACCTGTGATTATCTCATCACTGGCGTTTTTTGCCCTGTTGGAGTCCGTTGTGTGCCAGCTGTTAGTAGCATCACCACCGTCTTAGATCTCAGCAATGAAGCTAATGAGTAAAATATTATAACCAGTATGAGTGATACTATGAGATATAAATATGTGCTGCACCTCAGGTACTTAGAGTTGTGAAATTACTCAGCTGGAAATGAAATGTAGACCCAGTTTCTTTGAGTCACGACAAGCCAAAGTACACTCGCCTGTTTTTCTCTTCCAGGTGTTTGCTGATGTGAAAGCCATCCTAGACAAAGAGGGTTGAGTTTCTCCAGCTGCCAACAACATTCATTTTACCTTTTAGTTTTTCTTTTTATCAACTGCAAGTACACTATAATAAGTTTATATGTCCATCCATATGACTTTTTACTTTTGGTTACTTTTTTTGTTGTTGTTTTCCATCTCTTTTGTAAATGCTGTTTGTTTGTGAGTGTGTGTACAATATGTATTGGTGTGAATGAGAAGTAGAGATGCCTAGCAGCTACTTGTGATTAACTAGTTTATGTTCTGAAGAGCTCACAGCTCATGTACACAGTTATTCATCATAGTTTGAGGCCTTTGCGTAGGAACATCATTTTGTTAGCTTTAGAGAGACACCTTGTTGGTAAATCAAAGACACCCTTAGTACTGGAAGTCTGTACAAAAATGGTATATATCACTAATGTCTTCAGAGTATCATGTCATTGGAAGCAGACATACTGTAACGCTTCAGACCAAATAGTTGTTTGACCTGATGACAACAGACTGGGATCCATGTCAGACTTCAACAGCCAATAGCCTGTCTGGCATTCAAATAAAATGCATAAAACAACAGCCTCATATTTAATGGACAGTGACCAGACCAACCAGTCCAAGTTGCTTTTGTGCCGTTTAGAGTCATCAGGTTTACACTGTTTCTGTGGCTCATTCTTCATTGATTATTTTAATCTGTATCAGAACACCTCCATGTGCTTCATCACAGCTATGACACCAGGGACTAGTCATAGAGAAAACACAGAGAGGTAAAAATGAACGTTTTGTTAAATCTGTACTGTATCTGCTTGAAGGAAGAGGATAAAACTGAAAAGTAAACGCACTGATTTTTGTTTTGCTCAATGTTCTTTCAATGTCTTTCTTTAATAGTATTTGGGAAGATTTTTTTCTTGTAGTTATTTGCTTCTGTTTATCTTATTATATGTATAATACAGTAGTATATTACTTAACAAGACTTGGATAAATTTACTGCTGAAGATTTTTCAAATTCACAAAACCTCGTGGATCAGCCAGAAGAGGGCGCCTGACATCACAGAAGTTGAGTTCCAGTTTCATTCATTCATGCTGAGTTGGGATTTATGTAGGATGAAAAATAAATAAATGCTACAACAAGTATATTTTAATCAATAAATCAAATAATGAATATATAAATAAAAGCTGAAATGAAAACCAAAATACCAACATGTAATAAAATGAAGGAACAAATAAATGTTGATAATTAGCAGCAACTTGGGATCAACTAGTTGTTCAGAACTAATTTGAAGAATTAATCCATACAAGTGAACATCAGTGTAGTTGAACTATACAGCGAGATCTTATTCATACCATCTATAACTACTTGAATTTTAAAAATACCTGTGTAATGGTTTCTGTCCTACAGATAACCGATACCCCCTGCCGGTGTAAGGCACCGACAGACGGCTGTCCTCTACCTCTGACCTAAGTATTGAACGTAGTTCCCAAAATCTACACACACGACCATCCTAGCCTTGCTTAGGGAACCAGAATTCAGCCTGTCTAGTGTGGACAGTGTGGACGCTGCAAGCGTGAGAGACGCAGCAGTTCAGCGACACACACGCGCACGCGCTGCTCACGCATTCAGTGTGTCCCAGGCGTAACAGTTAGCCAATTAGACTCCTAATTATAAACCCTCAACCCAATATTGTACTGGAATCCTACCTCTAACACATGTACAACTGTATATTAGCATTAGTCACTGAACCTGAACCATTATTACACTATCATTTAATACACACCACTAATTTTTAACTTAACAGGAGTCAATAATTTTTTAATCTAATCAATTTCAAAATATATTTCAGCCTATCCCAAGGGAGGCGTCATTTCTTACCTTAAAGGAACACCAGAGAACCTCAGAGATGTGCACAAGTCAGGAACTTTGGTTGGAGTGTGTAAGAATACAAACCAGTTTTATTTGGTTTTACAAAGCAAGCGATCTAAAACTACGAAAATAGTAAAATACAAAAAACAAAAATTAAAGAGAGTCTCTAGGGGATCTCTTACAAGGAAAAAGCCTCCTCCTCTTCTCCCAAGGAATCCAGGATCCAAGCCCCTTTCTGCACATCTCTAGGCTTTACTTTTTATATCTCTGCAACCCCCTCATTTTAATATTACCACATAGCATCTATCTACAAAACATCCAACAAGTTCATACTGATGTTAGCATGACTTTGCACAAACTAGTGAGCTTTACCTCATCTGTCACTTACATCTGAGTACAAGGAACTTTTGAACTTCTTCTTTTTCTCTTTTTTTCTTTTGAGGTTGTTATCAAAGGATTTCTGCAAGATGCCTGAGCACAGCTCCTGTATTGCCTCTGAATTTCAGGTGGTTGCCTAAGTTTTGTGGTGTTTATTTGTATTTGCATAAACATTCTCGAGG
The DNA here is from genome assembly GCF_963924715.1 of Thunnus thynnus. NCBI lineage: Eukaryota > Metazoa > Chordata > Actinopteri > Scombriformes > Scombridae > Thunnus > Thunnus thynnus. The sequence continues at coordinate 10,824,416 of NC_089528.1, forward strand.
GTTCAGTTCCCATTAAGTACACGTTGCACAAGGTGTGCAAATTCCTCAGAAACTGGTGCAACACATTAAGTCATGTTAATTTGTCTCCAATTTTAATTAAATAAAATAGTTAAAAGTAGGCCTGAAGAGGCCACACATAGTGGAACTTTCAACACCTGCCATCTTTTCTTCCTCATGCCATCACCTGATTCCACTTTATCCCTGTTTGCTTATTGATTCGCTGCAGGTCTGGATACCCACCTAGCTTAAACATTTTGGACAAGGCGGGATATCACTGAAATTAGGTTTCTGCAAAGATACACAAATGATGAAAAGTGTGGAAAAGCTCATTTTTACCATAACAGTCCAATCAGAACTAGGCAACACAAAGGTTGTCTGTGTAATACTTTCATACATTAAAGCATCCAGGTCAGATTTACCTGCATTATCACAACACATCAGTGTGCCTACTTTTTACATGTAAGGTCATGAATATGAATATGAATAATGGACACCACTCTTGCAATGTATGCTACATAATATACATTTTATTTTCATGTCATATATATATATATATCATATATATATAATCTGCAGTTACAAAGACATTTGCTGACATACTACTAATATTCCTGAGCATTTTTTAGCTTGAGGCCTGGTGTATCTGCATTTTAAGAGCTACACACAACAATGATCAGCTTTCGCAACGACAGCATCTGACATGCATACACATGACAACAGGACAATGTACCAAATGTGAAATACATCACAAAAGCAGTTCATAAGTACAGGGGCTTTCATATTGACAAACTTATAACGTATTAATAGTTAGTCTGGGAGGAGAGCCAATAGAAAAGTGTGAATGTAAGGCACTATGAATATACTGGTTCGTACGAGTGCACTATAATACATAAGGTTTGATAAAATACAATCCAAGTTTAATGATCCCCCTGGGGGAAACTGGATCATTGCAGCACCAAATGTGATAGAATACAGCAAAGAAAAGTTTGAATATAAATAAGAATATAGCAAGTGCCGGGCACAGGGTTTAACAAACTGTGTCAACACACTGTTTCAACATGTTGAGGACATTTTAAGAAATATTTGAATGAAAAGTATGAAAATATATGAATTACAGCATTATGAGTATGTGCAAAATACCAACAGGCCTAAAAATTATTGAAAAAAAAAAGAAAATATGTACACAGCAATTTTTTTAATGAATAACAATCTGTACATATACGTACAATACGTACCACAATCTATGAAATGGCAAAATAGCAAGCCCTTGTATGACTGACATTCAGTGAAGCTCACTGCACGTAAGAAAAACAAATGTAACGTGAATATATTCGTACTCTGCCAGCAGACGGCAATCTGAAAATATATATTATCTTATTTACAAAAAAGCCTGACGATTTCAAAGGACTAAATGTTACCACATTAGCGGGCAAATTCATACCAATATCAGAAGCAAAAAATGTAACAGTGATTCTCAATCTGAAAGAGAAAGAGGACTGTCCTTCAATGCTGACATTCTGCTAAGGAACCGTGAAATAGAGAAATACCTGCTCAAATTCACATTCAAAATGTACATTCTGTTGTTAGACATTCACAACGAAAACATAAACTTCTACAATCTTTGAAATACCAAAGAGCTTACATCAAGTAATGTGCATCATTTACAAATGCATAAAGGGCAAATATATATAATATTTATGTTTCTGTTCGTATTTAGAAAAAATAAAAGATCTTTTGACAGCATGGTGGCAGACGCAAAAAGAAAATGACACACAACCGGACTGCAGCAGGCTCAGCAGGAGTTCACCAGGCCCGCCAGTAGGTTGCTGGGAGTCCTGCGATACTGAGCCTTGGTGTTAGTGACGGCGCCGTGCTTCTGTCGGAGATGGAGTCTCAGCTGACTCTTGTGTCTGAAGTGGAGGTCACATTTTTCACACTGAAGAAAAAGAAGAAAATACCTCATTTAGAATAGCTTTTTTTTAAATGGACAGTTTCATCCCCCAACTCCATCTATTAGTTCATAGCTCTCTTGGATTACGACTCCAGACTCATAACTATTGATAGGCACATGGGTCATAGGGGAGAGAGGATTACTCTCTTTTTAGCCAGTAGTGGATAAGGAAGTGAGATTGACTAGGGAGCTTACATGATAAGGCTTCTCTCCGGTATGGATGCGCATGTGGCTCTTGAGTGTCTGAAGGTGGCGGAAGTGCGTTCCACAGATCTCACAAGGGTACGGCTTTTCTCCTGTGTGAATTAACACATGGGCGCGAAGATGGGCCACCTGGAGGAAAAAATAATATTAAATACCTACACATAGAGGCAGCGGCTTGACATTTACATAGCTTTTTTTCCCCCCTTTTCTAAATAGGTATTGCTCTCACCTGGACAAATCTGGAACCGCATGTCTCACACTTGTATGGCTTCTCTCCAGAGTGGATGCGGGTATGGGTCTTGAGGTTGGCTGGTCGGTTGAATTGGGCACCGCAGATGTTGCAGCGGTATGGCTTTGCACCTACAAGTTTAGATACAGCAGGTTGGGCAATGAATAAATCAGTCACACCCACAATGTCGGTATAATGATACATCAAAAAGCTAACCGGCCATAATTAATCTTACCAGTGTGAACGGTCTTGTGGCTGGCCAGGTTGCCCTTGTAGCGGAAGGCAGCCTGGCAGCAGTCACACTTGTATGGCTTGTCACTGTGGACCTGGACCATGTGGTCTTTCAGGGAATCTTCCTCTGTGAATTTGGAGTCACATCCGCTGCAGAAAAAGGTGTTCTCTGTAGAAACACAGCAAAAACAATCAACGCGTGACTCAGTACACCTCTGTGGTTTTGTTTAAAATAATCCTGACAAATCATTTGTAGTAATTCAAATGTATAACAGAACTTACCACAGCTGGAGGAGGAATACTCTGAGTGTAGTTTGTTGGTGTCCTCTCTGCTGTATGAGTCTGGAGAAAGGTGACCGGCCTCCAGGTGCTGAGGGCTGTCACAGCCACAGGAGGAGCATCTGCGGTGGCTGCACGAAGGAAGAAGACCACAGAGTTAACAGAAAGTTGACCTCTGCTCTTGAACCAATTTGCATTAAGTTCTACTTTACTGTTCTGACAGTGAGATGTAGTTTTACCTGATGCTGCTGCAGGTGCTGCTGCTGCAACTGTCAACAGTCATGGGCATTTCTTCTCTGTGCTCGTTGGCTCCCTCCTCACCCTGGAGTTCATTGTGTCCACCTGCTCCACCACTCCTGCAGGGGCTGTGTGTGGGGGATCCGGCTTCAGCGCTGCATCTCTGAGCCTCCTTTTCTTCCTCATGAGGAGTTTGGTTCATAACGATGAATTTGTACTTCTTCCAGTTGCGGGCCTTGGTGTCTTTGGGGCAGTCCGAGGGTTGTTTGAGGCTCAGGGTCGCGTTTCTGCTGCTGCTGGACTCTGTGGGCGAGTTGGGCTGGCAGTCAGATCTGAGGGGGCTTTGAGGGCTACAAATCACACCTTTACTAAAACCTGGAGACAATCTAAGGCAGCTGGTTTGTGGGTGCTGAATGCTGTCTTCCTCCATGGGAGCGGCAGGCCCCTGAAGGCTCCCATGGGCTCCTGCCGGTCGGATAGTAGCGGTGGGAAAACTGGGGTGGGATGGCATGGGGTGGGAGATGATGGACTCATTGTGAGCCATGTTGGTGTTGGGTACCTGTGAGCATTGTTTCTGGGACAAAGCCCCTCCTCTGGGAAGGGCGCTGATCTTATGGGAACCTTCCAACTTCCCTGCAGGGATATGGAGGTCACCATACACATGATAGGAGCCAGAGGTGTTGATGCCCCTGAAAATATTGGGGATATAGCCCCTGGAGTCCTGCAGAGAGGATGAGGTTGATGTGTGGTTGTTTCTAAAGTCTGGATCTTTTGTGTCGACAGACCTCAAAGCAGGGATTTCCTCAGCCAGATGTACTGAGTTGATCTGTACCTCTTCATTCTGCATATTCAGAGACTGATGCCTGGAGAAACATATGATTCAATGTTATAACCTCCAACTCAGATCCCTTCCATGTTCACCTACACTTGTCACGTTTTCGGTTATCCTTACCTGGACTTGATGAACCTGTGGCAGGTGTCCGCCACATGTTCCATCTGGAGGTAGAGGGCTGCGTTCATGGTGCCCACTACAAGACTATCCATCAGGTTCAGACAAGATGTGTACATAAAGTCCAGCAGGATGGAGAAACTCTTGGGGTCCACTTTGGGGTCTAAGCTGATGGCACTAAGGTTTGCGTTCTCAGGATCCATGAACACAGAATAAAAGAAACCACTGTAAGAAAGAAAGCAAGAGAGAGGGATGTTTTAATAAACATCTGGACGGTGAATTCAACAGTTACGGGCAAAAAAAATATTGTTCATCACATCTGATGGTGATGCATACCTGCAGGCCACCAAGATGGCTTTGTGAGCATGAAACTGTTGTCCTTCCACCTGAATGGTGACGTCAGTCAGGATGTTCCTGCTGCGGAGGCGGTTGAAGTTGAGCAGGACGTCGCCTGCATGGCGTGTGAATTGAATGCAGCCATCTGTAGTCATGGCCATGCTGTCAGAATCTGAGCGGGGGCAAAATTAATAAATTGTTTGTTCATTATCAATGACTAAAAAAGCTAAATGAGGGCAGACACAGAGAAGGGGTACACATTCTGTATGTTGACTGAGTGAAAACATAAGGGTGGTCACCTCTTGGGCAACTGTGAGCATAACGCAATCATATCTTCAGAAAAATATATTTAACTTAAGTTACATCTCATTACTACTAAATAATAATTGATGCACAATGAAAATATATCTTCTGACAATATGCTGGTACACAGAAATCATCTTATATCCCAAAATACAAGCAAAATCGCAATCTAAGCCTTAACTGGAATTTGAAAAATTAACCAAGTAACACACGTTATTTATTAAATAACACTCTTATAATATCATAAGATGATAAATACTCGTAGTATGTATATTACCATCCTCTAACACAAGCCACCTGCTCTAAAACCTTATAATCAAAACAAGCTTTGACCCCCAACACGTGTCTTGACTGTGTTTGAACAGCAGGCGGCGCCATTGCAACGAGAAAAGTAAAAGGGATGTTCACCAAACCTTTTCAGCCATGCTTACTTCATATTTGGCCGTAACGACGTTGTTATTACACATGATCCGTTTTTTTTTGTTTTTACACAGTGTATTATTGAAAACGGTTATATTTTCTAAGTGAACCAACACCTATAGTTTATAACTTATTAGAACATGCTTCATTTTGAGACAACAATAAACCATAATACCGATAATACTTTTATAAACTAGACACAATCTGAACTTTGAAGTTGATATGGTCAGTCTGTCCGTGTCCCCGAGCAGTTTTACAGCCTCTCACAGGCCAGACTCCCGCTGGCAGCCTGCAGCCTGTCGGTTGTAAACGTGTTTGACGTTGAGCACATTCCGTCCTGGCTGCTCAGGCTCAGATTAGGTTGCCAGTACACAGAGAGGTTTCCTGTCCCCCGATATAAGTAGAACTCATCTCATTTAACTCATTAGTATTTACTCCCCTCCTGCTATTTATTCCTATTAGAGTTATTTCTAAGCCTCACATATTGGACTAAACTGAGACAGCGTGATTTCGTAGGATGTGATTTCGAGGAGTGGTCTTTTTCTTTTCTTTTCTTTTTTTTTTTTTGTTCTTCTTTGCTGCGTAACTTCGTCTAAAAAAGCACCGAGCAGGCCGACACAAGCAAGTCCGTTCAAGTTCAGAAATAGTGATAGCTGTCATGTCTGGGGACTGTTTCCTAGTTTATTATGTTTTTAAAAATCGTTCGCTCGATGAAAACTGATGCTGGGAATCGTCTGCCATGCGTTAGATACATTTAGTGAGATGAAAAGATTGTTTGGCGACAAAAAAAATGCGCAGAGAAAATTAGACTGAACCAGACAGACCGGTCCTATTGCGCCACTTTTGATAGCAGGTAAACAACTATGGTGTATCAAATATAAAAGCCTAAATAAAATAGCTATAACTAAATTAACTGCCGTCTGAGCTCAAGATTCACGTCGTAAAACAGCGCGTTGTTTTCACTCTAAAACCAGCTACTTGGAGCACAAGTGATACAATTAAATCTGCACACACACAGCCTACAGCCGCACTTCCGTCTGAAACACAGACTGCAGCTGTCAAAACCCAACTCTCATGATTTACATCTGCTAGTTCACTTCTAGCTGAAAGGAATCACAAATAAGTTAAAATGCTGAAAAAGAAATCCAGCCCCGGAGCATACGAGGTGGCCACATGAGCCTCCGCTACTTCACTAACACTTCTGACCCAATGCTGAGAAATAGGAAAGGAAAAAAAGTCACCTTGTAAAAGTTTCCTCGAAACTCTGTGCATCACCAGTTCTGAGAATCCAGTTCTAAGAAACACAGCAGCTCAATTCTCGGAATTTCAACAGAGGACCGTACCACTTCCCCCGGGGCGGGGCGGCCGCTCACCGCCATCTGCCTCATTTTAACACTTTACTATAAATACGGTACAGTATAACACGTGGGTACTCAACAAACAATGGTCATTAAATTACCTTTGTAGGTTTAGTCTAAAATATTTGAAAGATTTTAGTTGTTAATTCGTAATTTTCCTGGGGTGACTTAATCTCCCCGCGTAGTGGATTAGTCCAAGTGCACGGTCAGCTGACCGAGTTATAAATACCGTGGGGAATATGAGAGCATGTTGTCGCTGTAAACCTGCCCGAGGTGCAACGAAGTGTCGAGAAAAGTCAGTCATCTCCTTTTTCTAATAATTAACAATCTGCTGTCCCACCCTCCTCTCCTCTACGTTTTAGTTACATGACTTTCCCGCCACATTGCCTGCCTTTGATTTTTTTTTCTTGAACCGAGAGACTGCATTTGCATGTCAAAGTTGCAATGATGATTTAAGTGTTTGCTTTGGCCAGGCGCCATGTGTTCAATCTGTTTAAGAAGAACAGAGGAAAGCAACACATTTCTGTCAATACTTAACGCTGTGAGTAAGTTTTATATCAGTGTATGTTGGACGTTTTATGGGCCTTCACTGAAATTCTGCATACTGATCATTTATTATCTCATACAAAGCTGATCTAAGAGTTTATGTGTGGCCTTTTTTTGGATACAGAAACTGCTATTAAGCCCTATTTTGAATGTCAGATAGACTATAGATAGCAGTGCGTGTGTGTGTTTGTGCGTAAAGTCCTCAACTCCCCAATTGCAGTTGTCTGTGTTCCCACCACTTCCTGTCTCACATCACAGTTGTATATTAATCTGAGTAGGTGTAATAACGTACAAAGAAAATCCTGTGTACTTACCAATGAATGAGTCAACAAACCAGGTGGTAACTGCTCTTTAATGAAGAACTAACAAAAAGTTAAGTACACAATATAAACAAAATAATATCATGATAAGATAATTAAGAAGGGACTGCTGTATACTGAAGTATATTAATGAACCAGTGTGTAATGACGTGTTCCTGTATATCTCACCACTTTCTAAATTAATCTGTAAAGATTAAATGAGTCAGCTGCTAAGTGCCACAAAACCAGTGACAAATCACTATTCCCTTATTACACATCTTGTACTATATTGTTTCTCCTCACATAAAGAGCTGCATCAGTAGTTTTGTGAATCTGAGAGATGATAAAACTGTATATAATGATGACATTTCACTCACTCAGTATTAACATTTTCACTTTCGTCTGAGAGAGAAAACATTATTTATTTGTTACTTCTCCAAATGAAATGATCTTTGTGTTGGAATATGACTCATTAGTTGTGAGCGAGCACATTCAACATGATCATTTTTCCCTTTTTTCACCCTCTCCCGTCCAGTCAAATCTAAAGTTGTGTTTGAATATATAGAATTGCCTTCTGACGGCATCACCTTTCACTCTCACCAGTGAGCTGCATGCAGTGAGGCTTTGCTGAGCAAACATTCGGTCAGGTCGGACCGTTCAGTGGGAGGAAACTGAACTACAGTAATTGAGAACTAGAGCGAGTAATTGTGACCTTACTGAGGACTGTGCCCGTCACAGAAATAAAACCTTTAGACTTGATCGTAGACTGAGGATATGATGCACCATTTTATGCACCGTTTTCATTTTTGCTTGCACTTGGTGCGTAAGATCTTATCCTCATTATCAACGGCAGTCTTCCTCATTCATATTTTAAAATGCTCTCATCAGCACTGCAAACAGCTCATAATCAATAAATCTCAATGAAAACTTGAATCTTGTAATGGACATCATCATGGTAAGGAGAGGGTAGATTATAAGCAACACATTACAATTTAAAAGTCACATTGTTATTCATTTTTGTCAACATTAAACACTACAAATTGTTAACAAAGTCTTGTATAAATATTATTTTACTGCTAACATGATCACCCATCATTCCACCCACACATAGAGCAGTGCAAAATAAGCATTTAGAGATTAAAAAAACAAAAAACAGCAAAGTTTCTGATTATTATCTTTGCATGCAGCAGGAAAGATTAACTCTGAAGACTGAATCTTTCCCCATGAAATAAATGTGAAGTGCAGCTCAACAGGTCTAAATTACAGCTGTTCAGGTGGCTATGGCAACAAAGAGGTCTATTTCTAGTTAATGTTTTCAGTCTAGATGTTTTTTCCCCTGCGGTTATCTTTAGTGGCCCAAGTTTCTGTGGGTTGTTCATCTTCACATCCTTTGAAAGAAGCGATGTTTTCTGGTCTGAATGAGAAGAGACAGAACGTTCAGTCAGTCAGAGAGCCTTGGCAGAAATTGAACATCTGATTTCCTGGTTTAGTTGTTTATTCACAGGCAAGAGGATGCATAGATTTGATAAGTCAGCCTTTTCCTTGCATATATCGTGCAGCATCTTTAACTTCACATCAGGGGTTTTGCTGCAGTGCAAGAGCAGATAAGCTTGAGCCGATCAGAAACACAGAAACTGCTGTATGAGGTAGATATCAGTACATTTAAGAATCTAATCAACATTAATTGCACAGACACAGTGCTTCTGTTTGTTTTTGCAGGATAAATGTCTGCCTTTTTCTGTTTTTCTTGCAAGGAAACCAGATTTTGCTTCACCACAAATACATGCCTCCACAACACCTCAATCTTGTGAAAGCTAGAAAAAAAAGTCTTGTTTTGCTACATAAAAGGGTTCATGTTGTGGAGCTTGCAGGAGACTGAATAAAAAAGTCAGGTCAAAGTCAAAGCATCAGAGGAATGGATCAAGTTTTCAGAAATACAATCCTGCATGTCCCATAACCCTGATTACATCATTATGTCATCATCAGGGTTATTTTCTAAAACTTTATATAGCTCCCACCAGAGCCGCAGACGACACATGATGAGTAAACTGATCTTCATGTGTAAAGGTTTGTGGAGTGTCCCTTTAAACTACAGGAACTGCAGGATGATCAACAACAAAACACGGTATTTGTTTGCGATTATGTGAGCCTGTTCTGTTTTGTCCCTATACATCCATTAGATGTCTTTTTTTAATTTTCTGCAAGGCTGCTCTGAAGAATGCATGTCATAAAAACAACACTGCATGGGATTTCACCAGCCAACCCTGGAACAAATATGCCGCTGCTCCTCTCTTGCTCGGCCAGTTAAAGAGCCTGTGCTATGTGTTAACAAGCGTTCCCAACCCCCCTCTCGTGAACTCAACTGACCCCAGGGCCAAGAAGCAGACGGATATCAACGTGCCTGTCCCAAAACATGACCCAGGCACATGGTTGCCTGACAGGGATCAAAGGTCACGTCGGTAAAATATGACTCTAAAACTAGTTCAGTCCTCACAGACACGCAGCCTGAGGGGGAAAAGAGGCAAGTATTCATTTTTGTCGAACCAGGAGCATGCACTTGAATTTGGGAAGCAGCGATCTTGCATGATCTATCTGTGCTTACATGCATTTTTAGACTACAGTCTTAAATTCTGTACCACCGAAAGGTAACAAACAGCTTGCTACGCTCAAAATGTGCAACACTTAAAATACCGCACTCATTTATTTATAGCACAAAGTTCAGTGTCATTTTTCAGCAGCTGTTGATGAAGTATACACTGCTCACAGCCCATGAAAGACTAACGTCTATGTGAGCTATATATTGAACTTTGAGCTACTTTCATGCTAACTGCGTAGGAATTACAGAAAGTATATATTTAAACTGCAGGTGTTATGCAGTCTTTGCGTAATAATTGTTGAACTTGAGAGGACCCTGGTGAGTGGAGCATACTGCAGTGTCAAACTGCCAATAATGTGTTTGTCCTACACAGATAAGGTGGGTCAGCTCTATATCTCTATGTTTAATCTAAGTGTGAATGCTGCTTGTGTGATTGTCTGACCATAAATTCTCAGGTCACTGACACACTAGCTGATAAAATAAATTTACCAAGTGTGCACAATCTGACGTAAAATACAACACGAGACACTGCAGAGTTCAAACAATGAGTCAGTAAGTTGATAAGTAAATCAACAGAAAATTAATCAGCAACTATTTTGAGAACCTATGGATTGTTTAAGTCAATGTCAAGCAAAAATACCAAAAATTGTTGTTGCAGCTTCTTTATTGAGGTAGTTTGTTATCTCGTTTTTTTTTTGTTGTTTTTCTTTTGACAGGACAAATTAAGCTATTTGAAGACATGGCCTTGAGCTTTAGGAAATTGTAGCAAGCATTTAAACTATTTTCTGACATTTCGATTAATCAAGAAAATAATTGTCAGATAATAAATGATAATGATAATGAAAATAATCATTAGCTGCAGCCCTGCAGACACTGTAAAATTGGCTTAAAAATAGAAAATGGTTTCTGCCAAATTGCATTTCAAGCTATCACGTCAGTGCTTGTTTAAAGGTACAATGTCAGACTGCTACCATTAAACCTGACGACATTTGTGTTTTGGTTAAGTCACCAGTTTGGTATGAATTTTTGCAGAAAGCATGTTGACGTTCATCTATTTTTGTACAGCAAACCTCATGTGATGATTTGATGATCACAATGCTCTCAGATCTGGAGGCTGGCAACCTTTTGTCATTTAAAACATGGTTAACTAGATCTCTCAATATGTCACAACACGTCTTCTGATGTGGTGCATTAGGGTTGAAGATAAGTTTCATATTTGAATAAAGAAAAGTACAGTTTGCTCCTTCGACATCAAACAGGAACCCTGCTCTTCATTACATTCATATCTGTGGTTTCCTCAGCCTGGCGCTGCACCAGAGAAGAGGATGTGCTTCTGAGTTTCATATTAGCCTATTGAGTTTCCCCTCAGCAATAGTGATATAAATCTTATAAACCTTGTGTTTTCTATTGCTTTTCTTATTTACAATGTATTGGTATGTTTTTCTTTACTGTTAAGAGTGTCCACCTCATTGTTTTTTTCTTTCTGAGCAGCAGCTTTTGTTGTTACAGGTGCACAGAGAATTTAAACACTGGAAGGAATTCAGAGCATTGCTGTTTCATCCTGGTTCACCTGAGCACAAGGTAATAACAGCAATAATTTGACAACAGCTAAAGTTAATTAATTATGTTACATTAAGCAATTAAAAGTAACTATTCATTAACATTTGAAACATTCATTTGCATTTAAGATTTTCACTGTTCCACAAGTCTCTGAGAGTGTGTTTGCTGAAGCAAAAACAGGCCAATTTGCAATGTTTTTCAAGACCAACCAGATTATAAATCACAATATTTGGATCATCTTTTTGGTTTCGGATCATCTGGGGACAGCGACTCATGTCCTTGTGGTCCAACCTCGAATAAAATGCTTAGAGGGGATACATGAATGGTGGCTTTGTTGCACGAAACCAAAGAATGCATCCTCAGTTGTAACTGGCTAAATGGATTGTACATGCAGAAGAGTGGTCAGCTCTGAGGACCACTCTGTGCATCAAGACATAGAAAGTAATGTGTCACTCTGTGGGACTCCTCAGCAGCGGTTAACTGAAAATGTATTAATGGACAGGCAAAAATTTGTCACCATAAAACTGTCAGCCTGACGAGATGAAGCTCGCTGTTCTTATTCTTTCATTATATCAGTTTATCCTTTTGCATTCATAGCTTTTAAATCTTTATTTTATTGGCTTTACCTTATATTGGTTTATCCTGCAAAAGATTTTGTAACTCTTTTTGAGTAGGTGCTGTGCAAATAAAGATTATGATACCAAGAGTGGAGAAGTTCAGATGTTGGTCAGCAGCCAATTCATATTTGGGAAAAGAACAAATAAAAGGATTCACTAAAGGGAAAATTGAGTGTCGTCTGCCTGTTTTTGTAATTCAAATCTGTATTGCTTTTTTATTTGGTACATGACGGTACAAATACAAAAAATACAATATAAATGAAATCGGTAGTATAAGGGACATACTGATAATAACATAACTAGGAATAATATCCATGCAACAGTTTTTAATATTAATTACTATCAGGAGACAGAATTCATACTACAGGACTATCAGACAGTGTGATATGAGTTTAATAAAGATCCAAACTGGTGCCTTTCTCGTTTCTGCTATTCATTTTGTTTAACATAAGCTCATATGAAGTTGTTTTTGTTATGGTGTTTGCCCGTTCTTTTAATTCTGGAGAATTGGGTGTTTTCCAGTATCTGAGTAATGTCCTAGCAGCTACTGTCATGCCTACCATGATTACCAAAAGTTCTCCACCTCATATGTTGTGTATTTGGGTTTTGTCCCCTAATAAACATAATATTTGGAGAATCTTCTGTGGTAATTTCCTTCCCAACCAATTCCTCAAATATTCCAAAGTTGTTGTCCAGAAGGGTTGCATAATTGGGCATTCCCAAATGCAGTGTAACAAACTGCCTGTGTCTTTCTGACATTTCCAACACAAATTGCTATTTATTAATCCCATACTATTGAGTCTTGTGGTGTCCAATAATATCTGTGTATTATTTTATATCAGGTGGATTTCCCATTAGCTTCTCTTATGTATTTCCCACTGTTGGATATAATTTTCAGCTGTTCCTCTCCCTCCATTACACATCCCACATCTTTCTCCCTCAGTGTGTTTAAGCTCTTACAGTCAGTTGTTGTATTACAGTTGTTCTGTAAAATACAGAAGCTTCATATAAATCAACAGTATTACATAGCCCACTTCTCCAATATACTGGTGTCTTTCCGATGCTAGTCATAGAGTTACGCTGTAAGGAGGAATATAATTGTTTACAATGTGATAATTTATACATTTTGTCTATTTTGGTCCAGATCTCTTTTGAGTGAGACATGATGGGATTCAATACATTATGTGAACACTGACATAATCTATCAATAGGGGGAATTGTAATGACAACTTATTTTCAATAGTAACCCATTCTAACTGGTTATGTAATCTCGAACGTGGTAACCCAGGGCCTCCTTTGTCCCCAGCACAACACATCTTACTAAGTCTAATACTGTTTTTTTTCCCCCTTCCATAAAAGGTCTTTAATCATTGTATCATATTGTTTAAAAATATGAGATATAGTCAATGGTATTTGTCGTATGTTGACAAAGCTTTGTCTAATTTAAAGGCAGATGATTTTTGGCTATTCAAAAGGCCCTAATTAAACTTAGGCATGTATTAAATCCAGATAAGACTAATTACACACTCTTCACCAGATCCGAAATAAATAAATCCTCCAGGTTTTACTATTAGTATAATATCTGGGGCTCAAATTAAAAAAGTCCCATCTTATAATTACCTTTGTATCTGGTTAGATGAAAAATTAACTTTTAAAACTCAAAAAAATTAAATGAGGTTTCTTTTTTATAAATAAGCAGTGCCTCTCTTTTAACGGTAGGTTGCAGATTGTATGACAACATTTTTATCGGTGCTTGACTATGCAAATGTAATTTCCATGCATGCTGTGTATCACAGGGCAACGACTGTTTCAACCGAATCAAATGTAATAGTCTTCGAATGTTGTCCGTTGATGACCTATTTTTCATAAATCCTACTTGATCAGGATGTATAATGCTTGGTAATGTCTTTTCCAGGCGTCGGGCCAAGATCTTGCAATCCAGGTTAATCAGATTTAAAGGTCAAAAATTAGAGGGGTTTGTTGCGTCTCTATCTTTGTTAGACATCACTTAAGGCCTCGTTTAATGTTGCGGGGAGAGATTCTAATGTAAAAGCCTCATTATGTATCTCTTGTAGTACTTGTGCCAGGACATCTATATACTGCTTATAGTACTCCACTGGAAATCCGTCAAGGCCAGGTGACTTCCCTGCTTTCATGTATGACACAGCATTCCTGGTTTCATTCGGTGTTATGGGGCTTTCTAATAATTCCACCTGTTCAGATGACAGTCCAGACAGATTAATGTTGGCAAAAAAAAACCCTGTCAGTTCCTCCTGTTTGGGATTGATGTCTGATGTGTGTGGCTCTTAATAAACTGTTGTAGAATTTTGTTTATGTGCTTTGTTGAAGAAACTATAATATCACCTTTCTTAATTGCTGGTATTACATTATAGGGGTTTTTTTGCTTCAGTTGTCCAGCAAGTATCTTACCTGTTTTCTCCCCCCTTCATAGAAAGTTGACCTGAGCCTAAATAAGGTGTATTCCACTTTTTTATTATAAATTCCCTGCAATTGAAACTTAAGCTTACATATACAGTATCTTGATATAACTTATCAGAAAAATGTTTTCATAGTTCTATTTCCTGATTTCTAATTTCAGTTTCCAATTCCTTTGAGTGTTGTCTACCTTGACTGTATGGAATGTGAAGTAATAAATGCGCACAATATAAACACATTGCAACACTGTATCTCTCACTGCATGTTATCTGTGGAAAAGTACCAGGGCACACCATGTCACCATGGCGGATTCCCCTGTTGTTTTACAGCAAAGCCTGTGGGAGGTGTGGTGTGTATGTGTGTGTGTGTGTGTGTGTGTGTGTGTGTGTGTGTGTGTGTGTTTGTGTGTGTGTGTGTGTGTATGTGTGTGTGTGAGTGTGAGTGTGTATGTGTGAGAGAATGAGGGTAGTTATCCTGAGTGCCTCCCCAGTGGTTGAAGTTCGGAAATCTACCTTCACCAAAGAGCAGCTGGGAAAATTTGGATGAGGAAAATGAATGAAAAATGATATTTTACAGTAAAGGCATATAAACAGCACTGAGTGTGTGTGTGTGTGTGTGTGTGTGTGTGTGTGTGTGTGTGTGTGCGTGCGTGCGTGCGTGCGTGCGTGTGTGTGTGTGTGTGTGTGTGTGTGTGTATGTATCTGCCTGCAGCATGTTAGTCTATGTTTCCATGTTTACTATAATAAATACTGCACCCCTATACATGTCCTTATCTGCCGCATGCCAGGAAATGCCAGCAGCCAACTAACCAATCAGATGCACGTTCAATGCGTATCATCTTGGTTGATTTGAAAAGATATCTTGTGGTAAAGAGCTTTAAAAAGCAGAATATAACTTTATAATTATTATTTCTCATTAGAAATTTAAAGTCTTAAACTACAATCACTTGTTTCTCTGTTCTGTTGATTCCCCAACAAATCTGATGTTGTGCCAATTGACACAGCCAGAACCTGTTTGGTTTGTCCTCCTCTTTCCCAGAGATACTGTAGAAACAGCACACAAACTTGAAGTGGGCAGTTGTGAGAATGTGACTGAAATATAAACAGTGGCTCGGGATGATGCTGGAAGGCAGCCGGCTGTTTTTTTTTCTTGAACACGCTTGCTCAACATTTTGTAAACAATGCAGGAGAAAGGCTAAAGTGGGAGTGCAGAAGAAAAAAAAAATCCTAGAAATAAAAATCCAAGGTTCAGTTTGAAACTCTTATGAATGAGGTGGAAATATATATAGAACTGAATGCAGAGTGTGAGTGTTTTTGTTCAGACGGCATTTAAGAATCACTCAGCTCAGAAAACAGATGAGCTTGATTAAAGTCACGTCTTCATTTATATATTCAACAGACTAGAATACTGTATTTGTGGAATGAGATGCTTCTGTTTGGCGTACATGTTTGGCATTATGTAACTAAAAAGGCAATTGCATTATACCCAGGTCTTAACAGGTATTACATAATTCATTCATCTTGTGCAGCTGAAGTTGGCTTTTACCACAGAGCAAAACATGACAACATGATGATTCATTAACAACAACAACTACAGACTAAGGTATTAACTTGTCTCTGACTCAGTGTGGACAAAAGGTGAACATTGTCGCCTCACAGAGGGAAGACTATATTCCCTGCATTATATTGGTGTGATGTTTTTATTGTGTGCACTCTGAATAGTGCAAATGAACACACCTTTTGTGTCTGTAACTTTAGTCAGGAGGCCTCCTTTGGGACATTCATATAAAATATTTACACCCATTCACTTCGAACATTTCCCCTCAGACATTTTGATTCACGGTGCAGCTGCATGTAATAGTAACATTATTTCTATTTTGTTTTGTTTAGTATTTGTTAATTTTGCAAGTAGCACCTGTAGTTGAAATTATGATGAATTCAGATGGCTCCAAAAAAAAAAAAAATCCACAAGATCAAAAGTGAGTACTCTCAAACTTGCAATAGTCAGATAAATTGAGGATTGTACTTTTGAGCTTAGCAGATCAGGCTCAGCAAGAGCAGGGACATAATACCATTAGTTGTAGTCTGGCCGCCAGCTGCTCTTGTGACCAACACGCTGATTAGCAGTTAATCCGGATGCGATGTGTGAATTAGATAACTTGGTGATTTCTGAAGAAGCCAGAGGTTCATGCTCGTCCCATGCTGTAAAGTCTGTGGAAAAAAAACAACAAAAAAACCCTCTTTCATAGCAAACAATATAAATGGAATTGGCAGCAGGAGGATTTGACTGAAGATGCCAGAAGTCTGCATACCAAAGAAGAGGGAAAGTGGGAGCACAGAGCTCTGCAGGCAGGCAAACGTCGTTGCTAGATTTGCTCAAGTTTTATGATTTTTCAACAGCAATTTTTGCTATTGTTGAGGCCAGGACCAAGATTACTGCAGGTGTTTTCAACTAAGGGACTGTGTGAAAATTATTGGGACGAGAGGAGAAAACAAATGCAATACCCTCCCCATAATATCACAAAGTAATCTAACACTATTGTATTAGTACAATTAATTTCGTCAGTAATAACTAAAATAATTTAAGATAGTCTACTCCAATTTAAATCTTAAATAGCATAATAATTGTCACAGCAAATCTTTTTGTAGCCACAGACAAATTTACATATTTTTGAAACATTTAACTTTCTGTTTCCTATTAAGATGCAGAATGAAGTGAAAGTGGGAGCTGCTGTAAAATAGTGACAAATGACACAACAGAGTTAACTTTCAGTTGCTAAAGACCCTTCCCACCCTAGACTACCCTCCCTTCAGCAAAAAGGAAAAATACATACCTGCTCCCCAGTCCCTAATGTAAAGTTTCAATACACCTTGCTCTCTGGATTCAAAAAACTAAATATAACCCAAAATAATTTGTTGATTTTCAAAAACATGAAAGTATTGCATAAATGACAAATGTAAGATGATTGCAGATCTTGATGAGGAAGAGGAAATCACGATAACCGTAATCACCAAGTAATGATAATCTTTTTTTTTTTTTAAATGTTAAGAGGAGAGCAAAGCACAACTGAATTACATAGTAACCATAGCAATGGTTCCCCCAGCACTTCCTCTTTATGATGTCTGACATTTCCACTTCTAATCTTTCATCTTGCCAACAACATCTCCCCTGTTCTTGTTTTCAGTGCAAATCACTGTCAGGTTCGGCTGCCTCCTTGTAAAGGAAAGTATTTCATGCATGTTCATGCCACAGATCCGACCTTAAGCGGGGGGGTTTGCATTTGAAGCAGCCATCCACAGCGCAAACATCACTGCATGCAAGTAATATGCAAGTTATCCAGTGACTGTCATTGGACGTCTCCAGGAGACAAACCCAGCAGCATGTTAATGGTAGACAAGGACATCATTAAGGCTCTCTTAGTTACCGCTGCTGTTATCTATCACTGTGTAACCTGATCGCTGGGGACACATGTGATTCATTGTGCCCAGCTGGGTGCAAAATGACTCATTGCTATTGTGATGGGGGTAACATTATTTCATTTCTAAAGCATGATCCTTAAAAAAAAAAAACCTTCACATCAGCTACGAGCAAAGACGTCCAAAGGTTTTGACGGAGTTTTCAGCTTCCAGACTTTCTCCCTCTCAGTTTGTTGCAAGCAGCACTGAGGAGCAGAGCCGGGGAGTCAGCGAGCGAGATGGTGCATTATCCTCTCGTTAAAGCATATTTGGAATATGAGTGTTGTTTGGTTTTCTAACCTTTTCAGTCTCTCCAAAAACTTTTGATTTATTGCTGTATGAATTACACATTCCAAAAGGGAAAACTCTGCCCTCAAAAAGCAGGTGAGGGAACTGGTGGTTCTGCTGTGGAGGTATTTGAGTTAATGTGTAACCTGTGTTAATGTTTTTTCTCTTTTGTTTTTGTTAACCAGTGTTCAGAAAATATGATATCCCGCAGCAGTGGATATCTGCCGCTCTCCGAAGGGTTGTGCGGCTTGGCGTGTTTTATGTCTGACAGTTAAAATATATGTGCTGTTAGTTTCAGGAATGCTGGTGTAACATGGAAACATGGGAGTGTCACTCACAGAGCAGATGTTTTGCTTTTAATCATTCATATTAAGCTGAAGCTTTTTGGTGTTTCGGTGCTTTGATTCTTCCTTACAAAACCAATGCCATTATGTTTTTCTGTGTCCCACTTGTTTTAAGGAAATAGCTTATAGAAAAAAAACGAGTGCAGTGACTGTGATCATAAGGAGAAATCCACACTGAGTTTATTTTTATTTTTCACTTATGCATATTTTCCTTTATTCACAAGCTTCTTGATGTAATATCCTAAATATTGAGATAAAATGTTGTTCTCTTGCAGTTTGTTGAACATTTGTTTAATTTCTTGTAATTAAACTGTGGACCCAAAACTATATTACTGTTCTTCAGTATTTTATAATCACTTCATCATAAAAACGCAGCTATTTTATAGCTATAGCAATGAAGAAACTCTCTTTTTCCTACATGTAGCCCTATGTTTTGTTCCCCAGCAACAACCATAACGTGCACTATGTTAAGATTGATAAGTACTCCCTATTTAAGATAGATAGATAGATAGATAGATAGATAGATAGATAGATAGATAGATAGATAGACAGATAGATAGATAGATAGATAGATAGATAGATAGATAGATAGGTAGATAGATAGATAGATAGATAGATAGATAGACAGATAGATAGATAGATAGATAGATAGATGATAGATAGATAGATAGATAGATAGATAGATAGATAGATAGATAGATAGATAGATAGGTAGATAGATAGATGATAGATAGATAGATAGATAGATAGATAGATAGATAGATAGATAGATAGATAGATAGATAGCAATATATAAACATATAACTACTTTTTTGGAAAGACTCAATACTCTCAGTAAATATTATATTAGCTGGTTGCATACAAGAATTCATTTTCAGCAAACTATTATCAGACTTCAGCGCTTGAAGCTGTTTTGCAGTGATGTGATTTAGTTGAGTCCAAAATTACAATCATGTGTCAGCACAATTTGCATCTACAAAGGAAATCTATGCTAGGTCCATGAGATCCAGGAAAATCTGAAGAGAGAGAATCCATGGATAACAACACAGCACTTTGAGGAATTGGATCCTAGCGAGCAAAAACCTCAACGAAGCAAAAACCCAACCAAAAAAATTCAACTTGTGCAGCATGCAGGCTCTGGTCCAATGTTGTGGCACGGGAGGCGCAGCCCATTAAGTTATTGTTTAGTCCAAAATGACATTTACTTGTAGTTTGAGTCTAATCTGAATAAAAAGTTGAAATAACTGACAAAACAACTGCATTTATGTCAGATAAACTTATTTTTAATGTTGCATCTTGCAGGGAGGAAGCTTGACTTCTTGTTCATTAACTTTTTGTCACTGTTCACTCTGTACAGAGCAACTCCTGCTTTACTATACACACATACACAGCAATGAGTCTATTTTTATTGCTCTGTGAAGTAACTGGAAGGTGCTATTATTGCCACTTCTACTGTTGTGGTCATAAAAATTTTAAAAGTTACATCTTTTTCTCTGTTATCTGTTGCTTTCTGTGCACTCTTTTTATGTAGCGGGTTGTTTATTGTGCCGTAAACAAGCTTTTTATGTAACTTCGATAACACTTGGCTCAGAGGCAGCCATGTTTCTGAGTGATATGCACTCTGTTTGCCTTGTGTCAACTAAGGCTACGTTCCCACCATTCAAGGTCGGGCTATACACCGAGGTGGTAAATCCAGTTTGAGAAGTGTGACCTGAAACATGATGCTGTGTACGACGTGCAGCAGTGCTATGCCTCAGAGTGTTGGTTGAAGGAATGCTTATTAATTACACAGATGTCTGTGGTATCGAATATTGTAGGGATTGGTTCATATTGTAGGCAGTGTTGATTTTGTAATGTCTCTCTTGCACGCTAATAATTTCAGACTTGTCTGACAATGATGTTTGTATTACAGTTTGGGGGATTTTGAGAAAGAAAGAAAGAAAGCAAGAAAGAAAGAAAGAAAGAAAGAAAGCAAGAAAGAAAGAAAGAAAGAAAGAAAGCAAGAAAGAAAGAAAGAAAGAAAGAAAGAAAGAAAGAAAGAGACCAATCATGTGAGTGCTGCCTCGTCACAAGAGTACCTTTCACACAGGGGTTAAAGGATAGAATTCCAGGTCATCTCTTTGGTTCCACAAGACTCGCCAAGGCACAACCACGAGTGTAACCCGAGCCAGAGGTAAACAACTGTTCCACACGGAAGCGCTGGGGAGGTGTGAAAGGGGGGCAGCGCTGCACATGAGACAAATCATCAGGGTTATTTGGGAACCCGCCATGTCATAGAAGGGCCTGCTGTCTCAGGCCTTGCATCTGACACCTGCAGGTGACAGATTTCCAGGACTAGTCAGTGTCCTCTGCCTGGATCAGTTTGCTCCAAGGTGCGGTAACACTGACAGGAGACAAGAGGGAGGAAACATAATAACATCACACATCTGCTATAGGGATACTGTTAGCATTGGAGAGGCCCCTTGCTATAATTTATGTATGTATGTATGTTCCTAAATAGTGAGGGCACCAGGAAAGCTGAAATTTCCCAGTATTCATCCTTTATTTCCTAATTGCAAATATTGATGAAAATATTACTGACACATGTAGAAGTGTACTCAAAGAGATTCCTTTTTCGATGTGCAACCTGAGCTTTGAATCTTTTATGCGCATGTAAACAGGTAACAGCTATCCTCATCGAAGTATGGGCTTCAAGGGCCATACTTGGTCCATATCTGACCTGTGGGAGTTGATGATCCTCATCCAGGTCCAACAGTTCACGCACAGTTCACAGACTACCACAGGAGATCTGGGTGGATTGAGAGATCACATTCCTCTGCCAGGACACAGGAGAGGATGGAAACCACCACATATAGTCCTGCTTTGTTGAGCCAACTTTAGTTATACTGGCATTTTTGCTGGTTGTATATGTATTTTTGAGGGCTATGTTGCCACAAGAAAATTATTTCATTAAAGCTTGTTGCTTTACAGCGTGGACAGGTAAAGACAGAGAGGAGGGATGAGGCAAGAGTAAGTAAAAAAGAGAGAGAGAGGTTAGGCAGTCAGAGTCTGGGAAACAACATTTCTATCAGGACCTCCCAAAAAACTGGTCTGACTGGAGTAGTGGACTAAAGGAAAATGTACTTAACATACAGTTCCAGTTTTCCTCGAAGGAAAGATCTGCTTAATAATTTGTCTCACAAGAGGAATACTGCCATCAGCAACATTGACTTAAGATCAGAGTTCAGCTCAGTGTATTTACTGTGCTGTTCACCGTTCATTATCAAAACTGATTATTATCAGGACTCATTATATTTGCTTGGTGACTAATTCAGTGGTCACCGTTGACGCACACTGTGATGTGAAAATAAGGTGCTAAGTGAGAGGAAGGTAGTTGGTAGACCACACGGACGGTTCACAGCAGCTTTCAGTTAGGTGCTCACCGCTCGCTGTATGACTAAAAGATGCTGCACAACACTTTCTTAGTTCTATTGTTTCCATTCACATTCATACCCCAGTGGAATTACCCTTTTATACCCACTTGCACACCACAGGTATCAGAGAAAACATTAATTACATTAGTGTGAGATCACAGAAAGTGATCGTTACTGCTACAAGACTAGTTAAGCTAATACTTGTAGGGTCTTTTGGTTGGTGTGGTCCATTAAAACTACACTCTGTTTGGCGACTTTCATATTAACAGAAAAAAAAGTAATTTCCTGTTTGGATAGTCCTCATTACTCAGACCAGTCTAGCATGAAGAGTGAGAGATTTACCTGGCTGTGATCCAACGATCCTAATCTGCCTTTAGAAAGCCAGTGAGACTTATATACGAGCACTATATGTTTTACTACATTATATGCATTACTACATTACAATATGTGACAACTAAGCAAACACTACTTCTGGAAAGGGGCAAGCAAAACAATGATTATCCCAGTTTTTCTCTATAGCACCTCAATAATACTATGGTTTTTAATGCAGCCATACACTTCAGATGTTTTTATGTTTTGTCTGTGTTCAAAAATATTTCATTCATCTGTATTTCAATGGTTGAAATGACAATAAACCTGAATTTGAACTTGAACAGCTACACACTAGCCACACTTAGCATTTAGCGTCAATAAATAATATATATATAGCTACATATCTGACCATTTTAAATGTATGGTACTTTTGTTACTGTTGGACTTGTTTCTTTCAGTTTGTCTTTGAAGAAACTTTCAAACCTTCTGATGTCACCTCACAACAGAAACCAGCAATACAAGTGCCAGTGAAACTTACTGCAGCATAGTGGTAATGTACCACTAATACCAACCACAACCAAGTCACTAGATAAAGTCAAAGCTGACTTTTGGAAGCTTTGATTTTATCTTCTCAGTTAGCAGTGCTGTTGCAAGCTTCTCTTGATCAAACAAGATTCATTGTAATGACAAGAACTGAATTTTTCATTCTTACAGAGGAGGTTAGGTTGAGTTTAAGGGGACTTTGTCACTAAAGACTGTTATTTGCATCCGAGTTCCTACCAACAGTCGGTGTTTGTTCATGACTATGATCTTGCTGCCAAACTTTCCTGGAACTATGTGCATGTAACATCTCCTGTCTTCACTCCACTGTCTTACCCTTGAAGAATATGTTAAGTATGGTGATATTCTACATTCTATTTTTTGACAACAAATCCCACAAAAAGATCAAAATCAACAATGAATTGATGTTACTAACAAGTATTGCCAGTATAGCCAAAGCCTAATATACTTCAGCTTATTCTTCTGTGTTACAGAGCTCCATTGTTGTCCAAAAACTATTGAGTAACAAGGTTTGCGCTCTCACACTAACACATTGTTGGTTTTACTCATTTGTTGTTGCCAATAACAAAAATATTAAATATCACCAGTCCTGTCCTGTACATTTGTTTAGTATAAGGTGAACAACTTCAACTTCAACTATAGAGGACCTCACACATGAAAAGTTAATTATTTCTGAAGATATTTCTACAAACGTTCATCACACAGCACTTCATGGATATGTGTCTCCAGTGAGAAATCCAGAGACCGTTTGGATCTGTCAGGACCTGAGGATGGATGTCTAGCATTTCAAATGTGGGAGTTAAGACACCATCTCATCTCAACGGGCTCATAGATTTTCATTAACCACCCCTCAAAGTGAGCTGTTGGCTTTGTAGCTTTAAATGGTTGTGGGTATTGCTTTACACAAGTTCTATCCGAGACCAGTCAGTGTGTCATACGTGGTTCCTTAATGTGGTATCTCCACTGGCTCTGCAAAACCAGCACAACAGACTGCCAGCACAGCAGCAACCACTTTTATTTTTCCATAGAAGGATGAATCACTCTCGAATGAACACTTAGTGACCCATGACTTAAAGGCCAAGATTAGCCCTAGCAACTGAAGCTCTCTGGGGTCCATAATCGATGCTGAGGGCTAAACACCCTGCTGTTTGCCTGAGCTCTCTCCCCTTGTCGTCCTATCCGAGTTACAGCAAAGGAGAAGCAATCAGTAGCCAACACAAATTTGTACAGTCAGATGAGAACACATAGAAGACAACTGTATCTTAAAGGATATTGCTGCCGATTTTCTATATTTTTCTTATTATCAACAAATGTCAATCATCATCATTAGCTTGTTGTGCTTGTTGTCACAACCTCCTGACTTTGTGCTACATTGTAAATTTCTCAAATAACTTCAGCACAAAGTCAAGAGGTTGTGATATGTAGCACAACATGCCAGCAAAGCTGTAAACGGAGCTGCATTCCCACACATGCTCAGTAGCGTCTGCTGTCCAAGGAACTACTCTCCAGAGACTGAAAACCTTTTATTAGTCTTTGGAGCTGTTTCTAAACAAACTACCGTAACTGGAATCTTTGTAATGAAGAAACATATAACCCACTGCAATGGTGTGGCTGAACAACAGAGGTCGACGGCAGAGAAGAATCAGATATATCAGGCTTTGGATAGACACACAATACTTGTAGGTAGGATGATTTCATTGTTGGTTTGTCTCTGCACATGAGACTTGTTGACAATAAGAAAAACAAAGATAATCGCCAGGCTTATCCTTTAGAAGGAATACTTTGACATTTTGGAAAATGTCTTTTCGTTTTCTTGCTGAGAGTTAGATAAGAAGATTGATTCCACTCTTGTCTGTACGCTAAATATTAAGCTACCACCAAATGCTGGTTAGCTTAGTTTAGTATATAAACTGGAAACAAGGGGAACAGGTAGCCTGGCTCTGTCTGAAGTTAATAAAATCCACCTGCCAGCACCTCTAAAACTTACAATATAACACATCATATCCTGTTTGTTTAATCTGTATAAAAACCCAAATGTAGAAAAGGTTCAGTTTTGAGTCTCCACTGGTTGAGAGGCACATAACTGCCATTAAACCAGTACTTGTTGTTTTGACACTTCAGTTTTGTACAGATTAAACAAATGAGATATAACATCTTAATGAGAGTGATATCAATCTTCTCATCTAACTCTCAGCAAGAAAGCAAATTAGCATATCTCCCAAAATGTCAACATTTTCCATTCATTCTATTTTTTTTGAGCTTGCCTCAAACATATTTATACAGTACATACAGAATGTCCCCTGAAGACATATTCGGGGTGGAGGAAGTCAAATCAAAGCGTCCAATCAGACATTTTGGCCAATTTCAGACTTAAAAAAAAAACAGCAGCAGCAGCACGCTCACAGCTTCCTGTTGTCATCTTCCTGTACTTTTTTGTTTGTCCTCTGAGTGACACTCACATGTTCCTTGTAAATTGAATCAGATGGGAACACTGTGTACACACCGTGCCTGCCTTGAATCAAGACCCCATGACCTTCCCACATGACTACTTGAGGACTAATTGCAATTGATGGTCTTGTCTATAGTGTTCTTTTCATTAGCAGCAGCCTTGTAAAAGCCTGTGTGTTCACAGGAGGACCATCAATTCTTATTTGTTGCATGACGCCACGGGAAGGATTGATTTAGACACTTATGTATGCTACATTAAGCATTTTACGTAAGCTTTACAGTGTAATTTGTTGAATTTGCTGTGGAATGTAAGAGGAATCATATTATCTGTATTAGGCAATCTTTCTCTAATCTCTCAGTTACCAGAACATGCTTATTTGACCTATGAGTGACTATGCAGAAATTTCACTATTGTTGTGTTTTTTTGAAACTGACAGGATTTTACATTCATTGTGCTTGAACATTACAAATTACAGTCTGCTAAAAACCACCCTGTGAATGTTAAAGGCCAGCGAACATCCTAACTGAGGGTGTTTTTTATTCTCTTGGGCAGTTTCCCTACAGCGAATGATATCTCAAACACTATAAAGTGCAATAAAATGCTGGAGGAACACACAGTATTTTTTTAATGCGATTATCTGCTCAAAATAATTTTCATACATCTTTGTCACACAAGTTACACAAGTTAGAGGACACGATAAGCCAACACAAACAGCTGGTACAGTAGAAGTTTATTAACTTCTTTCACAGGTTCTTGGACAGCACCCTCATCTTTTTCTCTCAGGAGTCACTTTATATTTTCAAGACAGAATGACAGTTGAAGTTGGCCAAATTAGCAGACAGCTAATAAAATAATTCATACATTGTTAAAATATTTGTTAAAACTCAACAAGGGGTGGAAATCTAGCTCAAGCATATCATCTTACAAAACGTTGACTGGACGGAATTTATTTGGTTCAGACCCCTGAAACAAAGGAATCCTTTATATTTATATAATAGTATCTTTTCATTGTGAATGGCCTTAGGGTGCCTCTTCATGCCCAGAGGTCAGGCCAGGTCATTACAAACAACATGCGCTTCACTGTTTGGCAAACAGTTTGTTCACACTATGTGGGATGTAAAAGCCATCAGCAAGTCTTTCAACCTCAGACAAATTTGTTGCAGTCGTTTTAGGGCGCTGAAATTGGTTTGGTTTTTTTCATGAAAATGAAATAAATGTTTTTTAAATATTTAATTGTCAGCGAATGCTCAAAAAGGGTTAAATAATGTAAGGAGGGAAGCTATTATCTATTACTTTTAATGTTTTCACTAACAGCCAATAAGCTTATTATGGTTCCCCTTTCATTTTCAAAACCAGAATATGTTAGGAGTTGTTCTACATTCATATGGAGCCAAACAAACCACACCAGTGTGTAAAGTTGCATGTAAATACCATATTGGTATTCATATTTGTTATATTATAAACATATTTGTCACATATCTAGTGCTTTATCTCACCCATCTAAGACAATGGTACTCAAAGTGGGGTGTGGGGACCCCTAGAGGTCCTTGAAGGGGTTCCAGGGGGTCCCCAGCAAAAAGGGGAATCGTTTATTTTCACTATAATTCCATCCATAAGTAACACAATGACAGACTGTGTGACTGTTTTGGTCATGAGTTTCATACACTTTTTGCAATAAAACATCTAAAAGCAAAAATCTTATCAGATGGGGGTCCATGGTCTAATTTGTGTCAGTTAAGGGGTCCTTGATGTGAAAAAGTTCACATCGAAAAAAAAGAGAACCACTGGGCTAAGACACCTCTGGCTTTACTTTGGCAACTGATAGCTGTCCTAAAGTGAAACATGATAAAATAACTGAGATTTTTCTATGGGTCTAATAAAATACTCTTAAGGGAAAGGAAGTGCTTTCTTTATAGGGAGGAGAATGAAGAATACACTTAAATAAAAGAAATCCTTCAGTAATTAAGACACATACTGAGTTAATTTTCATCCTTACTGATGCCAGGTATGTCCAGCAGACCCAATGAATGAATTGAATGAATTAATGAATCTCAGATGACCGCACAGATCAGAACTAAAATCTAATTATGGGCCAGTTTTCTCTTATATAGTTTTTTTTTTTTTTTTTTTTCAGAAAAATTCTCTCCCTTTTCTCTCTAATTTGAAAGGCCAGCTCCACTGCACTGTGGTCCATGTCACTGCTGACTCCCTCTGTTGGCCTGGTGAGGGTGTAGACAGCCATGTTTCCTCCAATGCACATACTGTTACCAGACACTTCCTTTCCCTTTCACTGAGAAGCTTTAAGCTTTTTGTTATTCTCCCCAGTTTACAATTTAGTCATCAGTCAATTCTCCATGTGTGCTACGGCCCCTGTTACTGCCAACCCCCTCTGACATTTTAAAAAACATCAATACACTGAAAACTGCTGCTTGTTGCTGCTGGAAACATTTTTGTTGAAAGCAGTGGGCCTGAAGCATGCAGTTATTGTGTCTGGCAATGCCTTTTGTCTTATAGCACCTGTTAGGACAGAACAAATTACACAACTCTCCGCAAAATACCTTCCAAAGTCAACTTAAGAAGAGGTTAAATCAGCCAGAGTAACTGGAAACATGGAGTGAAGAGATTTTAACCGACAGTTTGAAGTTTCATTGGAGCTTAATGTTCCCAGAGATTCATAATATTTCAACCAGCCCCCCCAAGTAGGAGTTTCTAGCACAGGGAGATAACACAATGCCCCGCTGGCTTCTCACCTGTGGACACTGCCACTTATTGAACCTATGTCTATGTGAGACATAGGTGTAGGACAACTGCAGTATTCAGATCAACAATATTCCAAATTTGGACCAATAGTCAAATTGTGAACACAATATTTAAATCCGACTTGTATGCTATGAAGCAGCAATCATTAAAAAATACTAAATAATGTTTTTAATCCATGGCAGCCGGCTGTTTCTTGGATAAGGCACAACAGTGAAAGCAGTAAAGTCAGCGTGTGTTTGGAACAGAGAATTATTTCTGGCTTCTCATGTCTCATGATCAGAACCATGTGTCCGCCACGTGGAGGGTTTGCTTTATTTGTTTAAGGCTTAAGGAGAAACATTTCAATGTTTCTTTGAGGACAAAAGACGGAGAGATGAGTAATACTCCATGTTAAAATGTTTAAGAAAAACATTGCCTTTGGTTGCAAAACTGTCTGTCTGCGGTTCTGACTTGGGAAACTGATAAGAGAAATGAGTTCTATTTATGACACTGTTGGCATTGAAAACAAACCTCAGAGAACTGCGATAAATTGAAGTGAAAGCACAAAAAAAAATGACAGAAAATAAAGCAATTAATGTGGTTAATAAATCAGATCAATTAATGGCAGGGATAGTTTATCAGTTTGCTTTTTTAACCAAGGTCACACATGGAAAGCTTTTATCATTTTAAATATAGTGTATGTTTCATTATAGTTATAGTACAAAAAAGGGCAAAGAAAAAATTGCAACAAATATGATTTTAACCACATTTTCACCAGCAGGCACCTTTTAAAAATCATATTAGGGCCATTTTACTTTTGCTAGTTGTACCATATTTATGAGAAAGTTTAAGTGTTGACATTTTCAGAGATTTGAACCAAACTCTTCTCAAAACCAAAGGCAGTGAAAAACAAAAGTATCACATATTTGTAAGAACACTTGAGGGCCACAAAATGCACATTTGTTCAGATACTTTTGGGGCCCTAAAGGCATTAAACGGTCAATTTAAGGGCATAATACACTGAATGTTTTAGCAAAATATTACCCCAGAGGCCCTTATTTACCTAACTCTAATACATGTCTGTAGGGAGGGTGTGGTGTTACTGTGTGTGCACTGGAAGGCAGAGGTGAAGGGTTTTGAATTCAATTGGCTCCCGCTCTCTCTTTGGATGGGAGGAGGCAGGGAGCCAGTGCAGCGACGCCTGGCAATGTCTTTGCGTTTAAATCACTTACACCCAGATCCTGGCCGTGCTGTTCAGGATATTGTGGAGCTTCTGTGAGACTCCTGCCAGGGATCCATAATCTGAATCTGCCAGAGTGAGCAAGACTTTGGAAATGCTCTTGAGACACAAGGAGATGGAAGCTCGCAAAACAGTTTTATCTAGCAATTGAAAGTCAAGTGAGGGTCGACTGCTGGTCGGTAGGGCAGAGGGCTTTGTTGTGCAACAGAGCGAAGATTATATGTAAATGTTGGACTCTGATTGTGGTGCAACCAACTAGGATGTCCCTGGTGTTGTTGTTGCTGAACTAAAGGAAGTTGTGTCTCATCTTTAAAGTGTCAAAGCAGATGCAAAGATATGATGAAGCAGCAGAGAGCAATACACAGTGAACATGGGATACTTTTTTGTATATGTTTGTTTACAGTATTCATGTTTATCTTTTACAGTTTTGCAATTTGCACGTTTTAACTATTTGAAGAAGTATACCCTATCGTATAACTGTCACTGTGTTGTATCACCAAACTTTATCAAGCATTACATAATGTGGACTTAAAATTGTAGCATGTGTTGAAACAAAATAATGTCTGTTATCACTGTGAAGCAGAATATTTGGGATTAATTTTGAAGATATACTGTATGTGCATCACAAGAATGCATTTCCGAAAGATTTATCCGTCCTGTTCTCTATGTGGTGCCATGGAGGGAGACATGGCACCACATGCTGTTTACTCCTGACAAATATAGAGGCGGAGAACCTGGTTCCCATGGAGACATTCATCTGTTTTGTTCTGGTGTGCACAAAGTGATCCAGGTGTTGGAGGGGGTCAGCAGAGTCTGAATAAGTGTTAATGAACTGAGCTGAGGGCTGCAGTGCTATGAGTTGCAATGGGAGTCAATTAAGACCCGCATAATATGATCGCACACACACACACACACACACAGAAACACACACCAAGGCATGGATGCAGCCGCAAACACACACATTAAAGTTCCTGCCAAGTTAAATGAAAAATCTCTACGTCAAGCTGATCTCATTAGTTAAGCTTCAAGGATCATCTATATATACAGTTTATCACCATATGTGTGTGTGTGTGTGTGTGTGTGTGTAGATGACTTGCCTTCATGTGAATCCTCTCAATCAGTTAAAATCTGTGCTATTATTCTTATGAAGTGCCAAATTTTAAGATTTAACAAGGAGAAAGAGGCTGATCAGGATAATAAATTCACAGGAAAGTCCTTCCAAGCACTGAGCTTGATAGTTTCACCAGGCGGCCAGTTACTCATGTCCTTTTCAAGATGAGCTCCCACAGAGGACTCATATTTTACAGAAAATATTCCTAAGTACTAATCCTAACAACTCTGTCAGCAGGCAGGTTGTTTTTCTGTTATCTACTGTATCCAGCAGTGGGACCCCTGAGTTGAACCCCCACAGATTACATCAGTGGAGAAAAAAACACTGAGAAGCTGTTCTTATGTTGTATTTAATATGTCAGAAACACATCTAAAATCTCCATATCTTGATATATTATGAAAAAAGAATACCACAAAATCACATCGACAACAATCAGACAAAACACCTCCAAACTGAAAACAAAAGTTTCAGTCACTAATTCTGTTTTAATCACACAGAATTTTGTAAAATTATAAGATGATGCGATGGCCACAGACTGTCGCCGCAGCCCTCCTGGTTACAAGCAGCTTGTCTGTATGTGTAGGGTACCTGCACCTGAGTCCTGAGTGGATTAACAGATCAGGTTAATATGATCCTTTCAGTGGAGATCACTGTCTTGACTGAGCCTCGAGGCATTACTCTGACAGCCTGGGGGTTTAAAATCGGGTAAAAGTGCACCTGCGCTGGTCAGCCTCAGAAAAACCTTTGCTCTGATAATCAAAGGTGGAAGAAGTGTTAATGGAATAATGTGGAAGTAGCATTTACCAATGTCTATTATTAAAGTTGATCTAGCTGAAGATAATTTAACTACATTATATACTGCTGTGTAGTTTTATCGGTAACAATGTCATATTTTATGAAATTGTCAAATGTTTTCTTTGCAAATCATTAATCCACAAATTAACTAGTAACTATAACTTTGAAATAAATGCAGTGCGGTAAAAAATACAAAATTTCCCTCTGAAATGTAGTGGAGTAGAAGTAGAAAGTAGCATAAAATGCAGTGAAGTACAAGTACCTCAAAATTGCACAAGTAGCTGAGTAAATGTGCTTAGTTATATTCCACCACTGCTAATACGGATAAATACATAATGTTGTTTTACAATGTACATTAAAGGCTACTTAAAGTAGATGAAAGGAGCAGAATTTCCTGTTTTTCTTCCAATTAAAGCTTTAACTCCATCAATGCAGCATGTTAGCAACCAAATATACCTGATAGTATTCACATGCAATTATTAATCATTTTATTTTATTGTATTACATTGTATTTTATATATATTAAGCTGACTGGCTCACTGTCTTTTAGGAGGATAACTGGAGTGACACCTTTGATCTTTATTAATCATTTACTGAAATGAATTAAAGCAGATACAATATTAATTGTGGAACACAATGAAACAAGACACCAACAAATTATACTTCAGAATGTCACCCTTTTTTCAAAAAAATACATTACATACATACATTATAATCTGCAATACTTCAGAAAACAGGCAGTGGTGATTACACTTCTATCCAGGAACATGTCTATATAATCCACTTAATGCTGCAAAAATCTTCAAGCCATTATTATACCGCACTCTGAGAGTGTTGATCTTTTCTAGGAGGACACAGCTGTTGTTATTTCTAACAAACATCTGCTATAGGGAAGCTAGAGGGCTGTCAGACTTCACTTTATTATGATATGCTTTCTGGCAATATGTTAATCTGTTTCATAAATTATATCAATGGCTGTAAAATTCTGGACCATTTAAGTCAATATTTCACAGATGTCATGTCAGAATTTAAAGCACAGTCAGCAGAAATTCCTCTCTCTGAAAAACATCTCTGATCATTAGTTGAATAAAGTTGATGAAGAAAGTCAGAACGAAGACTTCGCACTGATCATAGCTGTCACGTTATCTTAAGACTCTCAGGATAGTTTGTAATATCCAAGAGGCCACAAACAAGACTGCAGGACAGAAATGATTTTAACAGCAGTTGAATTCCCAGTTTGATTCTGTACCCACTCATTGATTTCTCTTTTTTTTCTCTCTCTCTCTGGCAGCTGCACTCTGCTGATTACAGCAGTTTGAGTTAGAGTTTGGATCAGCTCCAGATCCAATACAGCACTGAAGAGAGGGGAAGCCCTCCAGTTAAGTGCTGCTCTGTCGATGCACTTCATCAGTCTAAATGCCGAGTTGCTGTATACAGATCATAAAACATTTCATTCTAAAAGGGTTTTACTGCAGTGTATCGTCATATTTTATGTGTTATTTGCAGAAATACAGGTCAAATATTATCATGGATAACTATGCAAACCTGCCTTTAGTGTATTATATGTAGAGCAGCTGTGTATACCGTAACTCTGGAGAAATAGGATTTGGGCAATTAGCTCACATTCATTTAAGATGGTTCTGTCTGACAGTAAGCTGTGCAGAAGGTCAAAGGTCAGATCTGAGTACATGTGAAGGTTTGTATACATCAGCCTCTTTGACCTAATAGCCTACTTCTCTAAGAATCCTAAACATTTACATTTAAGATGCAACAGCTGACCAAGAGTCAGAGACATATTGCAGTGTAAATGATAATGTTAATAAAATAGGAAGGTTATAATTAAGAGGTAAAAAAAAGAGGTTTACAATACGTAGTTTCTCATATTAGTCATAATAATGTTGAGAAGTGGTCACCAGATGTTCTTCCCTCTGTTTATCCGTCTGATTTTGTTCTTCTTGAGAGCATTTTCAGTGCGTCATTTCTTTAATCCTTCTTTCAGTTTTACATTTTCTTATGTAGAGGTAGTAGCATTAGTAGCCAATTATTGTCTGTTTCTTGATTTTTTATTATTGAATGATTTCCATTGCTGATTAATGTGAAGTAAAAATGTTCACAAAGTGTATTTTACGGTCTTTACTTACACATTTTAAATACTCCATTAACCAACTCATAATAATCCTCATAACTTCACACTCATTCTCTTCCAGTGTTTCAAGTAATTAAATTCTTCTCCAATAGTAGTAAATGATCATGTGATAATTATTATGATAAATCGAACTCTTAATAGAGTTTTAGACAATCCATAAAGTACATATGTTACTGGTATCTCTGCTTTCATTTCTTGTCAAAGAGTTTCAGGTTTGATGTTGGCAAAGGAAAGTGAACCAAAGCTTGATCTCTGTTGTCCTCTAGTGGCCACTCACTGTCACTGCTTCAATGTTTTCACACATTTTATTGTACTAAAAAATGTTTTATGTAAGATTTTGGGCTGAAAATCATTCCAGATACTGTATTCCATCGACCTGTAAGGTAAAATGTGTTAAAAATCAAAACTGGAAAGATCTAGTCTATCAAAGCATCTGGCTGTGTTTCCTTCATTTCAATTCATCTTTTTTATTGGTACCATCACTGCATTCACTAACTTAATTTTTGGTGTATGTCCAAATGACACAATGCTTTAGTCAACAGTTGTATAAATACTGTTGATAGAGTAACAGAGTAGTCATCGTCTTCCCATCACTGTGTTTAAACCGCAGGACTTTAACTGTGTGAGCACTTCCTCTTCTCAAATTCTGTTCCCCAATTCAGGAAGTTAGCCTTGAAAAGGCTTCGCTGCAACATTGTCGGTACTTAAAGGTTATTGAGGATGTCCAGATGATTCATTTATGCTCACTGTATTTTTCTCTGACTTCTCAGAAAGTGAACGTGGGAGACGTCCCTCCTTTCTGTGAAATCAGACTCATGTCCTGAACTTTCAATGAGATGCATTTAGAAGGAACAGAATGTAGCTATGAGCTCATTCATCCAAATGAGCCAAAAAAAAAGAGTCTGATACCTCCAACTCTCAATTTAATGATACCTCAAGGTATTGAGGTATCAAGATGTAAATTCACTTGGTGGGTTCTTTATAATCCACAGTTTTTCTTTGAGTGTATTATCAAGAATTCAACTCAGTGTGAGACACAGAAGGCCTTAAGTTCAGGGTTTTACTGTAAGACACTGACAATGTAATTGTAACAGAGCTGGTTCAAGGCCGGCCAGAGACCTTTATTGGATGGCTTACTTCTTGTCTCTGTGTTGTCTCTCTTACTTTTCTATTATCTCTCTAATATAGCTAATAAAAGCAAGATATGAAGAAAAGAAACATTAAAGATATGTTATTCAAGGAAAGGTGAACTGTAAAACACTGATAAATTTTGGTAGATGAATACGTAATTCCTATATTTAATGTATCATGTTAATCTCAATCCATAGAATTATTATTGAGCACTTCTCAATCATTTTCTATTTAATTTTTGATCAGATGTACTGCATCCTAAATCAGTGGTTCCCAACCTGAGGACAAGATATATTTGAGGGTTTGTAAGATGACTAACAGATAAGAAAGAAGAATTAAACACATCTCTGATTTACATGATCTGTGCCTTTTTTATTCTGAGATATTGCACCTCTTCAGACCTCTAAAATTGAAGCAATTTGAGAGCAGAACATCATTTTTTGGTTGAACAGCTTACAACTCATAAACATATGGAGCCTGTGATGAGAGTATTCTTGGCTTTAAAGCATCAAATAACAAAAGTGTATTTACTGTCAGACATTCAACATGACTCATAGTACTCAAACTGTGGCAGCTTCTCTGTTTAGAGCAGCAGACTCGAGGTTTACCAGATGGTGGAGCTCTCTGCTACAGGTTCACTTAACACTGTGAGTTGGAGCTGACACAGTGAACACCTCGTTATCATCCATCACCACAGCAGATAAAATAATGTTTGTCTGTGTGAGTGTGTTTGTTTGTTGGAGGAGGAGAGGAAGAGCGTGGATTTCTCTGACATGTATAGAGCTCAGTGTGATAATGTGCCAGACAAAGGTGGGTATAAAGTCTTTGTGTGGGATCTGTTTTCCATGAACTCTGATGCCTAAAGTCCTGTGAACAGACGTGTTGGGGCAGGAGCAGGTGGTCTGAGGTATGCCTGTCAGGAGCCGCTCCCCGGCTTCTTCTCTCCCTGTGTGGATAAGTTTTCCCTCCCTGAGGCAGCACATTTCTGCAGCACTCACAGCTACATGTAGGACAATGAAAACACATTTTTAAAAATGTTTTCAGGGATTCTTTTAAGTTACTTTTCAAAACTCAAGTTTTTTAAACCCTAAACCGTTTTTAAACCAGACATTTAAATCCTCTTTGCCACTGAGGGGGATGTGTGTAATGATCTGTGTTTCTCTCAGAGCTGATAGTCACATAATTGCTCCTGAAACATTATACATACATTTTATTTACAGACTCCTTCCCTCCTTGGACGGCAATGACACAGTGTCTGCAGCCTGGCCTTTGTATTGTGGGGACTTGCTGTGATGCAGCCATATGAGAAACATGGGGGGAGTAAGGGCGGGATTTTTTTTCCTCCCCCACACATATGCACATGCTCGCACACACTCAGATACACTGATGACTACTCCTTTACCTATGTGTATGTTTAAAGCATAAGGCAATATTCAGTATTTTTCTTGTTGTTAACAAATTCTATGAAAAGACTAAAACCAACTATGAATTATCCTCTTCAGTATTGCATTTGTAGCCAAAGTTTGATATATTTTATACCTCAAATGCATTATCTACTGCTGTTTGTGTAATATTTTCTAATAGAGATAATTAGATAAAACTCCACTCTGGCTCTCTATCTCTCTAGCTTTCAGCCAGAATCTCCAAAATTACTGGAGATCGTCTTTATCTACCTTCGATGTCCTACCTGCTAATGTTTGTGTCTCCATCTTATTCTTGTCTGTAAACTTCTGTTTGATGGGTTTTGGTCTGATGAAGCTGCAGATGTTAGAGTTTGACCCTGCTTCTTTACTATCTACATGTATGTGTTACAGATCAAACAAAACAAAACCTCAAAACAAAAAAAAACATAGCTAAGAAATGAGGATTTTATTTTACATAATATGAATGAATAGTGGCAAAATCCCAAACAAAGCAAAGTAACAGGTGCAAAACAGTGTCAACGTCAGCAGACTGTTATAAGTTATTATTCAGACACTGTGTAAAAATCCTGAATGTCCTGAACATGTTGAATCTTTCATTTGAAAAATAATTCAAGCTTTAATACATATTTATCGTACTTGTGTTCTTAGTCACAGTTATCATACATGTTATTTAATTTCAAAGTGACATTAACTGTTGATGATTTGTGTAGATCCTTGTTTTTTTTATTTTTATTTATGTGTGTGATCTATATTGGCTACCAAAAACCCCCAACAAATATAAACATACACCAACACAACACCTGCAAATGTACATGCTGCAAAACATTTAACCATTCTAAATCATATATGAAAGACAACGGGAAGATATATCCACTGTAAAGACAGTTCTCTTCCATTAGCAGAGGCTGGATGGAGTTACAATCCACCTAGACGTAGTCCCTGCCCGGGTCTGCAGAGCGGGTTGGTGGGTAGCGTGGAGATTTCCCTGAGCCTTTGCTGGAGCAGTTGCAGCAGAGGAAGCCTCCCCCTATAATGATGAGACATGCAGCTCCCCATCCGACGTACAGGGCACTTCCAAATTCAAACCTGTGAATGATGCACAAGGAGTTGAGATATTGAGAGTTTTTTTTCCCACATTTACCTGCATCAATTCAGTAAGATTCATATCAGTGACTCACAATCATTACAATGTTTTGATTCAAGCTGTTACACAAAAAAGTGTAGAGGGGAAAAAGTCTGCACTTCTGAATGATAAAAAGGAGAACAACAGCATGATAAACATGTGAGTGTGTCCGTCCCCTGAGTCATCACACACAACCACAGTGATACCTGATAATTAGTGTGAAATGACAGAAGGAAAGTGTGACCTCACCTTGAGTTAGTCGGAGTGAATGGGTTGTAGAAATCTTGTGCTATCCTGTGGCCATACCAAGATGTTCCCACCAGAGCAAGCAAACCTGGAAAACCACAAGAGGCAAAAACATTTCACTACAAGCTAAATCATGTCCAAACATCATTGCTTTATAAAGGTCAAAACTAAACAAACAGGTGTGGTGCATTTTTGCAGTTTTGATGTTCAAACAGTGTGTGTTCTCACATGTGTGCATCTGAATGAACTCTGACCTGCAATAATGAAGATAACTCCTCCAGCTAGAGCCACTTTGTCCTTCTGCTGCGGCTCCTCTGCCATACAGGTGGTGCACTTCATGCCCACCGTCGCCACCAAGATGGCAATAAAGCACAGCAAGATGGAGGACAACATCAGCCCTCGTGTGCCCTGTACAATCCCTGGAGACCAAGACATAGGATCATTTCATTTAAGCAGGTTTTAAAATGAATTTGTGAAGTTCTTTTCCTGATGTCTCTGTCCCTCTACACTTTCTAAATGCACACATAAATATGAATCACAGACAATGATAACACCCCTCTTTCTTTAAAAAAAATTTAAAAAAAAATAAAAAGCTTAAATAAAACCATCTGGGTGGCCACAATTAATTCAGACTTATTTTCATAATGCACATAAATAGTAAAGCACTTAGCAAATAGTTAATAATTGGCCACACGAGTCTCTGTTTTCATTCTCAGTGTTCTTCTTCTTGTTTACAGCAGGCAGGGATTCAGATGACATGAGTCACATCCAGCTGAGTGATACTCAAAACATTCCTTCGAATGCTCATTCATCAGAATGATGAATGAGTATCTTATTATATCTAAGTCATAAATTCATTTGTAAAGATATATTTACATTTGACATCTCACACTATCAAGCACAGTGTGAAAACTTATATTCCTTCTTGTTCTTTTTATTTCCCTTTTTTCAGACTGTTTCTCTTTGATCAGCCAGCTGCTGGTATTTGACTGACATGTCTCTGCATGCATGAGGTCTTGTGGAGAGAGGAGGACACTTTCTTAGACCTCTAGGGAGGTTTGTATGACCACAGAACTTTACACATTCCTGTTTTACAATGATTTTTAAACTCTAAACATGAGGCATTTCATAAATCAATTGCATGAATTCACTATTGATCCAATTCTAAATATTGTTTAAGTGATGTACTATTCATGGTGCCATGATTTTCTTCCTACTTCCTACTTGAAAAGGAAGAAAATTTACTTTGGAAATAATAATTATAGGCTCAGTATACTCTGATGAGATGGTATATATGTTGATAGTTGTAAAGTTGTCTCATTGTTAAAGACATGACATGTAAAACAACATTACCTGGTAGTTGAAGAAGTGAATCATACACTTTACACTGAATTTGACCCGTGCTCTGTGACGCACAGGTCTTCCACAGCCCTTCATACAGCGCCTGAGCTGTTATGATGTTGTCTCCTGCATAGGACGAAGCTTTCCACTCCACCATGACTGTGGATGCTATTGAGCCGATGAAGCCCAGGAAGGCCAGCGTGAAGCCAAGAAGCTGTATTCCACCATTGGCCATTGTTAAACTAAGCAAAGTAAAATGGCAAAAGATTTTAAAAAATCCCTCTAGTTATGTAGAGATTGAAAAATTCCAAAATTAGCTTCCTTGACGTAGTTCCTGATGGTTTTTGGCGTTGGATCTTTTCCCAAGCAGTGTTGTCTCCTGTGCATCCTCAAGGAGTAACCTGGAGGGGAGGGAGGATCAAGGAATACCATCACTGCTGTCTGAGGTTGGGAGGAAGAGTACGACACCTGGTGGAGGTGATGGTCTGCTGCAGAAACTCTGATGACTCCTGAACCTCCAGATTTATGGTAAATTCTCAGTGGAAAATGCAAAGTTGCGTACAGTTAAACGACATAATCTTCACATTTTGTATTTACACCAGGTGCCAGTTTCTGTTCATATAAAGTCTGCTGTACTTAAAGAGCAAAATAAATAATAGATGCAACTGTTATTATATATAAGGCTGCAACTAAAGATTATTTTCACTATCGATTAATCTGTTGTTTATTTTCTTGATTAATTAATTAGTTGTTTGGTCCATAAAATGTCATAAAAAGTCATAACATGGTGAAAAATGTCCATCACTGTTTCCAAAATGTGTATATATGTGAATATTGTAGATTAATGCTTCATGTCACTCTGTGTTAACTACTCTACACTACTACTACTGCGCTGCCATTTTGGCCAGGTCTATGTCAAGAGACTTCCTGGTTAAATAAATAAAATAAGCAAATTCATCAGTAGAGATAGGAGTAGTTGTAATAGTATTTGTTATTTCTGACTCAAAAAAAAACAACATTTAACTGGGAAGAGTGATGAAAGCAAAGATCTGTTTGTTTTGTTTTGGTAAACAGTGACTCAACTCTGACAGACTTTTGCTCAAACTAACCAAAAGAAAGCATTTCTTTCTTCTACAAGTGTATACTGTAGATGTGTATTATAATGTGGCAACAAATAAAAGTCAACTACATTGTTCTTATTGCGTTCTGATTTGTTGATTTGCTGAATCACAGGAACATCAGCTGATCTCAGGAGGATCTTTTCTGTTGAGAGCAAATGAAAGCATGGCAGGAGTTGGCCAATGACCAAAGGTTTTGTCTTGCCTAATTCAGGCTTCTTTTTTTTTTTTTGCTCTCTCAGTCAGCTGGCTCATAGATCCAGAGGTAAATTGATTTCAATGCTGCGTGAACCCTGTCACACAAAGGTATGTAGAATTTCATTTATTCAAATAGGATAATACAGTTGTTTCTACTGTTGAATGTCACTCATTCTTCTTTCTGTGAATATTTGAGTTTGTCCGCTCTTATATCACAACCATGTTGACTTCAATTTACTTTAATTCTTGTAAACTTATTTCATGTTTTGACAGTGAAAAATGGACAAAGAACTGCGCCTGACTCTGCTCCTGCTGCTGCTTCTCTGTCACAAAGGCAACACAGAGTCACAATACTCTTGTCCATACAGATGCCAGTGTTTCACTCCGGTCCAAGTACTGTGTGCTGATGAACGGATGACATCCTTACCCAGTAACATGTCCAAGCAGGTCAAGGACTTTATCATAATGACATCAGCCGTGGCGTACCTGTTCCCGCATACCTTAGAGGAGAGCCCCCAGCTCAACAAGCTTATCTTTTTAAACAATGCCCTGCGAAGCATTCACGCTCAGGCTTTTGAGCCTCTGACTGAGCTGCAGGAGCTGGAGATCAGTGGGAACCCCTGGCTGGAGCACTTATTTGTGGGGACATTTTCGAAGCAGGGAAACCTGACCAAACTGCTGCTAAACTACAACAGGTTTGAGACCGTGCTTCATGGCATGTTTGACTCCCTTAAAAATCTACAGACTCTGCAGATGAAGGGCAACATCCTATCAAATTTGCCCACATTTCTTTTCCTGAACCTGCACAATCTGCGCATCCTGGATTTGTCCCAAAATAAGCTTGAAGAGGTGAAAAGAGAGACTTTTTCTGGTCTGGTTAGACTGGAGATCCTGAAAATTAACAACAACCTCATAAGCAATATTTCGTCAAACACATTCGACAACATTTCTCAGCTGATAGAGCTTAACTTGGAGGGGAACAAGATATCAGAACTTGCTGACAATATCTTCTCTGTGTTAACCAAACTGAGGGTGCTGAACCTCCGTGGAAACCTTCTTACAACCTTCAGCGATAAAGTGTTTGGATTCGAGGCTTCAAATTTAAAGGAGCTGAACCTGAAAGGCAACAGGCTGACACAGCTGTCCTCTCTAAGCAGTTTGACGTCTCTTACTGACCTTATCTTGTCCTCCAATGAGCTCACAAACCTTCCTGAGGACATTTTCACAAATGTTACAGCCCTGGAGAATCTGGACCTCTCTGAAAACCAGCTCACCTCGCTGCCAGAAATGATCTTCATTGATCTCCTTGGCATCAGGGCGATCCACCTCCAAAAGAACAACCTGAGCAAGCTGGACGCCAAACTGTTTGAGGACCAGATGCTCATTCAGCAGCTCTACCTGTCTGACAACCAGCTGGAGAGTCTCCCACTGGGCCTCTTGGACCCGTTTGTCCTCCAGAGCACAGTGAGACTGCACGGGAACCCCTGGAAATGTGACTGCCACTTGTGGTATCTGCATGACTGGGTGCTGAAAAACAGCCAAGACGTCGAGATGCTGGACAGGATGCTCTGCGAGAGCCCAGGCTTTCTGAGGAAACGGACAGTCATCTCCATTGACAAGGACCAGCTGGTGTGTCAGGTGTCTAAAGATGAGATGTCTGATCTCAGCAGCTGCAGCCTGCAAGTTTCCAGTGACACCATGACCATCAAGTGTAAAGTGGATAAATGTTCTCCACTGACTGTGAAAGTACAGTTTCAGGAGGATGATGGTAGTGTTGAGGAGCATATTTTGAAGAGTGAGTTGGCTGAACATTTTCAATGCAACAACGAGACAACGATTGAGAGTCCCATTGAGTAGATTTCCACTTTTATCCAAATTTATCAGAATTTATTCACGTGCATTTAGTCTTTCCTCATACTAAGAGTCGCATTATATGTTCTGACTGTCAGAGTCAATACTGTAAACAAACCTCTAACTCAGCAGCTGATAACCAGTAAACATGAATGCGGCTGAATGATAACAGGGGTGAATGAACCTTTTCTTGCAAGGTTCAAAGTTCAACTCACTACTTTTTAAGATCCTGTCAGCGCTAAAAGGAACTGTGAGTAACATGTTAATCATCTGCCAACATATGTTTAGACTGTAGTGTGTTTAATGCCCAGAAGACGCCTCTGGTTCTCCTCTTTATGTACACAGTAGACTAGACTGTCCACAGCCTTCTTGATAACAAGTAGGTCGCAGAGGACACTGAAGTATCATCAAGACAGTGCAGAATGCTTCTGACTATTTGAACACAGGCTATTTTGAAACCATCGATAAGTTTTGGAAAAGCAGTGCATGTTAAAAAATGTCAATAAATTCACTTTTACCATTTTGAAAAGACAGGATACATTGTCTTTCCTAAAAGCAAAAATATACATAATTCTTACATAATGTGATCACAAGGTTTTAGCTGGGAAACTTACCCTCTTTCATCTGGAGCTTTTTTAAAACTTTTTTTGTATTGAAGACAAATGCAAAAAAAGAAAATGTGTACAAAGCAATGAAAGGTTCACAAGTTTTTTTCATCTTAACATTTAACATAAACTTAACCACCCCATCACCCCTTCATCATCTATTTCTCCCACGGTGTTATCCAAAATGAATGTCAAATGAAGCAAGAGTCTGGACTAATGCAAAAAAGTAGGTAAACACACAAATGTCAGTACAGAAGGAGAGAAATGAAAAAACAGTTCCCATTAGAACTGTACATTGTAAAATACCTCATCTCTCAAATTTTCAAACTTAGATCTCATCAGATGAGATCATAATCTCTAAAACAGATTATGGGTTTCCAGTAGGAGTATAATTTAGCTGCTGATCCTCCTGCAGGTGGCAGACCAAAGTT
Organism: Thunnus thynnus; assembly: GCF_963924715.1. Classification (NCBI taxonomy): domain Eukaryota; kingdom Metazoa; phylum Chordata; class Actinopteri; order Scombriformes; family Scombridae; genus Thunnus; species Thunnus thynnus. The sequence goes on from NC_089528.1 coordinate 10,867,288, forward strand.
TGCAATTTCAGGTGACAGGGGTACATTTCTGTTGAGTACTGTTTTGAAGAATGACTCACAAAATCTTGCCAGCTTGGGGCAAGACCAGCACGTTCTGTATGTGTAAGAGAGTTCGACATAGAGTTTAGTAGAATTTGTCAAAGCTGTCAGCAACATCAGGGTAAATTCTGGCCTTGCTTAAATGCACTGTGAAGGTCTGTGAAGACCAAGCCTCGGACATGAAGATGAAGAGTTGACTGCTTCTAAGGCATCATCCCACCAAGCGTCAGAGAAAATCTTCCCCAATTCCTGCTCCTAATGTAATCTAATCTTCTGAGTTCCAGAGGTTTTATCTACTGCAATCAGGTTACACAAATATGAAAAGTGGCCTTTTGCCAGGTCTAAAACATGGAGGAGATTGTCAATACAAGGGTGGAAGGGGAAAATTAGTGGTGTATTTATTTTTTAAGGTTTCTAACTTGAAAATATCTGAACAGATCAAGCTGCAGCGAGTTATAAAAGGTGCTAATTTCCAGTAAAGCTGCCAAATATACCATTTATATACAGATCCTTGAATGTGCAAAGTCTTTTTCATCTAATTCAGAGGATGGGAAAAGATGATTATTACTAAGTGGAGTTGCAAGAATTATGAAGGCATTTAAAGCTTTTTTAAAAGTTGATCGAGACCAGGCAGTCATCATCCCCTGAGACTCCTCTGATCACCCCAATGCTCCTGAATACTGAGAGGGATGATAAAGAGCGAGAGACCAGAGCAGGGAGGAGGGAAGCCTCGACACAACAAGGCACACAGATGGCTACACCTTGAATGCAGCACTCTAACCCACGGTTAATAAGGGTCAAAGGCCAGAGGGTCGATTGGGTCCTCGGTCCGAGTTGAATGACATCACAGTTCACATGACAAAAAGTGGTGGCTGTCTTACTTCCAGAGTTTGGAGGGATGGCCTCAAGAGGAGGTAATCCTCACTTGACCAAAACTGTAGGGTAAACTGGACATTTAACATTTAACGGCTAATGAGCAACAAGACGTGGAAGTCGTTAAATGCATGTTTTTATTCAGTAAGAGCAGAAGGGTTCAAAGTTAATAACATATAAATTATGTAGAACAGCTAAAAGAGCAAATAGTATAGCAGTTTCCAAATTTCTAAATACACTCTGGTGGGGAAAACACCAACTGTAGAATTACAGATATGAAATGGAACTTCAAATTTGTTCTTAAACGGCTACTCTAATCAATAGTTTTATATTAACAATGGATCAAAATGACTATGTATAATGTGAAAGGTGTCACTCTTAGTGACAAACCCTCAGAGAATTGTTAGCCAACTACATTTCTGCTCAGCTCTACTGAGCATTTTAGTCTCCATTATCAGCAAATTGTTTTGGCTCAGCCTCACCACTCTCATCAACTTTGTGTTTTCAACAAAAAAGCTGTCATAATGTTAGCAACTAGTTTGTGAACATAGTTTAGCATTTAGCAGCTATTTTTCTAGGAAGTTGGTAGATACTAAAACAGAGTTAAAAGGAGAGGAAATATTGGACTTCAAACCATCAGGTGGCCAAGAACTTGACTCCAAATGAAAGATAATGTTTCTTTGTATCTGCTGGATGTAAAAATAAGCAACTGTTTGCTAACCGGTTGGCCATATGAACTTTATAATATCAATGTTGTGTTTAGAACTTGTTGTCTCCAAATCAAAATTAATTAATGCAGGTTTAAGTTTAAGTTTTAAGGGGACTTTATGAGGAACTTTATTCATAATATTCTGTATCTTATCCATGTTTTTATAGCTGCACAGTTAAATCAAATGAAAATATGTTAGAGCTGTTTTATGCCAAATTTGTACTCATTTAGCTAAACGTCAGCCCAGTATTTGGTACCTTTTTTTTTTTTTTTTTCGAAAATTGTCATTTCTACCAGTTTAAAGTTTAAACTAAAAGTTAACTAATGTTCTGTGGGTTTGAGCAAAGCCTGGTCACAGAACATGTATTTGTATAACTGAAATCACTGAAGGGTCCAACATAGTTTCAGAGGTTAACGGAGTTATCTTCAGCACTCAAATCACCTGTCAACATCCTTAACTGCCAATTACTCTCATTGCCTGGCAAACTTACAGCCGCAGGGTCTGAGTGCTGTCCTGAGAGGTGGGATGAAAAGCAGCTCTTAACCCCCTGGTCAGATCCCATCTCTCTGTCCCGCTTAGTGGGCAGTTAGCGCCGGACACCACGCTCCACACAGCAGCTCTTCAGACAGGAGAGGAAAGAAACAGAGGGGAGGACACATTATCTGGTGAGACGCACAATGTCCAAAACAACACAAAGCACTGGGGGGTTTCCCACAGAGTTTAGAGTGGCCAGTGAGGAGGGAGGTGGCGAGGGCAGGGCAGGGTCCTCAGGACAAAGAGCAGAGGTCATCTGAGACTCAGTGCTTGGGGCAAGAATTCAAGAGGAAGTTTTAATCTGAAAATGTTAACTAATTTCAGATCTAGTTGTCGTGTGGGTGTTCGCCACCAGTTTGATCATTCATAATGTTATATAGTATTAAAAACAAGGGGCAAAAAACATAAAAGTAAATGGAATATTTCTCTCTACTCTAATTATCATGCTCATTGTTTTTTTTCAGCATCACATAAATGAGTTCAGCCAGTCGTGAAATGATAACCAACACCAGTTGCTATTATGCGGACAGGTGTCTATTAGATCCTCTCTCTCAGCCTATGAGAGGGTGACACACATCCTCCATGATACGATGACCCAAACATTTCAAGAACACAAATAGACCATTTTGCACGCTCAAAATGTGAGCCTTGCCTACAAACAAGAGTCAATATTTACCCCTCAGTGCACCCAGACCCCCGGGTGGAGGCTAAATTGGTGTTGCTGACCAAATTAAGAACAGCTGACCTGATGTGGGTGTTAAGTGGACGGGGAGATGTCACCAGAATGGTAATCTTTTAGCATACTGGTACATTGCCCTTTGTCTTATCCGTCCCTATTGGAGGATAACAAGAGGCTATAAGCTCCTTATCATCACATTACAATTATCGAGCATGAATCAGGAACTATGGCCCTCTGGACCCTGCTCTCATACAGCTATACTTGTTTTGTTCCCAGCTCCCCAGATGGAGAGGTTTTTATTATGCATGCATTCAGTCCTTCATTGTATATTACTAATCTTTCTAGTATCTAGAGTCACTGCATGACCAAGCAGTTAGCTGCTGCAAGACAATTGAAATACCTCCCACACTCCAACTTCCAGCAGCAGAGGTAATTTCTGAAGTGGCGTTTGTTTCACAATGGGGAGACATGCTTAAACTATCAGTAAGTGCATCTTACAAATTATGGTTTAGTACAGAATTTCATTGGTACCTTCATGTAAAAACCTTGCGGTGTCAGATCTTGCCTCCATGTATTGAGAGTAAATCCGTAAGTAGCCTGAATGCTAAAGTGTCAAAATTATAGTATTGCAGTTTTGCTGAGCAAAATAGCAATGATATGTATGCAGTTATAAATGTTAACAAGTTGTTAATAGATTTTGGTCCAGATGCACTGCAGCTTTTTCCAGAGGGTAAGTGGTCAAACAGCCTGTTAAGGGTTCTTCCTGATCAATTCAAGATCCAGGTCAAGACCAAACTTTTTAAAGGATTGGTCATTTTCTATATTTTCTATATTTTTCTTACTGTCAACAAACCTCATGTGCAGAACCAAACCAACAATGAACTCATACTACTTACAAGTATTGTGTGTGTATCCAAAGCCTGATATATCATATTCCTCTGTGCAGTAGACCTCTCTTGTTGTCCAAACCATTGCACTGAGTGACATGTTCCTTTGCCCTGAAGATTACGGTCATGGTAGTTTGTTCAGAAATGCTTCCAAAAACAAATATCAGCAATCACGTTTTGAATCTCTGGTGGGTAGTTCCTTGGACAGCAGACGCCACTGTGCATGCGTGGGAACATGGCTCTCCGTTTACAGAGCTTTGCTAGCTTGTTGTGCTACATATCACAACCTCTTGACTACTACTACATTTGAAAATTCTCAAAGAACTTGAGTACAAAGTCAAGAGGTTGTGATATGTAGCACAACAAGCTAGCAAAGCTCTGTAAACGGACACATGTTCCTGTGCATGTGCTGTGGCCTCTGCCTTACACAGAACTACTCTCTGAGTAATTGCGGATTGCTGTTATTAGTCTAGGAGCCGTTTCTGAACCAACATGTCACCCAGTGCAATGGTGTGCCTCCTTGGTGTGTTTTTAATAGTTTTTGGACATCATTGGAGATCTACAACACAAAGGAATGAGATGTATTAGGTAAATAAGCATCAACCAAATGGGTTTTCACAAACTGGCAACACAAAATTTGTCATTAAGGGTAAGACTGGTGATATTATGTAAATATTTTTAATTCTATTTTGGAAACACAGACAATGCAAACAAGTATTGCACCTCTCAACTGATCAAACCATTTGTGACCAGGCCAACCGTTTAACCAGATATTCCAAATAATATTACAATAAACTGTGTAAGTCAAGACAGTAAGTCAGAAACTGATGGACGTTTGAATAATAATTTGTTTGCCTAAGTAAGTAATAATTATTTAAAACCTGTATGATCAACTGACTGCTCCTACTTCTTGCCCTAGTGGATCTTTCTTTCGCAATGTTCCTAGATCTCAACAATTAACTTGGTGAGTTATTAGTACCAATACAAAAATACAAAAATAAGACCCAAGTTGTAACAAACTGGAATAATCCCTTAAACTTCCCTTGATCTTCTCCAGGCTGTCATGTTCACTCATTTGATGCCTCACACATGTTTTTTTCAGTTTTGCAGGGTTGGCCAGACCAGAAAGTTACAGCTGTAATTGGAGCATCCGTATTATGGGATGCCTGACTTTGAAAGGACTCCTGCAGTGAAAGTGTATCTTTATGGCCCTCTTCATAAGCCTTCATGGGCATATGGCCAAGAACCGCATGAAGCCAGAGAAAACAAGACCCCCACCCCTGTCCCCGACATTCAATACAACATCTCCTTTGAAGATGCGATGACTCATGATGTATTACCAGTGTTACTTGGTTTTAATGCCACACCATCACCACTCTGAGTGGGTCCAAAGTGATAAATTTTGCACTACCAGTGTAATGGTGTCATGCTGATACTAAATCCAACCCCGGAAACTACACTTCCACCAGTATGTTGTTTGGTTTTTCCAAAACAACGAGCTAAATCAAAAAGGGAGGCAAAGGGACAAAGAGCATTGTTCATTCACCATTGATATCGAGTGCATAATCTATTCATTAGCCTTGATGTGAACCGCTGTGGACTACTTCGACCCCCATCAAGCACCATAACAACTCTAAAGAAGAATACTACGCCGATTCACCCACAGAGGCGGAGGAGGTGGAGGTTTCCGGTGTGTGTCAGAGGGAACCTGTCACTGTTGTCACTGTGTTTGTGAGAGGAGGCCATCAATCATGGAGCACAGCGAAGGGGCAGACCCTACCCAGCTTCATGTTTACCAATCTCTGCTTTACAAGGTTTGGGATAACTGGGCATCTTAACTGATTGGGGAGGGGCAGGGAGTGGGGATAACAAACCTTTGGACAAAAGATGGAGGAAGGGGGCCAACACCAGTAAACACTGCAAATTTCCTCAGGAATGGCCGTCATCTGTTGAAGCTGCTCCATCCAAACCCACTCCAGGTTCTTCATCATATATAGGTACTGATAGAGGCAACCTGTCAGCACTTCACAGATCCTCTTATCTGAAGAGCACAGCCTGGCCTGAAGAGTTCTCCAAAGCCTTTAAAACCAGGACCTTTGGGAGCAGCCAACAATAAGCCTTCTTTCGCACGGTGAAAGTGACAGCACGGTCCTCTCTCCCTCCTCCTCCCAGCTATTAAACCTCTTCCTGGATAAACAAGGGGAAGGCTCTTTATGAAGATGAAGAGGGTCACAAAGAGAGGAGCCATTGAGCCACTGAGGGGCCCGTCTTTGTTTTTGTGTTTCGGAGGGTCTTCTCAAAGGATGCTCTGATAGGAGGGGGAGCACTATTTTGTCTTTTAGTCCTCCTTAGTGCCAGTCTTCCCTCAGCTGTGCCAAAACAGAGATGTAAACTTAATCGACTGTATCATTTGCACAAAGTGAGGAGTTCTAATGACTTCTGGAGTGACAGAGAGATGAGTACAATGACTTGAATTTCTATGTTGAAAGCCAGAATTAAAAACCATTTTAGCATTTGCTCCTTGATAGATTTGCCACATAAAAACACTATATAGTGCAGAATAATGTGCACCTGTTACTCTGTTCTTCAAAGAAACTTAGAAACATATTGATTACTGCTTTTTCTATCATTATCTAATCCTTTAAATTCCATGAATTTTAAATTAGGAACAAATGGTCATGGATTGTGTGAGTCTGTTTGGCTCCGGAGGTGCCGCTGTTTGATGCTGTCAAAGGGAGGCCCTGTCTTCTGGTGATGGACTGCCAGGTCTGTTGATGGGTTGCCAGATATAGGGCAACATGCTGTTGAAGCTGCGTTGTCTCAGCAGTGTGAATGAGGGGCACCTGTGACCTCCGGTCACGCTCCGCTTGTGGCCTGCTGTGTGAGCACCACGCTCAGGACACACGCTGGGGCCGTCAGCTCGTCAACTGTCCACTAAATGGACAACGATATGACTGCACTCACGGGGCTGCTGCTGCTGATAAAAGCGAGGATTCAAATCCTTTTTAATCTGATTTACAGTTTGCTGTGTAAAAAATTGGGATAAAACTCTCTTCAAGGAGCAGTTATTGCAGGGAAAATACCTTAAGAAGTAACAACATGTTTGTTTCAAACAGCACTTCATCCCTGAGTAATACCAGTGTCTTATTCAGTCTAGTCTTCATTTAGCCCTGTCAGTTGGTTCACAATCATGCCATATCTATTTCAACACGATTTCCCATCTGGCAGGAGGGGAGGCAGGCCTGCACGTGTCGACAGACCAGCCCCGCCCTCCTCACTGGGCTGGCAGCATGCCTTTTGGGCCCAACACAACCTCTCAGGTTCCTTACCTCATTAAGGGGGTATTTATTTCCAGCTAGAAAACAGATTTCCTGTGTACTGCAAAAGGGATGATCAGGTGTGAACAAGACACACACGAGGGGGGCTATGTTTAAATGGCTGCTGTACAAGAGATGTTAGTTACTGGACAGGTTCACCTGTCTCTAAATGAATGGACACCAGCATGACTACCTGATGGATGAAACTTTTGAGGCAGAGAAATGACAAATAGTGTAGTAAACATCATAGAAACATTTTATTAATCTCAAAAAATACAGTGCTTTTCAAGAGCTTTTCAAGGAATTTGTTGACTGCATGAGGCAAACAAATTGTGCCATATCAAAAACAGACAAAATCACAGCAAGCATCGAGTCCATAGACATCTCCCACAGTCCGTATAACAAAAACACAAATGTGTGTAAACATCACTCTCTCAAAAACATTTACAAAATGTACAAAAATAAGTATCATTGTGTGATAGTCCTTTTTTCACCCAAAATCAGGTTGAGCTGAGCTCCTACCACGGTCTCCACACAGAGTCTGAGGTGGCTGGTGGTGCAACAGGTGACATGTGATGACTGTTTTGTGCACTCAGAGGTGTGAGAGCTGCACTGGGAACAAGAAAGGCAAACTGTCCATCCGGTGTTGGCACAACCTGGAAGCCACCATACAGCTTCATCGCTTCTGGGGGGGCTTGCATCAGTGAGCCACTTTTGCAAGGCATCTGTGGGGCAGAAGAAGCAGGAATCTGTGTCCCAGTTTGTCCGAGTCCCAGTGGGCCTGGATGAGGTGTGTAGAAGTTCACAGCATTGATCTGGGTCACGCAGGCCGCCAGGTGGCTGAGGAGGCGAGTCCTCACCTCTGTGTTCACACCTTCACAAGTGGACAGGAAACGGGTGACCTCTCCTACACACTCACTGAAGCCGGCTCTGTATTTACCCAAGACGGACGGGTCTGTGTTCACAGCAGCTGTAGAGGAAAATACAAATACACATAAATACACAGATAAATAGATAGATAGATAGATAGATAGATAGATAGATAGATAGATTGATTGATTGATTGATAGACAGATAGATAGATAGGTACATATTCTATACTGAAAAAGAATATTAAAAGATAAAGAAATTCAGAATATAAGAAATATTATTGAATATTTAACAAATTGGTTAATTTAAATAATATTCATTAGCCAGCTGAGTCTTGTGAAATCTTTTTCTTAAGAGTAAACACGTCAGCTGTGGGTCGCAATAAATCTTGGGAGACCGTGGGAACATATTAACCATCTAAAGTTAGACATCCAAGAATTACTGCGCACACATCAACATGATGAATCCAGAAATGGTGTTCACATACCGGTCATCTGAAGTCGCTGCAGGTTCCTGAGGTGCTTCACAGTCATCTCAAGGATGTCCGCCTTCTCCAGTTTGGAGTGTCTGGAGCTCTAAATATGACAAGAGTGATTTTAGATTTTTTTTTTCAGTATTTTTTCCTAAATACAAGATGTACGTAATATATCAAGTATAGAAAGGTTAGTATCTGTGCATCTCCTTACATCTTTCTTGAGTGCGTCCAGGATCAGGGTCTTCAGCTGGCTCAGACTCTCATTGATCCGCGCACGTCTCCGCTTTTCCATGATTGGTTTAGACGACTTAAAATAGAAAAAAAATGTTTTATTTATATGTTTTACTCTGTTTTTAACGTTAAACAAACAGTTGCTAAACAATATAAGAAAACCAAAGGCTCAGGTACCTTTCTGCTCTCTGTCTGGGTCCGGGGTTTCTCGGGTGTGGAATCGCCACTTGCCGGAGTGGCAGCCACAGCGGATGGAGATGTTCTTTCTAAAGTTCCGGCTGGCATCTTCAGATTTACAATTTCCAAGAGTGAAACAGTAAAATAATAACAATAAATAGCAGAAATGCTGCAGATCAGTAAATGAAAAAAGTCCCGCCTTCTCCTGACAAACCACAGCAGCAGTTTGCTGATAACAAATGTCCGAAGTGACTTCTGTCTTCACGCCAAGATGACATCCAGTCCTGTTTCCAGCTCCTCAGGTTTTATTTATAGAGGCCGAGCCTGCACGCGAGCGGCTCGTGTGCGAGTTCCCTGGGTTCCATCAGTCTGCCCAATGGGCGCGCGGGACACGGCGCACGGGAGGCGGTGGGCTCGTGCTACAAGGCGCTCCCATTGGCTACCTGTCGGGATGCAGAAAGTCTGTGTCACAAAGAGAAGTTACTCCGAGTTTAAATATTAGTAGAAGCGGTTCTGCTCAGGTGTGAGTTCACTCAGATCAGATAATTGATTAATTACTGCAGTGAATGTGCAGCGTGTATTGGATTATTGGAATATTTAATGTAATAGATAGGATATTTTGCTCTAATTTTATTTTATTTTTTATTCTTGGAAGGGTAGCTCAAAGTTTTGTTTTGTTATGTTTTATTTATTCCTCTCAGCAGTTGTGTATCCAGTAAATAAATGTATTATTTATTCTTTTAAAAATGCTTGACGCCTTTTTATCATTTCAGATTGAACTGTTTGATTTTATGTCAGACATCACTTTGGGCTCTTACACCCTGTGATGCAGGCATATCTCATTATTTTATTGGGTAAATTATTCATACAAAAAGTTAAGCAATTGATAAATCTCTTGATTGTTGGATATTGTCACTGTACAATAAACTGGGAAATGATGAATATAATTATTTTACCCTAGTTGTAATCAGTAATGCAAACAGACATTTTACAGCACTTGCAGATGTTTCACAGATTAATTCTCCATCCCGGTGTAGAAGAAGCAAGACAGACCAGACAAGGTTGTTGTTCTCAAAAACAAACCATCACAAAAAGAGTTTTTTTTTTATTTTTGCATGTCATCATTTGACATTTTTTACTTTAAACAAAACAGATGTAGATATTGTGACAGAAAAGAAAGAAGCTGTTCAGATGTTCTTTTAGTGGCTTTCACTTGACAAAAACTGACAGGATTGTGGCTTTCAGAGCTGATAAAGTTAGAGCTGTCTGTCTAAAAGGTAAAACTGATGGGTGTTAATTAACACTCACATCATTTGAATTTTTACAGCCTCATAGTTCAGTTAAATTGAAAATTGTGCTGCGTCATCTGCAGCATATTGATTTTCCCCTCCATCATGTTGAGATCAAATATTTTAAAAGTTGTTTAGAGAAATTAGTTCAGTGTGTATCCAGAGTGTTTCTCTCAGTGGGTCTCTCTTTTGCACACACACACACACACACACACACACACACACACACACACACACACACACACACACACTGCATTTTGAAGGGGTCGATGAGTGCTTCAGAGTTTCGGTGCAGACCTCATCCTCTGACACACTCCAGGCCTGATGTCCAGTGAAGAAGAAAATCTCTGACACACTCAGCTGTCCACTCACTGCCGTGAACTCTGACATCTCCTGTCTGTTATCAGAGAACTGAGAGCAGAAAACAAAGCTGAAGAGTTACTTCAAACCCTGTGAAGTTCAATAATAATAACATGAATTTAAAGCATTCATCTCCAAAATGTTTTGGGTGACTATCTGTCAATTTGTTTTCTTTTATTTGTCTACCAATGACTAAATTGATTCATGTCCTTTGTAAAAACTGTTTAAATGTTGTATTTTTATAACAATATATAATAATAACAAACTCTAAACAAAGACACATCTACAGTGCAAATTCTGTGGAAAAGAGTTCAGCATATGGATCTTATATATAATATAATGTATGTATCTGATATAAAACTGATATTTAGTTTTGTCTTCAGGAAACTTTGGCAGTATTTCAACCCTAATTTTATAATTTTTATAGCTATTTTTCTTTTTTCTTACTGTTCACAAACAGTCCTCCAATTCATCCAAGAGACACAGTATATAAGTTGTTTTTTATTGTAATATCACTCTAAATATTACCAAAAAGTTTCATTATGCACATGAGATTGTAATATAGAGTCAACTGCATGTGAGTCACAAGTGCTACACAACAACATAAGATTGTTTCATGATGGAAATTAATGGAAAGTGTAGAAAATCTTCTATAAACATAATAAAGAACACAAGAGTTAGAAAGTCAAGTCAAGTCAAGTCAGTTATTTATATAGCACATTTCATACGGCAAGCGTAAACTCAATGTGCTTAAAAACAAATAAAGATCATACATAACGAATATATTACATTAACATTACATAAAACAAATAAGATAAAACATGAAGAAAAGCACAAAAGTCATTTTTTATTTTCAAGTAGATTCATCTTATTTTACTGCTCATGTTTGCTTAATTAAATTCACAGTTGCACACATTTTTAAGGTTGCTGTGGTTGTTTAGTGCAAGAATTTATTATTTCACCAACACTAAAAGTTTTCATTTCCAAGAACAATACATTTGTTGAGATAGAATAAAACAGAATAAAACCTCTCTGCCTCTCTATGTTACAGTAAGGCTGCTTTTCTCTCACTCTGTGGAATCTTTCAAATCTTTTTGGCCCTGATTTTGTACATAATAAAGTTTATGTTTATGTTAAACTTGTTTTTTAAAATCGTTTTTTCTCTTCCGGCTTCCTAATTTTAAAATAATTTCATTTAGTTGTAAAGCTCATTTTATTGCTTTTCATATAAAGTATAAAGTGCACTAAAGTAAAGCGATTCTGATGTTAATTATTAGTTGTCATAGGAGTAGTGTGACAATTAAATGTCATACAATGAAATATTAAAACTTTTTCAGAAAATACAAGAAACCTCTTCTAGTCTCACTAATAACCATGTTCAACATCAGTGCATTGAACCAGTCAAATCCCAGCATCAGGGCATATTATGCTGCTGTAACACAGCTTCATTGATATATTTATTGACAGACTCTGTCTGGTTTATCTTCAGACTTCTCTATCCTCCCCGATAGACTTCAAACACTCTCTGTAAAGCTCCTAAACCCTCAGAGGTGAAATGACCCCAAAAGCCAGGTCAGTGTTTGCATCCTCCCTGTTTGATCAGGACAACTTCAAGCACCACTGGCTTCTTGACCCGAGTCTATATTAAGTTAAGTCAAATTCAATCAAGCCAAAATGAGTTTGACCAGTTATGTAACTAATTGTAGCATCAGTCAGAGTGAGAAATAAGATATTTTCTTCAGTGTGATCTTAAAGGGGTTTCATGTTGTGATATGATGACTGTGATGCTTTCATTGGTAATAACCAATAAAGACATTCCTATACAAGACAAAAAAAGCTTTTTAAATTTTACCAAGTAAAGATTTGAGCACGTAAGAGGAGCTAGAATTAGTTTTTGTGTTCATGTTGAACACACATTAAAAATGAAAACCTTCTCTGTTTCCCACTAATGCACTTAACTCATATACAGTCAGCACCACAGACTGTTCAATCACTCGCCTGGGATCACATTAAGTGCTCAGTTAATCTTCTAACTGGATGTTTTAAGAAGATGCTACTTTAAGATAACCCAAGGTCCCGCTCACAGCAGATGAGGGGGCCATGCAACAATAAATTACGTCCTATCAGTTCTGTTTTCAGTGATCCTGCTGCTCTGCCACAAACAACCCTTTATTGTGCGGGTGGTGATCTACACATGAGCTTTACAGCACAATCCTGATCTGTATCAGTGTGGGAACCCTGGGATGGGAGGCACCAGCGGAGGAAGGGTTAGAAAGCTATCAAGGTCCAACATGTGACTGATAGTTGAGGGAAACGGGGGCTGGAAGACATAAATTATTGTGGATGAGAAGAGCTTATACTTCAGTTCATGTGGTGGAGACAAATGAGAAATTTTGAGGTAGAATTGACAAAAAAAATAAAGTAAGTCTGGATAAATCTCTTGGCAGTGAGAACACTTGCCGGTCGCTACTCTTTTCCATCTTCACCTGGTCTGAAAGCTGCAGGCCCTGCTTTCTCCTCCACCCCAGTCTCCACCAATGTGGGCAGTGAAATGGCCATCCTCATCATCAAATACTGCGAAGGTTCCCTTTCAACTGCTGGTATGAAAACATCTCAGGCCAGGAGGGGAGGGCACAGACAGAGGGGATCACTTAAACATCTCATCCAGCGCTCCACTCGCTCTCCGTCCCCCCCTTCTCCCTTTGAATTCCCCCTTAAAGAGGGAAGGGGGGCCCTCCCATAGCAACTCCCAGCCCCCGGCTCTGCCCGCCTTTTGTCCCCCTCCCCAACAGCAGTTTCTGCTCCAGAAGCCTTAGACAAGGCCTCCATTAATTGCGGGCCTGTGTGGAATACACGTGGGACAATGGGCCCAACAGAGTGTCCGGCCCCCAGACAAGGCTGGAAACAAGTGGTACAGGAATCCGGCAGAATAGAATCGTCCTGGCTGATGTCACTGAATACATTTACCTACCTCAGAGCGCATTCACTCCACGCTTTGTTTTATTTGGACAAAAAAAAGAAGGGGTAGGGGGAGGTAGCGGTATCAATGGAGAAGAGGAGCTGGAGGGGGGGCTCAAGGATGGGAAATAACTGGTTGTCATGGTGACGCGCTGAATCAAAAATATGGTCGAATTTAGTGGAGGCAGAGATGTAAAAAGGGTAGAGGGCATTAGATTAAACCCTGCATGAGATAAGAGAAGGCTGAAAACAGAGGTTTAGTTTTTTTGGTTTATTCAGCCCTGTTTATACGGCAATAAAGAGCGGATAAAGAAGCGGGAGATTAGGAGAATCATCTAGGCTCATGTTTGTCAACAACAACCTGAGCAGTTTCAAGTCAGCTTATTCCAAGTCAGTACACCGGCCTTGGAGGGGATGCTTAGCTATGGCAAGTGAGGCTGCGGAGGAAAAGGGGACCATAGCAACTGGTATTTCTCCGCTCCTAGCAGCATAACAACCTGCCATCTGTCACCTAACGTGGGCTCTTTCTTAAAAAGCCAGCATTTAGATCTTCAACTTGGAGGCAAAGGCAATGAGACTGAAGTCTTATTGAACTCTGGGTCTCCCTCTTTGAAAAGGGAGCCCAGTCATCGCCTTATCCCTCATCAAATTGAAAAACGCTTTTAGAGATTCTAAGAGAGGCCTCACATTTAATTTTTAAAACCCAGACATGAAAGTGTTCCTAAAGCACATTCAGCAGTGGAAACTCTTTAAAGGACTAGTTAGCATGTAGATTATATGCATTTCAGTGCATTGTCAAAGTATCTAAGTGTATTTACATGTTAATATGTTCAGGGATACTATCGTCTTGAAAAGGTGTTGGGGGAGGTTGGTTAACTGTGTATTTTCTCTCTTTGCACCATGGGAATGTGATTTCTTTGTGCCATCAAGGTTCAAACACATTCCTGTAAGGCCATGGATATTATGAGCATTGATTCCCTGCAGCAAAACAACCTATGAACCTGTTGATTCTGGCTATAAATGCAGGCTGTTGTCCATAAATACACTGTATAAAGTTAAAGTTCGAAGTTAAAGCTGTTTCTTTCTGATGAGTTAAGATCATAGAATCGGTTCTTTTATATCAACGTCAAGCCAAAAGAGGCCTGCGGATGCACCACCATGTGGTGCTTATCCTTATTCAAGCTTAGTCCATATCCATGAGTGTGTTTGCGTTGGGATTTATGAATGTGAAGATGGCCCATTCTTGCCACTCAAGATGACTCACAAGACCGGCGTTTTGGCCACTTACGCTGTGAAAGCAGCCTGGGGGATGCCCTTTCAGCACTTGAGGACCTCTGGCTGAGTCCCCTTCACATGGGAGATCAGCCTCACTTGGGAAAAAGTCCCTGCTCTTTACGGGGAGCTGTCCAGAGGGATGGCGTGCTCCTTGTCCCAGGGCCTCTCTTCTTCACCTGCCGGCTTAGTGCTCATCACTTATGCACATAATCCCTGGTTAGTGCATGTGATCCACCAGCCCGGGCCCAAGCCCCTGGCCCCGAGCCTCCCCTACTCACATGCTTGCTGGGTGGCTCCTGGGTGGCCATGGCAACTCTCATCTTCTCATGACAGTTAGACTTCAGTCATGGCTCTAAGTCCCTCTTCAGTCTCTGTGCGTCTTTTTCTGTCCGCTGCTTTCTGTCTCCTAAAGCCCTCCTCTGTTTGTGCATTTCTCTATCTATGGCTTTCTGTGTCTCCTTTCTCCCAGTGTGGCTGTTCCCATGCTTTAGCCCAGCTGAGCCTGAGAAACCGGCTATAACTCGGCAACAGTGCGGCAACTTTAGGGGCCACAGAAGTGAATCGGTGATATTCTTATCCCAAATTTAAAGACTGGATCTACCATCACTGTAGATTGTTGACCAAATGAAGGCCTGACCTCATTTTTATTGTGAGTCTGATCTGTAAACTGAGATTGTAAGATACACTTGTGAACTTCTTTTCAGCCTGGTCGCTGCAGGCCTCTGAGTGCAGATCATCTTACCCCAACGCAACCCTGCAACCTCAACCATTAGTTTGTTTAAAGTGCTGGATATCGCACAGGCCCTCGGGGAGAGCGAGAGAGGCAGCCCAGCGATGTTGTGTGGCCCCACACTAACAAGTGTCACAGTGATCCGAACTGGTCCTCCCCCTGTGTGAATGCCATGTGAGAGGCGGCTCCATCCATGCCCCTGCCACCTCCGCACAAGGCCCTCCATTGACTTCTAACCTGTTGAGGGACCACAGGAGACAAAGAGCCTCGGGGCGGGGCCCGTCCCTCCGACAAGCCTGTGAACAAACGTTAACACGGCTGCAACTGTCCACCCCCTGAATCACTGAATTTATTGACCAACCACAGAGCCCATTCAGGCCCGGAGGCACTGATAAAGGAAGGGGACAGGGACGCCACGAAGGCCCAGGGAAGGAGCCCATGCTTAGGGGACAGGAGGGAGGAGAAGGGCTTTGTGACCGTCTGGTGGGTCACAGACCTTTTACCAGACGTGGGTGCCTTTGTGTCATCTGTAAAATGAAGTGAACCGTAAGTGAGCATCAGGTTGGCCTTGTGTCCTGACTATTAATCAAGACGAGGGCCTTATGAGCGTCCAACAACCTTTAGAGAAGCTGCAGCAGATCGGCGTCTGCCTGCAGACTACAAATATACAAAAGCATGTGTGTGTGTGTGTTTTTCTATAGTTACTGTGTATGTGTTACCTTGAAAAAGTGCCTGAAATAACAACTCTGATGCAGAAAAGTGTGCTACAGTGGCTGCCACTCTACAAAATAGTCTGAGCAGGCCTGATTGCTCTGTGGGAACCATTGTAAGTAAAGAAACAGTAAACAAAGACTGTGTGGATAGTCCCAAATCTTGAAAGTACACAACTCAAACAAAAAACGTATGGGCAAAAGAGAAAGGAGATGAAGTCCAAAATGTTTGAAATAGCACACGTCTGAGCACAAGCTTGAGAAAATCTTTTTCACCAAGTAGCTAGCTGTGAGGAAGAAAGGCTGTGTGTTTTAGCTTCTTTATGTCTTTCCACCAGTCTCCATCTGTTGCTCCGCCGATACAAAAGGAATACAGCAGAGTGTACACAAAAACCCATATTGCTTTGTGGAGAGGCAACACTATCCACGAAACTACATCGCAAACACGGATCGAAAGCAAGACATCTTGGCTCTGTACACATCAGTGTTTACTGAAAAGATGATCCGTGCAAGTTGGAGACACACATGAATTCATGATGCCTCCTCATCCTCATCATGAATATTCCCAAAAAGGCTCTTCCCTGATCTGTGGGAGATTCTTTTCTTTTGGTACAACCAAGGACCCCCTATCCCTCATTCACAGTCCCCCCTAAATCCACCCATTCACTGCCTATAGGCCCTGATCTCCACATGAAATGATACCCCTCTTTCTCCTCCACTCTCGCGCCTTTAAGCGCCCATATGCCAGGCAGCGAGGAGGCTGGGAAAGCCCATAATTGATCAGTAAGTCTTGGCTGAAAAAGTGTGACCAAGGTCAGCCCCCCACGAAGCACGCAAGAGTGGTTTAATATACAGATTTATTAGGAAATGTAATGGGAGTTCTGCAGAGCAAACAACAGAGATATTTGTTGACACATACTGAAACATTTTTATCACTTTGAAGAAATAAGAAAATAAAAAGAAATGCTGTATTACAACTTTCAAGAACACATTCCCTTGAAAAAAGCTGCTCTTTTTTATTGTAATAAAGGGGAAATTTTGGTGATTAATTTACATATTTTCACATTTATTTCATTTTGCAACTAGAAAAATATACATAAAACAGCTGTAAACAAAGTTACATAAAAATATTATATATAAAAATCATGTTAAAATCAACTGTTATAAAATTATCACAGCAGCAAGTGTCTCACTGATTTGTTTCGATTATTGTAATTGCTTTAATCGATTAATTCAAACATGATCAGTTATGTACAGTACCTTAGTGATTTTAACTGATGCAATTAGTGTTACTTATTAATTCCTTGCAATATATTGAGTAAAAGAACATTTTATAATGCAACTGAGGGACACTGAAATGGTAAAGTTGGAGTCTCTTATTCATTAACCTCAGTCTTGGTCTCTCTCTCTCTCTCTCTCTCTCTCTCACACACACACACACACGCACGCACACGCTGGGGGACTGATGATGAAAATTTAAAAAGGGTCCCAGAAATTTCTGTGTCTCTCTTCCACAGGAAGAATCAGATAGCAAACCATTTTCTGTCTTATAAAATACAACAGTACCAGTCACGTTCATAAACTTGCAAACAGACTTAAGACTCTCATGTTTCTTTGAATCCATGTGGTCCATCTATTGTGGTTTTTTAAACTTTCACATTTTAGCAGCAGATAATATTAGCGGAAGACTGGGTTTTCACTTTCATCCAGTGCTTTTAGACCCCAACAGAGAAACTATCAGCCAATTTCATCAACAGTGAGTACAATGTGGTTACTAAGACATCCAGTCATCTTAACAGAGGCCTCTTGCTCAAGTATCACCAGGTTGATGTGACAGTACAGGTGAAATCCAGTTGTAGGGTGTCTGTGCATTTTGATGAGGTGAAATGTAAGAGAACTTTATGTTTGAGCAGCTCACAGTGTCAGTCAGTTGTTACAGTTTGAGGCCTCGTCATCCGTTACATCTCTGGGCTCAATTCAAGCTAAGTCAGCACACATTTGTTGGGGGCTTTAGGTTTAGTCTGTGCAGGTTTGGTTGGTGGTCACATTGATGTCAAAGTGGGGCAGAGATGTGGGACTGAGGAGCTCTGGCATAGGTGACAGCGGAGGGTCTGGGGGGCCACTCAGCGTCGTCCTGCAGCTCCAGGGCCAGAAGCTTGTAGAGGACCCTGGGGGGCTTGTTTTTCCTACAGAACAACCAGGAGAGGCAGGCTGAGCCCCAGCGGTCATTGGCCATCTGAGAAAGTACACGTTCAGTGTGAACGTAGGACACAGAAAGAGTTCGTTAGTGAGCCAGCTTCATAGATATTTTCACAACATCTCTTCAGGAACTAATTTCCTGTAATCATGTGACCAAATCACCTCTATTTTGGTTCTTTTTTCAAATTGCAAATTGAATCACAATATGTTCTTTGAATTTACAGGAAAACATGAGAGTGGCTGACGATTGTAAGATGACGTTGAATTTTTGCAACATTATTGCAACATTTTTATTTTTCAAGCATAACAAGTGTTTGATGACAAATGTGCAGCAACTTGCAGGTTTGCAGCATCTGTAACTTGTCAAACAACAGTCAGTCACACTGTACAATGTATTTCTTACTTTGCACTCCCTTCTGGCCGCCATAGATAATTGAACAGAGTTGAGAAATAAATATAAATCTGTGAAAAGACTGTGATGGATTCATAAGATCAGCCAGAACTGGTTTAATACACTTTTCAACTCAAACAATCTGATAAAATGTAGCCAAATGAAAGATGACCTGTTGAGTAATACAAAGTTTAACATTATTCACTAATAATTTATGCATTCACAACATGTAAATGGAAAATACAAAGCAAGGAAGCAAGAGAAGCAAAAAGCATTACTATCTAGACAGTGACAGACAAAAATAAAAACTGAGTGAAGTCAAAAGCTTGCCAACCTGAGGTGTGTCAGCGGGGGGGGACTTGACGGGCTGATTTACCCCCCGATTGTCTCTGAAAACTAGCTTCCACAAGATGATGTCAACGATCAAAATCTACGGGAGATTTCAGTGGGAACTTGAGAATCAGCTGATCATGAAGATTGAGTTACAGCCACAGAAATGCACCAAAAATAGAAATAACTCTGGAGATTAAATGGAAAAATTAAAAAAAATGATTTGTTGATTTCATTCATTAGGAAGTGATTTATCGTGAATCGGTGGGAACAATGAACGCATGCAAATCACAGCTTTTCAAAAGGAAAAAGAGAGAGATCAGTTAAATTTGCTAAAAGAGAGCAGAGAGCTTGTAGGGTGTGATGTCTCTAAAGCGTACCTCCAGCACGAAAGACACGGCCGCATTCATTATGATAATGATGACCAGTGTAATGCGCCAGTCATGAGGAACACACACAATCTGAAGGGAGGCAGAGCAACAGGATGAGCACTGAATACACCACACACACGGTTTCCATCTCTTCATGCAACATCTCAACTGCTTTCCGCAAACAGCGTTGTTTCTTTATCTTTTCTGATGTTCAAGTCTAAAATCAGCATGTTAAACGCTACATAATTCAGAGCAACCCGTGCAAAAACATCCAGAAAAACAAGTTTTACCTCCAGGAAGCTGTCGATGGCAGGAATAGGATACAGCATGATAAAGAAGAGAAAAGAATACAGACTGACGCTGGACAGCATGAACGGCCCTTATGACACAAAAACACAGAAATTTAGTGGAACAACAGAACAAATGGTTGTTTTCAACTTGCAAGCACATGACACACACATATATGGAAAGAGATTAGTGTCAGTAAAGATTGTAATTGTAAACATTTATATTTTATGCTCATATTAATGTGATCAATTGGATTTAGAGAAGCCTCTCAGTTGTCATTCTGGGAATTACATAATATAATCATTTCCAGGAAACTGAATTCGAAGTTGGAGAACTTAATTTAAAATGAATGCTAAATGTAAATAAAAAGTAATGTATGTTCACTTTTCGATCAGCTGACTTAAAAATATGTCTTATAAATCTAAATGTTTTTTTTTTCAGCATTTTTAAAAAACTCAGCAGTTCAAAATGTGCCTGACAAATTCCAACTCATTCTGTGCTGATACTGAGCTCTTTCCATACACATCACGTCAATCACTCAGCGTTTCAACAATACAAACTAAGTCCTACAGTTTTTGTAGCTGGGCTGTCTGAAGGGCTTTCCTTTGGAGAAGACGATGGCCACAACCAAGTACTGGAAGGAGGAGACGTAGAACAGGGTGGTGTTTTCGTAGTTCCTGATGTTTTTGTGGTCGTGAGAGGTTGTTACATTGAGCCTGTGAGGGAGACTGTAGCTGGAAACATTACAGGCACTGCGGGAGAAGAGAGGAGAGTAAATGCAGAGATTAAATAGACATTTCTGTTTTAATAAGTCAGCAATGTAGAGAAAAACAAGCTGAAGGCTAGAATGTGAGTATTAGTGGTCATATTTTCCAGACCTTTTTCTGATTTGTGTTTTTCTCCGTTCTTGTCTATAACCAGCTTACACTGTGCAAAAAGTGCATGAATAACATTTGACTGGCTGGCTAATTGATCCCCATTTCAGAGTTATGTTGTGTCAGGAAGGTGAAGACTAAAAACAAGAGAAAATTCAGAGATTTTGTTTAAAATTCACTCTTTTTTTTCTTTATCCACATTTTTTCTTTTTTGCTGGATTCATCTAATATTAGCCAGATTAACCAGGCAGCACACTGTGTAGCCAATCAGCACACAGCTCGACATGTCTGCCATGTGCACGTGACTGACCCATTGTTTTAGTCAGATTTTCTCAGTGTTAGAAATTGCATACAGAAGTCCACAAGAGCCAAACAACAAGACAAGAAAAAAGACATTTACAGCTTGTCTTGACAAATCAGGCGTTTCATTTCAGAGCTTATTTAGTAATAATCTATGTTACTCACTCTGAGAGGGGCGTCCATGTCTCGTACCAGCTCTGCTGTCGTACTAAGAGGAAAGCCAGGACCTGGAAGACCATGCAGGTGAGGATCTGGGTCAAAACCGAGCAGAGCAGCGGGCCAGAGATGAGACTGGACGGGGGGCGTTGGCACACCAGCTCCTTCCACGCCGGGTTCAGACTCACTAAACACAGACACAAACCAGTCAGCAAGTTGTTTTCCAAGAATGGAAATGACTACATGTCAGTACTGAATATCATGAGCTTGGCTTCGACTTCAAGCACAGATTAAAAGCTTTCCAGTGCACGTCGTCATGCTACTCACTTGTAAAGGCAATGATAAGAATGATGGTAAGGTCAATAAAGAGGAACTGGAAGTCTCCCAAGTTGCTGAGAATCTGTAGAAGAGATTAATGATAAATTCAAAATATATTCACAACAGTCACACAGCAGCAGACGACTCAGTAGACAATCTCTTAATCTATAATAGACAGACAGCTCATTCATTTCTGCTCTGATGTACTATGTACTATGTCGCATGATATATTTAACTGATGGCCTTCACTGACACTTTTCCCAGGAAAAAAAAACAATTGACATCTGACATGTCACTTTGCAGTCGCTGCCTTTGTTTCACTGAATGGAAAACTCCCACATCTTTTTAAATTCAGCGCTGCTTCTACTTGCTTCTCACGTCTACGCTGCTCATGAAGCCTCTGTATCTCATGTGGGAACCATATCAGCGTTTGTGACTCACTGGCTTTAACTGTGCAACAATAACATGATGAGTTCATGTTGCTTTGCCTGCTAGCTGTCGTCAAACCTAAAAGATGCAAACATATCTAATTCTTAATCATTTTTATACACACTTCAAATCCCATTTTATTCATAGCCACTCGAATAATAGTATATTATTCCTCACTCAGTGCTAAAAAAGAAACACAAGTGTACAAACAAGAAAGAACGGTGTATTTACCGAGTAGAGCAGCGTGACACTGAGGTACTGGATGATGCTATAGAGAGCCATGAACTTGAACACGCAGAATGATGTAATGAGGGCAGCTCGACCCTCCCTGTGAAAGGTCAAAACATCAAAAACAAACCAGAGTTGACCAGCAGTTTGTGCTGCTATTTAACTTCTGTGACCACAATATAAATTCATACAATATTTCACATTTTGAAACTCAGGAAAAACCAGGAATGCATATTAAAGTTCAAGTTAAAGAGATATAAAAATTATTTTTTGAACTGTCAGACCTCTGAGTGAGTTATGAGTGCATCAAACTGAGAATCCTGTATTGTGTATCGTAACACTTCTATACAAATTGAACTGCTGTGGAGAATTTGGCAAACAATGATCATTAAAAAAAAGTTAAAGGAATATTTTTGGATTATTTCTGCCATGTAAAATTCTCTTTTCTTCAATGACTCCTCCATGGACATGTCCTGATCTTCCTCTCTGCAGCACACCTTTCAAAACTATTCCTAAAATCCCACAACCTCTGCAAATCTTGTGTTAGAGTGTAAGTATCACAGTGAGCGGCTACCTGATGAGGTTTGGGACACAGGAGATGTTTGAGGTGGAGGAGGTGAAGGGAGATGCTACAGAGGCCTCCAGCTCAGACAGAGAGATCCCACTGTGAGCTCTCTTCAGAGCCTGACAGAGAGAGAGAGAGAGAGAGAGAGAGAGAGATTCATTACTATAATGCTTTAATGGTATTATTAACCAGAACAGAGATAGATTTATTCTAATAAGAAACTTGAGTTAAGGATTTCAGTACTTTTTCCATCTCATAGACATTATTGCCATTCTGAACACACACACAGGTATTTAGAGAAGTTCTTGGCACAGAATGAGCTGATCTCCACCCTTACAATCAGGAACAGATTATACAGAAACTGTTGTGATTTGCGCATATAAATAAATCTTCTTCGTCAGTACTTA
This sequence comes from Thunnus thynnus, assembly GCF_963924715.1. NCBI lineage: Eukaryota > Metazoa > Chordata > Actinopteri > Scombriformes > Scombridae > Thunnus > Thunnus thynnus. The sequence continues at coordinate 10,890,259 of NC_089528.1, forward strand.
CTCCACAGTCATTAGCACCATCACCACACATCCCAACAGTGTAACTGGAAGGTAAACGAATTGGGTGAATGAAACAAATGCTGCAGATGCTATGAAATCATCTTGAAATGAAGCTCATCAGCTAAACTAAAACAAGTGAATTCAACAACTAAATGAGACGCTCACTCGATGCTCTGCAGGACTTCTACCAGCTGAGTCTTCTGGTCAGGAGCCATTCGGGCGAACACGGTGGCTCTAAGCACGAGCTGCAGTGCCCCCACGTGGAGAGACAAAGGATTACAGGAACATCCAGTCAGCATGAAGCCACACAGAAATCAACTTAAACTTCACCTGCCATCTTTTTACCTTCTGGACTAGTTGAGGGAAGTGCTCAGTGATGACAGCAAAGTCTCGGCCACTCACAGCGAAGTGATAGCTTTGGTCCTGCTGAGCCAGCTGCTCATCATACAGCCCTTCCTCCAGACTGATCTCCACAGTCTGAAAGCAAGAGGAAAGACATAAGAAGAAAAACAATGAAGCAGTTCTTACAAGAACACCACACTTAAAGGCTTCAGATTTAACCTGAGAAATGTTGCTTTCAGCCCTCGTTGCAGACACCTTCCTGTGAATTCAATCAAAGATACTTGCATACTGAGCATGTTTGAGTGGTTTCTTTTAACACTGCAGTTTTAATTCCTTTAGTTTGTTCAGACATTTGAAAACATTTTAATTTTGAACTTGAGTGGCACAAACAACTGCAAAAAGCCTGAACATGCAGTTCTTCTGTGTAGCAAAGTGCAGAGCAGTTTAGCAGGAGTAAGTACACTCTCTCACAGGCAGGAAACAGCCCCAAATACAAGGCATTATTGGTCTGATAAGACAGATGATGACATCATATGAGTATCTGCAGATGCTAAGAGAGCAGAACTGAACAAAACGAACTGCAGCTTTCACCACAGTGTACCAGATACACAGTGTCTGTAGCTGGTGTAATTACCAGAGAGAGTAAATTATGGGAAAGAGAACAGACTATACAGATTTTCCAGAGCCACCAAAGTCTCTATTCCTGATTGATGGTGGGTTACAAACATTCTACCTGTAACTTTCTGTCTTACCTGAGTGTCCTTGACAGTCTGAACAGGGTTTTCAGTGTAATGCCACGTGATACTAGCAGGGTGGAAATCCTTTGGAGGCACAGCATCTGCTATGATGACTTTCTCATGTGGACGGATCATCCCGCAGTCTCGAGCCACTGATATCGCCGTCAACATGTTGTCGCCTAACAAAAACAAAAACAAAGACAGAGTGAAGGGAAGGAGGAATGCACTGATTCTACATGAACATTCATGATTTTAGTCATTAATAGCAGACTTTACTGCTAAAACCACAGAGAAAACAAGTGAAATAAGTGAGTGAATTCACTAAGCTGGGTTACCTGTAACCATCAAGGTGCGAATGTTAGCTTGTCGCAAGTCACGTAAAACCCCGGCAGTCTCTTCTTTTATTTTGTTCTGCATGATGATCAAGCCGAGGAACTCCATGTTGGTCTCTATCAGGTCCCTGAAAGGCACAGATCATACATCTCAGCGTTTCACCACCATTTGTTTGTCACAAATACTCAAATATGTTTCACGTCACTTTACAGAATCAGAGTTCAGAGGGTAAAAAACAATGAAGAACTTAACTTTTGCTTATTAGACCTCATAAATCCATAATGCTCACTGCATCATATGAGTTGAAGAGTTGTAATTCACTTTTCTGACATCCTGCCTTCCTGCTAATCTGCCTTGTCCACATTGGTTAATGATTTCCTACATTTATCAGACAAACATCCAGAGACAGCCATGAATTTGTTGCTTTCAATCGAGTGGTCATGTGGGCTTGTAAATCTAGCAAAAGTAATTCACTAATTTTGTGGTGAGTGAGTCTATAATCACATTCACTCCTTTTGACCCAAATTGCACCCAGTGTTTGAGTTACGCTGGCTTTCAGGTCTCTGTATTTTTTCAAAATTCTAATTATTTAAAAAAAAGCGATCATTCATTTCAGCATTTGAAATGCTATTAGATAATCGTTGATTATGTATTTTTTGGATTTGACAATGTTAATGGAGAAGTGTAGAGAAGGTCAGAAGGAGTTGTATTGTGTCTTTGTGGATCTAGAGAAAGTATATGACAGAGTACCAAGAGAGGAGGTGTAGTATTGTATGAGGAATGATTGGCTCTGAGCCCTTTCTTGTTTGCAATGGTGATGGACAGGTTGACGGACAAGATCAGGCAGGAGTCTCCGTGGACTATGATGTTGCGGATGACATTGTGATCTGTAGTGAGAGTAGGGAGCAGGTTGAGGAGAGCCTGGAGAGGTGGAGGTATACAGTGGAGAGAAGAGGAATGAAAGTCAGTAGGACAAAGACAGAATACGTGTGCGTGAATCGGAGGGAGGACAGCGCAACGGTAAGGATGCAAGGAGTAGAGGTGGTGAAGGTGGATGAATTTAAATACTTGAGGTCAACTATTCAAAGTAACGTGGAGTGCAGAGGGGAGGTGAAGAAGAGAGTGCAGGCAGGGTGGAGTGCGACAGAAGAGTACCAGCAAGAGTGACAGAGTAGGTTTACAAGAGGGTTGAGAGACCAACTATGTTGTATGGACAAGACAGGAGGCAGAGCTGGAGGTGGCAGAGTTGAAGATGCTAGAATTGACGAGGGTAGACAGATTAGGAATGAGTATATTAGAGGCACAGCTCAGGTTGGACAGTTTGGAGACAAACTGAGAGGCGAGATTGAGATGGTTTGGACATTTGCGGAGGAAGGATGCTGGTTATGTTGGAAGAAAGAGGATGAAGATGGAGTTGCCAGGCAAGAGGAAAAGAGGAAGACCAAAGAGGAGGTTTATGGATATGGTGAGTGAAGACATGTTGGTGGTTGGTGCGACAGAAGAAGCTGCAGAGGACAGGGAGAGATGGAAATGGATGATCCGCTGTGGTGACCCCTAAGGGGAACAGCTGAAAGAAGAAGATTTATTTTTTTGGAGATCCACCCATTCCCGAACTTTTGACCTTTTCGGGGTAGCTCAAGTCTCTTCTTGGGGAGCTGCACTATAAACAGAATACTGTGGCTGCATTGCACATGAAAGGCAGAGACTTATGTCTTTAGTGTTTTTCCTTTAATGGATTTCTCCCTGTATTATATTGTTGCAAAATAGTGAGTCTAGCAAATAGCTTAGAGGTTCATCCTGAGGGCCTGACACCAAAACCTGATATTTGCTCATGTTTTACACAGCTGGAACATTTTCTGCTCTCACACTGTTTTGAAGCAGGACTGCAAATATTTGAACTTCATGTCATATGATCTATGTTTGTCCCATTATCAGATGAACTAAGCCCTCCAGACATCAAAATGGGAAATACAAGCTACATGAGCAATTACATTCTTTTAAAGATTTACCACATTCCAAGGCGGGATGTTTTTATACCCACATGTACTGACATGACGTGTAACAGTGCAACAGTGCAACAGTTTTATCTGTGAAGGGAAGCGTACCTGCCAAGGCTCTGGACTTTGTGCCAAGAGAGTTTGGACTCCAGCTGTCGATATGCCAGGGCAATAACCCTGAAGCCCTGCCTGGTGTAGGTCTCCAGAGTTTCTGTGAAACTCTGCGGGACTGAAGAGAGTCAAACACAGCAGAGGTCAGCTGCTAGGTTAGCAAGTCTGGCCTTTATTAGCTGAGTGCATTATTTATTTTATAGGCAGGGAGGAGAGGCAGGAAGTACCCATCCTGACCTTTAAGATACAAGACAAGAGTGTCTGACCTGTGTGCTGTTTGCAGAGGCTGGCCACAATCTCTGGTGCCCCTTTCAGGTAGGCATCCATGTGTTTTTCCCCCAGCCTCCTGACCACCACACTCATTCTCTGCAGTGCCGAGGAGAAGGGGAACTGGCGCACAATACCGATCTCACAGGACTAAGGAGTAAAAGTCGCATGTTGTCAGAATCAACTAAACTTTCAAATCAGTTTTTCTTTCACATTTTGAATTGAAGAATTACGTTTTGGAAGAGAAATGCCAAACATAGTTTAAAAAGACAACTTACTGATAATTCAGACAGCTCCTGCACAAAAAGAAGGATTGAATGACAACTTAATTCTTAACACTAGTTCACAAGCATAAACAAATGCACTGATCAGTAAATAGTAACTACCAGATTCTGAGTTAGTGGATTGTTCTGATTGGCTTCAGGGACGACTTGCTTCGGAGGTCGCACAACGGTGGGCATTATGGGATTGTGGAGTGCAGTCTCTTCTTCTGTGGGCTCTTCCAGGATCTGAACAAAAAATAACAAAGATTTATTGTGATATCTTAAAAAACGCATTGAGCTTATTTACTCTAGTACACTGTGTCTGGTGTGACAGAAACTGAGCTTCAGTTCCAAAGGCATTTGCTGCCTTTCAGGGGTCTCCATGATACCACGCTTGGACCATATTAGCCAAGAGGAGCTTGCTCTGCCAAGGCGACAAGCAGGGTGCTGCATAATTCATGTACAGACTGGTATCCGTGCTGCTTAAAGGTGCCTGTGTCTAAGCATGTTGGGTGTAGACGCTCTCTGTTCCTTACCCAGCCGGTGGCGCTGAACATCTTGAGGTCTAAAGGGTCTCCAGAAAGTTCACCCTCTATCTTGGTCAGTGAGTGGCAGGCGGCCATGCAGGCCACAAATGTAGTGTTCACCAGACTCTCTTTAGCTGCCTCAGACTCCGGAGGAGAAAAGCTGTAATGAAGAGGGAGGGACAAACTCAACAACTAGACTGTTTGTGAGTATGAAAAGAGCAAATTGCCAACAATAATTAAATATACGATTATATAAGTGCTTATGTGGTTACTAATGACATCATGTGGAAACCCCATAAAAATATTATTTTCCAGACAAACAAGAATCCATTTTCCAAAGAGAGATAAGAATCAAAACATCCAGTGGGAATAAATGATGATAGCAACTCCAGAGGACAAAATAGTGCTTTTATATCCATTTCTGTGAACAGACCTCTTGGAAATTTAGACTTTGGTGAATATATTTTTCTCTCCAGTTGTTGCAGTTTGTTTTGTGGAGTTGCAGTCGTCTTATCTCAGCTTTACAGCAACACATCACTTTTATTAAAAGACTATTAGATATCCTGAAAAAAATAAAGCTCCATGTGGCTAAAAATTTATTTTTTTTATGAAAATGATCTGAAAAACAGATGCTTGGGGAATGTCTCCTCTACACAAAGGTGGTTAAAAGGTAAAAGATATCCTTTAACACATCCACACCTATACATGTGATGGATGAAAACACATGGACAAAAATACACTCTTGAGGAATTTAAAAGGAAAAAGTAACCTAGTAATGGTATGAAAATTCCTTTTCAGATCTAAAAATCCAAAAATCTGGTTTCTTCTAATCGATTACACTACAACTATTACACTACAACAATATTTGCCTACCTGCCATCTTCTGCTCTCTGAATACCCCACAAGTCCAAACCATCCTCTGTGAGAGTACCAGTCTGAAGGAAAAATACAGACCATTAACAATGCACATTAAGATGTATCAACCCTGGCCGTATTAATTACGCCTCAGAGGAGGAATACTAGCCCAAATAAATCCCTCTAAAAGCCCAAAACGATTAGAGGGAGGGAAATTTAGACCTATTTTTACATCATGAAGCTAAAAGGATTTAATGAACCTATTTGACATCTTTTATTCATCTATACCAGTAATCAGAGAGAGTTCTCTCTCAGTTCTGACATGTTAATGCAACAACATGCACACATACTGTATTTATAACCTGACCACAAAATAAATCAACTGTCAACTATGCAAAGACAAGTTAAAACAACACATTCAAGATGTAAGGAGTTTAGACACACAGCCAACCATCTGAACAATTACAAACCTAAACTTTAATTTATGGCTGCAACTAATGATTATTTTCATTTTAAATTAATCTGCAAATTATATTCTCAGTTAACCATTGGCTCTACAAAATGTCAGAAAGTAGTGAAGAATGTCTGACACAAGTTTCCAGCAGTGTTGGCAGATTTCCACTTAACTGGGCTACTTTTTATTTAATTGGGCGGGTAAAAAGTCTCTTGCGGGTCATGATAATTTTGGCTACTTTTTGTACCATTTGGGGCGGTTTCCACCAACAAAAGATCTAGGCTCTATTCCAATAAATCAGCCCCTCCTGTCAACCGAGTAGATTGAGACCGACAGTGCACTGAGTTCAGTAGGTTGAAGCTGTGTTCATGTCAAATCAGTTGTTTTAATTACAAGCTTTAAACTTGTTTATAGCTTTCACATCAACATCCAAGTAACAATTGCAAATGGGAAAGTCAGACTTATGAAAGCTCTGATTTATATATTGACTGTAAACCAAACAAACATATCAGTTCAGAAACTTTTTTTTTCCTTTTCCAATTATTATTCAGAGTCAGAGTTCTGTGATAAAACACATGTAACAGCTGTTTATATGAGTGAAAATGTTTAAAAGTTTAATGGAACATTATCTAAAATCTAAAAATATCAAGGTTTCTGTGGCTTTGAGTTTGCTTTGTTTTAGTATGTTAGCATGCCAACATTTTCTAATCAGCACTAAATACAAAGTCCAGCTGAGGCTGACAGGAATAGTTTTACAAGTATAGTATTGGTGCTGAGCACAAGTCAGAGAATCACCTACATCAGTAAACCTTATCCACTTGGGACCATAAATGTCTAATAGTTGTTGACATATTTCAGTCTGGGCCAAAATGGTGGACCATAACCAACTGACCAACCAAGTGACATTACAGCTTCCCCACTAGCATGGCTATAAATGATTTAAATGATTAACTGATAAAAATTGTTACAAATTAATTTTATGTTGGCTACTCATTTCAGCTTTACTTTGATTGCTCTTATTACCCTAACAAAATCAAACTTAACTCCCTGCTCACTAGATGTGATATTATGAAAAGAACATTTAATGCTACAGGCAGCTTCCTCTGATATTTCAAAGACATGGATAACAGTATCATTGCTGGAACTATAGATTAGGATGTTTTCTAAGTGAATCAATACTACAGCATTTACGTCTTAAATGCATGCGAGCAGATCCACAGAACTGTCATAAACCGTGAAATTAAGTCAAACAAGAACTTGTTCTTGAACTGGGAAGTGGGTTTGGATGCTTCCTAACTAATTTTCACGCAGTCTGAGTCAAGATTTTATTCAGTCAAAGTCAAGCAGAGTTCGGTGAGATGCTTGATTAATACTGACCCTGAGATTCATCTTCATAAATTGCATTTCTTAAATTCCTAAGTAGCAAATACAATCACATTTTATGACCTGATAGCTGTGGATTAAACTACCTTGTCAAAGCAAACCAGGTTAAGCTGACCACACATGTTGATCCTCTGAGGGCTGATGCAAAAGATGCCAACTTGCTTCAGACGCCGCTGCGCGTACACAATACCAGCTGTCATGGCTGCCGGTAAGGCAGGGGGCACAGTGATGGTGATGATGTCCAGAGATTCAATGATGATGGTGTGAGCTGGAACCTGGACGGGATTGAGAAGAAACCAAAAACTGACATGTAACACAGAACAGATTAAAAAAATAATTTCTGAAATGTTACACATTTATAAAAAATAAAATTTTTGCCTCTATTAGAGAAGTGATACCTTGTTCATGATACTGAGGACGATGGTGTAGATAAAGCCAATCCCTGCCACCCCAACCAGACACAGCAGGAACAGATAAGCATCCCGGTACAGTTTGAAGTCTGTGGGTTTGGGGTAGAGGATGGAGCGCACAAGCTGGCCTTTCTCTGTACTAAACCCTGTGGGAACATGTAAATGAAGAATGTTACACTTTTAACAAATCACATTTGATTATATAGCATTTTGTAAAGCAGGCAGATTTATTTATAGAGCTTTTCATTACAAAGAAACTCAATGTGCTTTACATTTAAAAAGAGACAAAAACATCAAGCATATGCAATGCAGTGGTATAACAACAACAACAACAATAATAATAATAATAATAAAACTACTTATATTTATACATACCGACAATACATACACACACACACACACTAACTGTGTTCATTGGCCTGAGAAAGGTTTTGAGCTGAGCTTTAAATGTAGGTACAGTTTTTATAGATCACAGCTCATCAGGCAGATCATTTCAGAGGGCAGGTCCACAGTAACTAAATGCACCTTTACCAGCTCCTGATCTCACTCTGAGTACAACCAGAAAGCCACCGTCTGAAGACCAGCAAGGTCTGATGGGGGTATAGTCAGTGAGCAGGTCAGAAATATACTGGGGAGCTGAACCATGTAGTGCCCTAAAAACCAATAGGAAGATTTTAAGCCAACGAAGTAATGGAGTAATGTGATGATGTTTTCTTCTACCGATAGGAACTCTGGCAGCTGAATTCTGTATGAGTTGAAGTCTTTGTATTGAATGTTTTGATAATTCAGTGAAAAGAGCATTGCAGTAATCTAATCTGTTCAGAATGAATGCGTGGCCCAGTTTCTCAGAGTTGGTTTGTCATATGAATCTTTTTACTTTTGATATATGATTGATGATTTATATGATGATATATAATTTTGATATGTGATTTTCGAAGTTAAGGTCAGCATCCAGGATGACACGCAGGTTTTCTCACCTGTTCATTGGCTTTTAGGGTGCATGATAAAAGGTAGGAGTAAGAATTTTTTTGCCATCCAATAATCTATGTCTGTAATGCATTTTATCAGGTTGTCAACTGGGCTAAGGTCATTGGGAGAAAGAGAGATATAGAGCTGTGTGTCATCTGCATATGAATGATTGGATATGTTATGATTCTTAATGATATTTCTAAATGAGATCAGGTATAGATTAAAAGGTAGAGGGCCGAGGATTGACCCTTGTGGAACTCCAGAGAGAATTTGGAACTCTTGTGATTTAAATTGTGAATGGACACAAAGAAACTTTTGTGTTTGATGTAGGAGGGGAACCAGTTTAAAACAGAGCCTGATAATCTGATAGTGTCATGGAGCCTGTCAAGCCTGTGTAGCGGCTGAATATGTGCACCCCAGTATGGTGAGTCTGTACACTAGAGCTGAACTGGCAAAACTATTTTCACCAACAACACAACCAGCTGTAATTCACTCCCTCACCTGTTCTGACCACGACAGCTTTCACCAGTTCACCTGCGTAGAAGCGGGTCTGGATAACGTGTGTACCACAGAACAGGGTGTGTCTCTTGTGCTCCTCCATATTGTAGATCATGGCTGCCTCCTCGCCTGAACTGGGCAGACTGGTCTTAGTAACCGGCACACTCTCCCCTGAAGATAAAGGAAGAACAAACAGACACTCAATAAAAAAAACAAACAAGACTAGGTCGAAACTTAGCATATAGTTTGACTAAAGCTAATTTGACATAGGGCCTTTCTCAATACAGCAAGTTCAGACTTGCTAACTTGCTAGTTTGGACTTGGCAAGTTTGACTCGAGAGTGCAAACTGCCAAAGATGGGAGGACGCAGTCCGGTCATTCTTCAGTTGGAACAGCAGCGTACTTGTTGACAGCAGCAGCTCAGCTTCAACACAACTACCTGACTGCACTGTGACAAAATATCTCAACTCAAAGCTCAACTAACACTTTTTCTCACAAAAAATGACCTCACTGAATGAGAGATGCAGTAAATTGTTATTCAGTCTATAATGTAGCTAAAATAAAAATCCAAACTGTTATATAGCTTAATAAAATAAAACAAAATTTAATATAGACTTTTCTGTTCATTTTAATATATTTATATTTATTGAAATGTGGTGATACCTATCAGTATACATATAGAACCTCAGAGGCAGCGCTGTTGTTCTGTCCAGTAAAAACATGAAGCTTCAATTTACATTCAGACAAACTAATGTGGCAGCGACAATTGTTAGATTTCATCTGTGAGACCAACATTTATCTTCCAAAAGGAATTATATCATATATCAAAATGCTACAGAGACATTAGCGCCAGTGGTAAATCACCAACGAGCTGCACGGATCAGCTCTTTTCATGCTCTTTTTTATCAACTTTGATTCGGCAGTTTTGGTTTAATTCTGTGTGGAAACCCTGATGCTATATTCCTCTCATCAGTATGTTCTGTATGGATGGTCTACGTTACGATAACACACAGAGATAGTCCACTGTGACTTTAATAACATAGTTGACTGTGTTGGATTATTATTTATGAAAGATATCCATCATTATTATTATTATTATTATTAGTAGTAGTAGTAGTAGTAGTAGTAGTAGTAGTAGTAGTAGAAGTACTAAGACACATCAGCTGGCTATAGTGATAAAGACGCAAGTCAAAAGTACAATCTGGGTGTGATGTGAACTGAGGACAAGATTAAAAAAATTATTAAATGATTGAAAAAACGGAGCTTTCAATCAAAAAAAAAAAATCAGACCGCTGATGAAAACTATGAGTTGCACTGAAAAGCTCCGGAAAAAGCTAGTAAGTACATGTTTACTTACGATTTGTTTGTCAAATAAATAAAACTGCTTCTTGTAAAGTATAAGCTGGAACTACAACCTGTCAACATGCTCTCGTTGACAATGCAGGTTCCATGGACGAGCACGGCATCGCAGGGCATGATCATCCCATTCCCTGGAATAACGATGACATCACCAGGCACAAGCTCAGTCGACATGGCCTGTTCAACATCTGTGATCAAGATCAAGAAAGAGGACACTGAAAACTATATCAAACACACCGTCTCTGCAGAGATCAATAGTCCAATTATTCTATTACTGAATAACAAAAAAGTAAAGAGGGACAGTCTAGTAATATGACATAATACTATTTACTCTACACACGTCATAATTTAATGATATAAACATTATAACACTAATGTGGTCTGTAGCGCTGCGTTATAATCAAAAAGGAAAACATGCCTTTATCTCCTCTGCACACTGAAACACGAACCACGCTGTGCGCTGCCACCATGTCATGTAGCATCACATATTGCTGAAATAAAACAGACAAAGAGTGAGAAAAATACATCTGGAAATACACACCAAAATGTCACTAGACAATACAAAACATCCCAGTGAGGAAATGACACCCTAAAACCAAAGAAATTATAACAGGAAACATTTAATTTTCATTTCAACAGGCAGAATAAACACTATAAGAGGAAGGGAATTACACCAAAAGCTGCCATTATGTTTTTTGTATCTCCTCTTCGCATGTCAACAATATCTCTCCTCACTTCACACTTTTTTTTCTGGGATCAAACATGACTCACCTTTTTAATTGTATACAGTGAGGTAGCTATTGAAATGACAGACATGAAAACTATGGCTGTAGCGTAATAGTAGTAGTCCTCCGCACTCCACAGAATAACACTGAAGAGCTGGAAGATGTAGAAAGGATTCAACACCTGATGGAGGAAGAGAAAGACACATACTGTTGAATGTTTAACAGACAGCAATGATGACTTTATTGGTACGCTAAGAGAAACAGTGTCAGAACTGATATTACAAGAAGAGCTCAACACTCACCTCCTTTATGAGGAGCTTGAATAAAGAAGGCACTCTTACTGCTATCTCATTCTCCCCGAAAAACAACCTCCTGTTGAAAAATAATTTAAAGCAGCTTTTAACGTTAATATGACCACATACCTGTGGGCAAGCACGCATCACGAGACTTAACACCTTACTGCAGCTTGTAAGACCTGGTACTTCCTCTTCAATTCATTTGAGAAACTAAGTTTTATAAATTAGCGAGTGAAATAAGAAAACAAAAGCATGTGTGTACCTGTAGTCCTCCAGTGTTTTAGAGAGTCCGGCACTGTGGTCGGAGTGGACGTTTTCACAGCTCACCTTCACATCCTCCAAGCCTCTAGAAAGGTCACACACATTTATTTCTACTCTAGTTGTGCAGAGCAACAGTCAGAAATGAACTGTACCAAGTATTTTGGTCACATTAATAGAAGTTATACAAATTATCAATACATTTTTTTAATATAAGACAGTTAATAGCATAGTGATTTCCTGTGAGGCTCTTACTTGTACAATTCAAAGTTGTGTATCACATCATTCCAGTAGTATTTAGTGCTGTGGTGGGTGAAGTAGTGGATCTAGAGGAGAAGAGGAGAGGAGACGAGGCGGTTAGATTCCGACTGATGATTCAAAATAAGCCAATCACTGATCTAGACTCTCAACTTAAATTGTGTGTCTTTGCTCAAATCAGCCATTTATGATCAAGAAAATTAATCCGGACTCGAGATGATGATGAAAACCAGATTCCCATTGATATACCTGAACAGGCTCACTATATGCAAATTTCCCATGATGCTCGTCATCTACAGCACCAACGCTGTGGTCTCCATCTCCATTTGGTAGGTGAGCCATGGACTGCAGATCCACACTGTCGAAGGGTGTCTTCCCTGGAGCAAACATCACATGTACTTTGGCCCGAAACCACTGCTTGAACTCATCCTGTGAGAACCATATAGAGAATTACTTTATTTCCTTGGATGTGAGAAGAGACTGAATTTATCATTCATGATGTAATATTACTGTATGTGTGCCAAAGAATGTAACAAATGTCAGGATGATTTGTGTGCAGTGGAGTGGTTCACTTCACGAGAGTGAACTCATAATTCTTAGAAGGAGGCGATAGAGTCACGTGTGTGTGTACTCAGAGAGAAAGTGAATTAAATCTTAAACGTTTTAGTTTGCTAGTGTCGTGGCTCTATGGGTGTCGTTGGTTTGTCGGTTGAACCACCACTTTGGTTCAGACTGAAATATTTCAACAACTGTAGGATGGATTTTAAAGGCATTCATTGTCCCCAGAGGATAAATCCTACTGACTTTGATGGTCCCCTGACTTTTCCTCTATCACCACCAGCAGCCTCACATTTTTGATTTTTAGTGAAACATCTCAACAACTATTGGATAGATTGTGTGCTACAGACGTTCATGTGCTTCTCAGGATGAATTCTTGTGATCCCCTGACATTTCATTCATTCATTGTCAAGTGCCTCATCGACAAATATGTACATATAATTTTCTAGTATGGAAACAGTGTATGACAGAAATAACCAACAAGTCAAATGTGTGAGAAGGAAAGTAAGGTCTGCTGTTTCTCTACCGTGGTCCTGAGCAGAAGTGTGTGTGCGTCCCTCAGCGAGGTGTGTGTGCAGGTGCCTTTGACGCCCCATTCGGGCAGCCAGTAGAGCAGAAGCAGCAGGAGACCACCGGAGCAAACAGAGCCGACTCCCACCAGGATCATCTTCCACAGACAGGGCCGGTACCCCCACACCTCCTGCACAGAAACACACTCACATGAACAGACGAACACACTGCTGTGTGGTTTGATACAGAAGGTAGATTTTTAAAAAAGCAGAAATGTAATGTGACAGTGACAACGCTTTTCCTCTTACATCAGCCTCAGACCAGTCAATCTAAACTTTTACGCTAGTTTTTTTTATTTGTGTAGTGACATGATTGAGTTAATTCAAATCTCCAAAAGTTTAAGCATTGTGACACATGGTCCCAACAATTTACTTACAAATTAACTTATTTCATCGGTCTATCAACCATGTCACTTTGAATTCTCCATCCTGCACTGTTCCTTTTTGTGATGTTTCCACCAGAAGTGAACCAGGAATGTGTTATTGTTCTGTGCCCACATTAAATAATAATACATAATAACATAGTTAATTAACATCTCAGAATGATTTCGTTATTGACAGCCAGCCTCTGTTTCCCTCCAAAAACTTCATTACACTTGCATTGCAAAATAAGTGGTGATGAATTCTCCAGCAGAACAGAAATGAACACGTGCAGGGTGGCGCTAAAATGGGAAGTGATATTTACCATCTCATCCTCCAGGCCCTGGTTGATGATCTTCACCTCTCTGATCTTCATTCTGTCTTAAGTGCAACAACTACAAAGAAAAAGAAAGACAGAACACATCATACACTATATTTCCAACAGGTGTTTTAACTGCAGAAACTTTCTTATCACAGAAGGAAGTCTTCAACGCCATGTGGTCAGCGAAGGTGTTGCAACTTCAATCTCGGTCAAGGTGCTTCACGGGATTTAGTTTTATGGTTTCTGAAGCAAAAACCGCTCAAACAGGTAAAGGCTGTCGGTGATTCATTTACTTTTCTATCATACAAGTTAATATTCAGGAGAAGTGGAATGTGAGATTACATTTTTTATTATAACATGCACCTCCGAGTATAGCAGCAACAATCCTTACCTTATCCTAACCTACTTAGTAAATATTGAGCTGCCTATAAGGAAGAAAGGTCTCTCTGGCAAGTAACAACCTGTCTGAACCGCAACACGTACCTGCCTCATGGAAGCCACATAAACAGACAGCGTTCAAAGCCTCTGCTGACTATCCGTCACCTACCTTCTTCCTTCTTACGCTCTTGTTCCTGATATTGTTGACTCATGAACTTCCAAGGACATTCGCTGACGGGGAAAAGTGAAATACTAAAATGCTACTGTATCATTTGGTCACTGCAAATATTAATCCAGTCCACATCAGTTTTTCTCAGGACAGGTTCAAAACTCCACATATTTCAAATATTTCTCCACAAATACAACTGAATTAGCTTAACTTTCACTTGATTGCAGTTGATTTCTTTTTTTCATCGTATCAAAAAAGCTGATTATCAAGTTGTATTCACTCTAGTTTAAATCCTACACTTTACCATGTTGTGCTGAATGTATTAAAAAACATCTGATCTACAAAATGTGGCGACTCTATTGACAACTTTAGTGACGGCTTTAATTGATGTTGCACAATAAATGTGACCAATATGTGATATATTGTTGTGGTGTTAAACAATGACACAGTGCAGTGTAGGCTGTAATATGTAAGAACCTTTGCACCATGCACACAATATCATGTTTCAATAACAGTTACACCCACAGTAACCTTTGACTGACAGTCCATCTGATCTGACCGCTCAATAAGCACCGTCATTTGTGAACACAAAGACAATCCTGCAAATCTGACAAAGACACCAGACAGAGGAAAGTAAAGCACTCTACTTTTTAACATCTCTGACATATTTTATGGCATTTACAGCCCCTTTGGACTCTCGTGTTCTGTTTTACAACTGAATCAGTTACTTGTTGACACTTAGAAGAGAAAAATACTACTTAAATAATGCCAAAGTGAAAACAAATGGATCTAAATGAAGTATAATCATATAATATAATAATCATAGAATCATAGAATCATATAACACATAAGCACTCACACCATTTACAATGACACA
Organism: Thunnus thynnus; assembly: GCF_963924715.1. Taxonomy (NCBI): domain Eukaryota; kingdom Metazoa; phylum Chordata; class Actinopteri; order Scombriformes; family Scombridae; genus Thunnus; species Thunnus thynnus. The sequence continues at coordinate 10,905,534 of NC_089528.1, forward strand.
CCGAAAATATGATGATTTTATGGGCTGATGAGACCAAAACTGAGACTTTTATCTGTTATACTGTGTTCAGTTTAGGCTTCAACATCACCAGACACACACCATCCCCACTATGAACCCAGGTGGTTGCAGCATCAAGCTGTTTCTTTGAAGCAGGACTTGATGGTAGAGGGTGACATGAATACAACAAGATACAGAGAAAAGAGGAAAAGGTGCTGCAGTCTGCAGGAGAAACTTGGGATAAGAATTATTTTTCCAGCAAGACAAAGATCCCAAACATAAAGCCAAAGCTACAAAGGAATGACTGCAACACAACAATGTTTAAGTCTTGGAGCAGCCAAATCTAAGTCCAGACCTTAATCCATCCAGAATTTGTGGCTGGACTTCAGAATTGTTATTCAGGCAGGGAGGCCACGCAGCTGACAGAAGTTTACACAGACATTTTGGGGAAAAAAAAAAAAAAAACAAGGTGGAAAATTTGCAGCAAATTTGCAAAGCTGACAGATCCTATCCTCCAGGCTGTAACGGCTGTACTGTGTCTCTAACTAAATATTGACTTGAAGGGTGTCAATACTTATGCAATTTTATGTTTGTGTACTAATTTGGACTTTAATATCATTATTAACAATTATATAATGAAAGTTATTGTGTCATAAAATAATTCAAAGTTGAAAAATAATAAAACAAAAAGTTCAAGGTGGTGAATATTTACGTTAAGACACTGAACAATCATATATTCAGTAACAAACAGAGATGGAAGAAGTATTCAGATCCTTTACTTAAGTAAAAGCACCAATACAGTAACGTAAAATACTCCATTACAAGTAAAAGTCCTGCATGAAAAATCCTACTTAAGTAAAAGTACATAAGTATTATCAGCTTGATGTAGTTAAAGTATTGCAGTAAAAGTAGTAGTTTGGTTCCTCTGACTGATATGTTATTATGTATGACATCATTAGATTATTAATGCTGAAGCATCAGTGTTGGAGCAGCATGACACTGCTGTAGCTGCTGGAGGTGGAGCTAGTTTCAACTACTTTATGTACAGTTAGCTAGTTTAGTCCAGTGGTTCCCAACCTAGGGGTTGGGCCCCTCCAAAGGGTCACCAGATAAACCTGAGGGGTCGTGAGATGATTAATGGGAGAGAAAAGAAGAGAAAACAAAGTTCTGATACACAAATCTGTTTTCAGTTTTTGGACTTTTTCTCTAATCTTTGATTTTTGGTGAAATATTGGATTATTTGAACATTTATTGAAATGAAACCATGCGAGAAGTTTAGAGGGAAAAATCATTATTTAATGGAGCTGTTAACAACTCATAGACGTGTGAAATGTGACCCTGACTACACACTGCTTTTTGTAAAACGTCAAAAGCCAAAAAGGTTGTAAACCACTGGTTTCATCTTTAACAATGTGTTGTATTTTAAAAGCTTGTTATATTATCCATTATGTCAAATCTTCATCTGAAAAGTAACTAAAGCTGTCAGATAAATACAGTGGAGTAGAAAGTAGAAAGGAGCATAAAATGGAAATACTCAAGTAAAGTACAAGTACCTCAAAACTGTACTTATACACAGTACTTGAGTAAATGTGCTTAGTTATTTTCTACCACCGGTTACAAATGTGTTACTTTTAAGAAACCCTACAACTTATAGAAACTACACGTGAATACACTACTTTTAGTAGAAGTCTGTAACTTTTACCAACATAATACACTCATATAATCGTCTCACAAGTTGCTGTTGAGCTGAGATGGAGCGTCTTTACTTTACCTGCCAGTAAAACCACCACAAACACCATAATCACCGAGTAAACTAACACAAATTGACGCACAGCAAAAAGCTTACCGATGTCTCTTCTCTTCTTTACCAACACGTCAGACGTTTCATAGTTGGGTAAGTAAATCGTTGAAACTGTCCGCATTCACAGCCTGCTTGCTGCCCTCTGCAGCCTGCTGAACAGCGCGGATCTAACAGCATGTGTCTGCAGAAACGCGCCGACACAACAGAGATCCACGCTGCGCTGTGGCAGGACCGTCCCAAACCGGTCCATTCAGAAGGAAGTGCGGAAAACAGGATGTGAGGTCATTGGAGGACACTAGCTGAGTCTGGGCTGAATTTCTACAACTTGGAACAAATCGGGGAACTCAAGCGACGTGTGCAGGCAGCAGTGAACATGCCGTATTAATGTGTGTAGGCCCTTCAAGTGTTTTCTCCGTCCAGATGTTGAAGAATATGTCATGTTTAGTTGAGACACTGGTGTTACTGCAGGTCAGTGGCAGAGAAGAAATCCTTCCTTTGGCTGAGAATTCAGGAAGTCCTGGAATAACCTTTTGCATCTTTATCACTTATAATAAAACAATAAAAAGACATCCGGTTTGGTTTTTAAATAAAATTTATCTTCACATTACAAAGTTATATTGTCTGATTTAATCTTTCACATAACAATAATGCATAATGTGAAAACAAACCAGGGTTTCTTGTAATTATTTTCATATAGTTATGAAATTAACAGGTCAAAGTACAAAACATGACAACTAAAATGACAAGAAGTCACATGAACCATTAATTAGGAATAATGAACACATTTTCACAACCTGTACACCAGATTGTAAAAAGTCTCGAGAGCTCATACAAGCTTTCAGGATTTAAAAAAAAATCTCTCTCTCTCTCTCTCTCTATATATATATGATAGCTCTTCAAGTGAGAGACAAGCAAGTGTTTATTTTTTCACTTTTTTAACACCATCCTTCGACTTGCCAGCTCCACGTCCTCTTCCTGAAAGAAAAAAAAAACAAAGTTTTATTTTTTTACTCAAAAATTATCGACTTCAAACAAAAGCAGTCAAAAGCAATGAGAAAGAAGTAAACTGCATGAACAAGCCTTCGCCTATCCAAATATAAGATTTAAATGAAAAGAATTCCCGCATCGAAGCAGCCCTCTAATGACAATAATTAAGACTTTACCCCACAAAGCTCTGAGTTAAAGGCTATAAGCAACGTCATTTGAAAATAGAAGTTAAAGGTCCCCTCCAGACGTGTAAAAGTATTTTGCTTGGAACAATAATGTGTGTCTGATATGGTTTTTCCACAAAAAAAGTTCAAATTACCATGTTGAAGTCCTTAAAATTACATCTCCTCCTTCTCCCTTGTAAATAATTCCAGAGTCTATAAATATGTAAATATATTTCATTTCAGAAGTTCAACTGCTGGACACAAGATGTTTTCTTCTTCACTGTAAAGTTCATTCTCAGTGTTTGTGTGCTGGAGGCTTCAAGTTTCCACGTCACACTTGTGTAAATTGTCTACTGGATTGGCTCTAAACTAGTTGTGATGTCACAAATCCTGCTCGTAGGTTCACATCTTAAACTCTGATTTTCAGTGAGCTCAGAGAAACGTTCCACTTTCGGCAGATATAGCAATGTTGCTTTAATATAAATATATTTATCAGTGCTGCTTTAAATTTACTCTGAAATCAAATCATAATCTTTGTCATCTTGTCATGAAGAAAAGAACTACAATGAGCCTTTAATAGACCAGCATCAACAGTCTGTTACCTTCTCTGTTGGCTTTTCCACGCCCGCCTCCACCGACCCCCCGCCCTGCAGGCTTTCCACCAGGACGCCCCGCCGAGCCTCCTCTAGCAACCGGACGGCCTCGTTCACCCTTTTGTTTGGCATAAGCCACGGTTACTTTGCTTCCATCTATCTCACAGTCCTCCATGGCTTCTTTGGCGGCTTTACAGCCTTCTTCGCTCTCAAAGTCCACAAAACCAAACCTGAGAAAAATCAGACTTTTAGAATAAGTGAAAAACGATATTTAACATTTATAGAATTAATTATGCCATAAAAAAGAAAACTTAATGCACCCTTTAGAAACTCCCGTCTCTTTATCTACAGTGACTCTTGCACTGAGAGCCTCCTCAAAGACGCTTTTAAGAGTCTCGGCAGTCGTCTTCTTAGCGAGGCCCATCACAATCAGGGTTTTTAATAGGACTGAGGAGGAAAAAAAAACACAAAAGTATTATCCGTTTTCATCGTTCATCATCACTCAAACAGACTTTAGAAACACTTCACATTGATGATTTGCTATCAATAAACAATTTGGCCTAATCAAGCTGCCTGCAAGACAACAGGTGACACCTTTGTGAATAATTTGACACAAACAATCTCACGTACCTTTTCCCTTCTCCAGCTTTTCTCTCCCTTCACGGAATTGTACTCTGACCTCTCTTTTGCAGATCTGAATGTTTTGCGATGACTGCAGGGCTTTTTCAGCGTCTGCCACGGTTGCGAACTCGACGAACGCAAATCTGCAGGGAATTAAAACATCAGATGTTTCTTGAAAATATTTAAATACTTTCTTCGAAAACAGAGTAGGCCGGCGTACATGTACATACCCTCTTGATTTGCCTTTGTTTTGAGGTATATTGATAGTGACAGCGCTCTGAAAGACTTTCCTGAGGTTTTTTTCTTTCACGTTGGAGGACAGGTTGCTCACAAACAACATGTTGTTTGGAGGAGCTGCAGCTGTTAGAAACAACAAAAAAATCTTTCAAATGTTCAACTTCCAAGTTTAGATTCAATTTAGGTGAATTTAACGGGTTGATTGGTTGATTTAGCATCAGAGAAAAAGGAACTTAAACTCTGCAGCTACAGACAGTAAACAAAGGCCACTTTTGATTATCTTTCTAAATGTCCAGTGTTTTACCTTTTGTTTTGTTGTTGTCGTCATTAGCTTTGCTGACTTTAGACACGTGAGTTTCTCCTACACGGTCCACAATCAAAACCCGGTCTTGGATCTTGGCGCCTTGTTTGTGCTGCCTTACTTTATTAGCAATGGCTTCACTTTTAAACTCCAAAAAGGCAATACTGTCAAAGAATAAGGAGGTTTTATTCATTTATTTTCATACAACCATCACATCACTAAATATAACCAATAATGCATTTCCTCCATATATGACATTAAAGAAAGTGAGTCTTAATGCAGATTTTTAAAACTCTCACCCTTTGTCTGGGCTCTCAGCTCCACCAGGAAACCTGACAGCGATCGCCTTCGGGAAAACTTTCAGAATGTCTGTCTCTGTTGCATCGTACGGGACGTTCTTCAGAAACAAACATTTAGCATCTCTGGCCGCTGAAAACAAGACAGTCCTCAAATCAGATGAAAATGTCTTCACACGTCTCTTCTGGACTTCCCAGATCATCACATCATAAATCCATTATTAAAGCAAAGGCATATTTGTTTTTAAAACTCAATGATGGATGCCCTCTTGTGGTTTGAAGACAGAAACACCGCACCTGTATCTAAAATGGCAGGAAACACAGACTTTATATCAACTTTTTACCTTTTTTGTCCTCCGGTGTAGCTTTCACCTTTTCCTCACTTTTGACCTTTGCTTTGGCGATCCTCATTGGCTTATCAAGGATCATCTCTCCATTTAATGTCAAGGCTTTAGTCAAGTCCATCTCTGAGGCCAAATCCACAAACGCATGTTTTCTACAACAGAAAAACTTTGATTTAGTATTTTTAGTAGCAGCAGTTTTCATTTTAAGTGGATTAGACAATCAATGCAAATTCATCATCTGCTACAGGTTCCTGCCAGCCCCCCAAAAAACTGAAAATAAAAGTTAAGTTTAAAAAAACCCACAGACTTACCTGGACCGGTCTAGTCTGATGTCTTGAACCAGGAGACTTTGTATGTTGAAGTAATTTGCTAATGAATTTTTGACATCTTCAGATTTTTTGGAGTTATTCAGATTGCCGACAAAAAGACAAAAACCTAAAACAAAATAAAACAAACATGTGAGGACACCTTTCCAGGAGCCAAAAGATCAGATACTTTGACAGAGAAAAGAATTCAGTCTCATTTTGAGTTCGTACCATCGTTGATGAGTTTAGTTTTCTTCGAGGGGGACGTCTCAGCAGTGGATTCTGCTTTCCGTTTCCCTTTTACTGCAACAGATGCACAATGACAGCAACATAACTACAGTGACTGACAATATGAAGGATTTCTCTCTCTCTCTCTATCACAAGTCATCCAATACTATTTAAACTTAAGTCATCTGCATGTTAATTTGATTTTCTTTGTGAAGTTAATTTCACAAAGATTATATAAATACTGCCTTAGATATGAGGAATAAAGTTTAAAGGGCTTAAGGAGAGATAAAGGCTTTTATTAGTTTTACAATTCTTGATCGAATCAGAGTGATGGACTTAATAGTTTCCAAAGGTTGCAGTGTACATAAGAGTGAATTTAATAAATTTAGAAAGTTTTGAGTTTCTGGTGTGTTGTTAAAGTGCCACAATCAGGAGAATCAAACACATTTTGGGTTTACTATACGTTATGTCAGTCTGTGATGATTCAGCAGTTTATATTCATGAGAAAGCAACTTTAGAAAGAAAGAAAAAAAGAAAGAAAGAAGAAATACTAGTAAAAAAAGAACAAATTACTTTCAGACATGTCCTCACCTGCCTTCTCTTTGTCAATCATCTGTTCGCTTTCCTCTTTAATATTGCTGCACTTTCCTTCCTCAATCTTCTTCTCCCAGGTTACAGTTACTGTAGCCGTACTTTCGTTTTCTTCAGTGACAGTGTTCATCTGAGATTCTGGAGACAAAGCTTCATTACTGGCACAGCTCAGTATTTCACTCAGATAAATCGTGTTATGTTGTTTTTTCAGTACCTTGTTTATCTTCGACTTCCTCCATCTTTGTCTCAGTACTCTGGCTGGGAGCGTCCTCTGTGGAGCGCACTGCATCACTTGCAGAGACAGTCTGAGCCAGTTCTCCTGTAAAAAAAAAACAGTTAAAATAATGTATGATTTAAAAGCAGAGAAAATATGTAACTGTCAGAAACAATTGTAACCCTTGTGAATGCAGCTTTTTGTGGCCTCTGTTTAAGTCTATAAAGACTGTTTCATGTTGGAAAGAGATTTGTGAGTGGATTATCACTTTAAACCTGAACAATGAGTGGCTCCTTTTGGTTCCTTCACCTGAACCCAAATATAAATAAACACTAACATTACATCTGCAACTTGAATGACAAAGAACACAACATTTCATTCATAAATATGAAGAGTCGGGATTTAAAGACAGTGCTGTCGTTCTGCCTAAACGGTTATTTTTGTGCAACGCTGAAGTCATGAAGTTTTCAGATTCAAAGGCTAAAGGTGAGAGAAATATAAATGAGGTTTAGCAGCAGATTATCTTTTTTATACTACTTTTAGTTATGAAACAGAATTACACATCATAGTTTTTTATTTTTATTTTACTAGGAAAGCCAATTAAAGATCTCTTTTGCAAGAGTGTGCGGAGTATTAAAAGCCTTAATGCTGTTTCAGATTTGTGAAGCCTTTAATTTATTTATTAAAAAAAGGGCGATTTTACTGATATTCCTCCATTCAGACAACATAAGACCTGAGGCTATATTTATCACTCCTAACTGGCCAAAAATCCTCAGTGATGCGTTTCAGTCAGATTTTTAGGACAATGAATAAAAGCATCTTATGAACTTTCTTAACTTAGGAAATAACTCCTTTCTCTGCCAGTATTTTGGAGAGCACCAGAGGAGTCCGAACCTGTTAGGAGTCACCAGGAGATGGCATTCAGGCAGAAATATTCCATGAGAGGAGAGATGTTTTGACAACACTTCATGGCAATAAGCTTATTGAAAGATCGGTCTGGCAGAAAAAAAAAAGTGCTCACGCTACATTTTATTATAACAGGGGACATGCAGGTTTGCAACAGTGATGATTCTGTCAGAACCGACAATTTCTGCGGACATAAATCAAACTTTGATCGTGCTTATGGTCGTCGTAAAGATAATGTGCATGCCGAAGTTCCTCAGTGAAAGCAGACTGAAATTTATGGACACAATCTTGTCCTCCTGGCTGGATGTCAGCTGCATAATGAGGAATATCTCAACTTCATTACAACAGGTAAAATATTTTTATATGGTCTTTTATGTCTTTATCGTTTTTTTATAGTAGTGTAGGCTGTAATATTTTAGAGCGATGTTAATATTGTTATGGTGCATTTCCCAAGACGTGTTTGACAGAAACAACTGTTTCCCCTTCATGTAGGGAACATAAGTTAACAAAGGTTGTATGGATGCTGGATGAGGCAAATGAGTCAAATTACCTTCTATATGGGCTATTTTTTTTTTAGCCATTGAGTGGCTTTGTTTACAGTCTGCTATGTAGGCTAAACGTAAATATCATTTTGCAATCTAATTTTAACATAATATTTTTGCATATATAACCTTGGTAGGTACCTTGGTTATTTACCTAGACAAATAGAACCTCCACTCAATAAAAGTGGTGTTTTTCGCACTTCAAATTGTAGCAGTGTTTAATATTTCGAACAGAGACTGTTAGAGAACTATGACACGTCATAATAATTTTGTTTTGCAAGAGTGTCATAAAATAATAATGTCACACTCTCGTCTAAGAGTAAGTCCTCCTTACTAAAAGTCAAGCAGGAGTATTTTTAGGCATACGTTAACTTTAAGCAGGATTCCTTGGAGTGATTTTAAGAAGTTTGATAAATATGGCCCTCAGCTGCTAAATCTCATCATTTATGTTTCACTTAAAAAGGACAGGTTCACAATTTTTCAAGTCTGTCTTAAAACCGTAATCATTCCTCCTGTTCATACTGGCTGTTAAAGATCCTCTTCAAATGTGCTTTCAGGATTAGTGATGCATTTAAAAGTTGATCTGAAGCTTATATGAGACTTCAGCAGTCTGAGTTAGTCATATCAAGTGGATATCTGCCACATTTACAGTCTTTTTAGCATCAAATTCCCTCTTTGTGTTTCCCTGTTGAGCTGTGGTGGAAGTATAGTAACAAAAAGAGGGACGTTGGCACTAAAAACACTTTAACATTGAAAGATATCTACTTGATTGGACTCATTTGGATGCTGAAGCTTCATATTAGCTTCAGATAAACTTTTAAAAAACATTTTTGCACAGATGGAGAACTGTGGATTTTGTCCCCCATCACTTACATTGTGAGTGCATCAGGAAGGGATCTTCTAATGGTCTGTATGAACAGGAGGAATGATTACAGCAAGAAAAACATGTTTCAATGTTCATTTGGGCTCCTGACTGTTGTTTTAGGACAGACTTTAAAAATTGTGAACTTGTCCTCCTATCCTTTAACTCTCCTCGTCAACTTCTGAATCAGAAACTGCGAATTGGAAGCCAACTTCAGCGTTATTTTGTTTGCAATGTTTAAAACTCATAGACCATATCTAACTTGTATGAGAGATATGGTCTTAGCAATAAGTCTTCCAGATCTTATGATTATGTCTTGTATTTTTTTCAAAACTGAGTCACATTTTTTGGTTTCATATGAGAAGACTTTTAAGTGATAAACACAGTTCAGTGGAGGAAAAACCCTCCTGTCCTAAAAATAAAAACTAATGCAATAATAAATTGTTCAGATACTTACCATCAGTCATTTCTTTGTGAGTCATATGATCACTTGCATTTGTTCTCTTTTCAGCATCTTCACCCTCTTGTTCCTCATTCTTCTCCCATGACACAGTTACCGTGTTCGTGCTTCCTTTTATTTCGATCGTGTCCATTTGAGAATCTGAGGAGGCAGCTTCATTACTGACACAGTTCAGACTTTCAGTCAGTCATAATATGTGATGTATTTGCAGTATTGTACCATTGTTATCTCCTACTTCCTCCATCGCCTGATTCATCTCAACATCTTTACTCTCCTCTGTTCCAACTATTTCTTTGGCTGGAGAGACAGTAATTGTGAGATTTAAAGTTACTGTCATATTCAGCCTGAACTGTCGTGTTAACTGTACATTTCCAGGTGTTTGAAGAGTAATGACTTACTAGTGGTGGTGTTGTCCTCCTCTTCTGCAGCCTCACTGATGACAACTTTGCTTTGTCTTTTTCTACGTCTTGTAGCCTGAAAGAAACACACATTCAAAACATTATAAATGACACTGTGCTACAGCATGTTATGAAGAACAGAGTGGTAACTATCACTTATTTAGTTTAATTTAAACTGTCAATCATATAGTAAAAATTGAAAACTACAAATACCCCATTTACAACAAAACAAAACAGAAAAATTAAGCATTAAGAGGCTTGAACAAGGTAAAGTTTGGAATTTGTTAGTGATAAATGACTTCAACTATTACTATCAATTATCAAAACTGCTGCAAATCTGTCCTGCTTGAGTTAGATTCAATACTATGAATTAACCACTTAAAATAGTGTTTGCAGGTATTAGAGGTAACCAACTGTTAGCTAGTTTCTGAAGCTAACAAGAGCAACACAACAATAGTTTAAAACAATCTAATTGGTGCACATTGAAGCCTGACCAATGTTAATGTAATGTAACGCAACTCTTACTTCTGTCTTTGACATATTTGGTATTACAGCGGCACAAAACCACAAGATGGGGTGTCTAGTTGCAGCCGGTAGCACACGTGTGTTGAGCTAAAAACATCCACATGCGACACATTTTTGAAGCGACGCACTGCGCATGTGTACGCTTCACTACGGGTGCCCACAGAGAAGGAAATGTTACGTTAACGCGATTCTATATAAACTAGTTTCGGAATCTCTCGCCTCAACACATACGTTATTGTGTCCGCTTCACTGCTTTGAGCACATATTGGGTAAATGTTGGATTTTAGTTTGACATATTTAGAGAGTTAAAAGGTATATGTTGTTTTTTTCAAAGCTCAACTGTTATTTTCTGACAACTAACGTTAGCTAATCTAATAGGCAGTTAGCTTAACACTTGAGTTGGTCAATTCTTACTTTACGTTACCTCATTCACCAAGACTCAAGTGAAGAGAAACTGATTTTGATATATTTATCTGTAATTCTGAGTCAAATAATAGCTGAACTTCATTTTTCACACAGTGTGTATTTTTTATTCGGCGTGAGGACTAAAGTGTACTGATTGTAAGTATCGTTATGGACTCAAAACAGGTTGAACTGGAATTGGATCTGGATTTCGTAGAAAATAAGGTACGAAGGTCGAGTTACAGCCTCAGCCGGTGCACATATTAGGAAATATCGGATCACACCAACCATTCAGGCTACACAACAAGACCAATATGAGCTGACCTACATGGTCTAGGTCAGTTCATATTGGTCTGACACCACAATGGGGAGTCAGAGGAACGGTTTCAAGAAGGAAAGCTTCATTTTGTCGGTGGACGTCGGTACAACGTCTATCAGGTGTCACGTCTATGATAAGGAGGCAAAAATCCGAGGATCATGCACCACCAAGGTACTCATCTGCTTCTCTCTGCCCTTTCAGGTTGATATTACTCACATACGCCCACTTACAACAGTCTCCTTTGAAATGCTGCATAATTTTAACTCCAGGCCTCTAAAACTGTTCTGTGAAGGAAAAAATCACTCTTCAATTAAACTGTTCACAACTCTACATACACCCTGTGTCAAAGAAAATAGGTTTGGTTTTTTTTGTTTTTTATGAAGGGGTCGCAAGCAAAAAAAAAGGGAACCACCGCTGTCTGATTCGACAAGTCAGATTTAATGTCATACAAAACATACATGTGGAAAGCAACATTTACTGAAAATTTCCACTCATGACTATTAATGATCTCTTAATTAAGACAGTTGGTTTTGTTAAAACTATAGTCTACATGCATGTGTTTGTTTTTCTGTTATTTAGGTAGTTCCCCTGTATCCAGAGGTGGGACACGTGGAGATGGACCCAGATGCACTATGGAAGGGGTTTATTACAGTGGTCAAGGGAGCTGTTCAAGGTACAGTCACGCCAGCTATCTGTTCTCGCAGCTCTTTCCACAACCATACTAGTTTCAAATTCAAGCTGCTTTTATCAGTTAGAACAAATTCACTCAGGAAGTTAAAGACTGATTATCATGCACTGAGATGTCAGTTTTTTTGACACTCTTACATTCAATGATAGCCCAGCAGCCCTGCCATAAATGACACCTTTCAAATAAGTATGGCATATTCAGTTTATGCTCAGACTTCAGCTCCATGCTCATTTTGGGGCCTGGATGTTGAGTTGTTTTTTTGGGCTAGAATATACTGACAGGTAAACAGTTCTAATGTTTTGACCTCAACTCACTAGAAACACTTTGTGTGTAATCCTGTCATAAAAAAACTATTCTTTGCATGCAAATTTGAACAGTTGACTGGACTGGTGATTATATCCCCACTAGAAGCACAGAACAGGTCGTGAATTTACATGAGACAGTTGTCTGCACACAATCATTTGTGAGTCCCAGTTTCAGTTTCTCACTATTTTAATGTGTGTGTGCTTTTGCTGCTGTTCTTGTGATATAGATACAGGAGTACACATGCATCAAATAGAGGCCCTTGGCATCTCTACTCAACGAAGCACCTTCACAACATGGGATAGGTAATCAGATTACCTTTCTTTATCTCTACTTTATCTTTTAGTTTCCTCCCAGTCTGGTTCCATTCTCGGTTCATTTAGCTTCATCTCTTTCCCTTTGACAGGAGAACTGGGGTTCCTTTCCATAATTTCATCAGCTGGCAGGACCAGAGAGCTGCAGACCTGGTGAAGTCCTGGAACAGATCATGCACCATGAAAGTGAGTCTGTTGCTGCCCAGCATATCTACTTTCCATGCACTATTTCCTTAAGTGAAAAAATGATGTACTACAGAGAAGAGGGACTAAATAATCTATATTATTTTAAATCAGCCTTGAATAGATGTCACTTCATACAGAAAATGTTTGTTTGTTTGTTTTTACGACAATCTTAGGCAATCCATGGCGTGATGAAGGTGCTTTACTTCCTGACCAGGCAGAAACGGTCCCTTGCAGCGAGTCTTATTGTCTTCACCACCCAACATGTCACCTTCCGCCTCGTTTGGGCCCTTACACACTACAAGCAGGTGTGTTTGTTTTTTTGCATGTGTGTGTAAGCTTTACCTTTAAACCAGTGACCTAAAACAGCAGTGATGCACTTTGACCTACTTGGTAAACACACTGCTATCGAACCACTGTTTGATGTCAAAACAGCATTTCTACAGTGAAGAAATACAATAAAGGAAAACGGAAATAGTGAACACTGAAAAGCAAAGTAAAGTTGTCTCATCTGATTGCAGAAGTTGTGCAGTTTAATTTCAAGACTTCACATTTAACCTTTTACTAGGCCTGCAACTCATGACTAATTAATTTCATTCTCGATCAATTTCTCTGGTCTATAAAGTGTCAGGAAATAGTGATAAATGTTCGTCACAATTTCCTAAAGCTCGAGGTGACGTCTTTAAAACGAAACAGAGAAAAGCATAATCACACTTGTCAATAGATTCGACTTTTCAGTAATTGTGGTCATTCTCAAAAACGATTGTCCTGACATGGGTGTTAATGCATTAAATATCATTTAAGAGGATAACAAAAGCATTTAATGACATCAAACTGGGAGAGGCCGCGTTATCATTTACCACACAACAACACAGCCTTCACTCAATCACTTCTCTTTTCAGCCTCATCATGTTTCTTTCTTCTCTCAGGTTCGTCAAGCAGTAGCTGAAGGCAACTGCTGCTTTGGAACAATGGACACCTGGCTCCTGTTCAAACTCACAAAAGGTGTGTTTGGATTTTGTTAAGCTCATGTAAATAGCAGCTCCCTAGTATGTGCACAGCCTCTTTTGAAAACAGTCCTGCAATAAGTATATTTTGTCCAGTGGATTCTATTTCATACAACAGGATTTTAAGAGTTAGACAAAATGTTCTCTGTGTCTTGAGTCCTATTGCACCACAGATGCAACTAAAATTCCTCCAAAATGTCTTAGCTAACTCCTGTGGGAGGGGATTTGAAAAATGACCAGGAGCTCAAACAAGTTTTGTAACCCTCTGCAAAGGAAAATTTTGATAACATCTGTTTGTAATCGAATCTGTTTCAGGATTTGTCCATGCTACAGACTACTCTAATGCCAGTGCAACAGGGATCTTTGACTCTTACCAGGTCTGTTATGTCATGTTTGTTCTGTGTTTGTTAGTCTTATTCCGTGGCTGCTTTTCATTTCATACCTCTCTATTATTACTCTGTTCACAGATGTGTTGGAGTAGCTTCCTCTGCTCTCTTGTTTCTCTGCCTCTCTCTATTTTCCCCAAAGTAGAAAATACAGGGTGAGTCAACTATTTCCTTCAAACTCCAAGTTACATTTTAAACATGCCCAAGCCAGTGACAGTCTTTTAATTAGAAAAGCGTTAATCATGTTCTCAATAAGTGGATTTTTCTCAGTATTTAACTGTTACCCAAATGCCAGAGGTCCACTCAAGACTATTATTAATCATCTTGTATTTATTACAGTTGGTTTTGTTTAGACCTTTAAATCATGTCAACACCACCACACTGCTTTAATATCACTGCACCTCAGTATGAATGTTGTTGTGAAACACAATCCTGGCCTGCAGTTGGCCTGTAGAGGACTGATGAAGAGCGAGAGATGATTGTCATTGTTTCTGATATCTCTGGTTTCTCCTTCATGATGCACCAGTCATCACTTTGGTTCCATAGACCCGTCTATCTTCGGAGTATCCATTCCCATCATGTCAGTGGTGAGTTGTCAAGGTCTTGGCATTGCAATCTCTGTTACTGTATCTGTGTGATTATGATTGGAAGCATTTATTTCAACCCTCTCTGTTCATGCCAGTGTGTCAAAACGATGATGTTGTAACAAGGGAAGTTAGTTATTAGAGTTGTTTAGTTAATCCGCCGCAGGAAACAACTGGTTCCTGCTTCTGATTCAGTTCAACTGGAAATGACAAAATGAATACATCTCTTCATCCTCACATATGAAATTATGCTAATCATTACTTTGTGGGAAAAGTTTAAAACAGATGAGACGGGATTTGATGTTTTTACAGCATAGGAATGACTTCCTCTGTCCTCCTGCTGTAGATGGCGGACCAGCAGGCAGCCATGTTTGGAGAGTGCTGCTTTGATGTAGGTGATGTCAAGATCACCATGGGAACAGGTACCTTCATGAACATCAACACCGGCAACAAACCGCACACGTCTGTAACAGGTAAAGTAAAATAGATGCACATTAAGATGATTATATCTAAACTTGTCCATATTGGCCCATTACAACACTGTGTTTCCTCTCTGCAGGTCTGTATCCTGTGGTTGGGTGGAAGATCGGCTCAGAGGTGGTGTATCTGGCTGAGGGCAACGCAGCAGACACTGGCACTGCCATCAAATGGGCAGAGAAGCTGGGTGAGTGATGAGGTGCTTAAAGTAGGCTACCTGCATAGGTGGACCAAACATCACACATAGTTAGTGACTAGCTGGTGAACATAGTGGAACATCTAGCAGCCAGATATTTTTCTGGGAAGTTGGTGGAGATAAAAATAGAGTTAGAAAGAGAGTGAATTTTGGCAAAGTGTCAGGAAAACACCTCCAAATGAATGTTAATGTTGCTCAGTGTTTGCAGCTGCTGGAAATGTTAGTAAGCAATTGTTTTTTAACATGTTCGGCATAACGACTTTATAAGTTGACTATACGTCAGTGTTGGTGTTTTCTGCTTGCTCAGCTACCCCCCTGAGTGGCCAATGAATGCAGTGAATACCTTCGTTATATGAATGGTCAGTGACTGACAGATTCAAACATGATGTGTGTGTGTTTTTGCAGAGCTCTTCTCTGATGTCCGGGATACCAGCGCTATGGCTTACAGTGTCAGTGACTCAGACGGAGTGTGTTTTGTCCCTTCATTCAGTGGCCTGCAGGTAGAAGTGAACTTAATGCATGTGAGCGTGTCTATGTCAAAACAAACCTGTTTCTTTTTTAATATACAGTTTGCATTTGGCACAATGTGTCATCACCAATGATATCAAAGCAAAACAATATGTGTATCTAGTGTTTTAGCACATGTAGGTGGATATTGATTGATAGTATAGATTGATCTTTAGCCATTTATTTCTGTTTTTGTCCCTCTGTAACATTGTTATGTGGTCTTTGTTTTTCTCTGCTCCCATTGTGAACTGGCCTTTGTAAGTGTGTGTCTTGAATGTTTATATTTTTATGCAAAGATATTATTTCTCAATCTTTTTTTTGTTCTTATAGCTTATAGCTGTTGAGTTTTGCTTCTAGCATAAGACATCAGGACCATTTCATATATTTTTTTTAATCAGCTCAGTTTTTCACCTCCAGACCGTTGACATGTTATTCTCTATACATCCAAAGGCTCCTCTAAACGACCCTAAAGCTTGTGCTTCCCTCATGGGCCTCAAACCCTCCACCACCAAATGTCATCTGGTCCGTGCTATTCTGGAGTCTGTCGCCTTCAGGTGAGTCATTTTGAAAAGATACCGTAGTTTCCATCTAACTTATCAGATGTTTCCTTGTTCATGATGACTGACATTCTTTCCTTGCTCTTTATTCTTTACAGAAACATGCAGCTGTATGAGACGATGCTAAAAGAAACTCACATTCCTATCACAAAGATCAGGTACAGTTTGTTTCATGCACTGTGCTAGTCAAACAATCCCTGATTATAGTATTGTAAGTTCTGCAGATGAGAAAGACTTAATGTAGGCATTTAACTCACGTCTGGCCAGGAGGGGCCTCTCTTTAATATTCCAGCTTAGAGGCCAATATCCAAATGTAGGATTTGGTTTCTAGCCAGCAAACAGAGTGTAACAGAATGAACTCATGTGCACCCTGCCTCTACTAATGCAGTTCAGCTTTTATTGGCAATGCATTATAGGTGTATGTTTCTCTAATACTGTTACAGTAAAGTAATTGAGTGCTCCTTCTTTCTTTCCTTTCTTCCTTCATTCTTTCTTTCTTTCTTTCTTACTTTCTTTCTTTTCTTTCTTTCTTTCTTTTCTTTCTTTCTTTCTTTCTCAGGGTGGATGGGGGGGTTTCTTCAAATGACTTCATCATGCAGCTCACTGCAGACCTTTTTGGTAGAAAGGTAGCCAGACCACAGCATAATGAAATGTCGTGTCTGGGGGCTGCTTTTGTTGCTGGACTTGGAGTGGGTACGCAGACACACACACACTCTCATATACAAACACGTCTATCTGAAGAAGATGTACGCTGTATGCATTTTTAAAATTAATATTATTTTGGGGGGCATTTTATGCCTTTTTATTAGATCATGATAATGGATAAAAGCCAGGGATCAAGGGGAAAAAGGAATGCAACAAAATTCGTTGGCCAGATGCATGGTCATCGTCTTAACCTCTAAGCCACGGGGGAGCTCCTGTGTATGCGTTTGAGATTCTGATCCATGTCTGACATATGAGAAGCATTGATAGCACAGTTTCCCAATGTTGGTTGTTGTAATGGAAAATGAATTTATACTGACTATACTTCTAGTGTATGAATTGGGCAGGAAGGATAGTCTTCAGAGCAGCAGTTCTTTGAGATTGCTGCAGCAAACTGCCAGCTGGGTAAAGCTTAGAGAAGCTGTTCATTACAAATTCTGTAATGTGCAGATGAGATGAGACGATGATCTGTCAAGCAGTCAGAAAGACGCTTCAATGTGACTTTTTACTTTTCATGCTACATCACAAACTTCATGAACTTCATTTGAAAGGTTCTGATGAAAAGTCCTATTTTTATTCCTGCACTGGCAGAAAAAGCTAAATGAAATGCTGCTGCTTGTTATATAAACTGTTTTTCATTATTCACATTATGTAATTATATTGTTATACATTAGTCAGTCCTTAATCAGATCAAACACAGAAGATGGATTTGCTTGTTTGTTTTATAACAAGTCAAAAGCAGGTGTTGCTGATGAGTGAATAATAATATGAATCACTGGTTTCAGAAGCGTCAGTTCTTAGTGAAACAGGAGCCTGTAATGTTTGGAGATTAGTCACCCTTTCAACCATCGATTGGCAGTGTATTTGGGGGTGTGGGTGGAGGGCCGTCCCTCAAATCATTGGCCTTTTAATATCCAGCTTGTCAGACTACAGCAGTAAAAGACTAGAATAGACTGGAGCACATGACCCCTGACAGCTGCACAACTTTCATTGTTGGTCTCTGACTCAGAAATAGAGTCTGTCCAGTCTGCAACAGCGTCTATGAATGGATGTGTCCAGTATGAGGCAATGCGCTAATAATGACTCCTCTATACATGGCTGACTTAAAAAAAAAAAAGCAGCAGTGTCCTAGTTCCTTGGCATATTTTCTTTTTTCTTTCCCAAAATAATCAGTTTCTCAAAATTCTGCATTTATAGGACGTCCTGTATTATACACAGGATGTTAAAAAATAGCTTTAAGGTAACTGTGTTAATATTGTTTCCCAAAGTCTTCTCTCTTACTACTGCTGTCACCGCAGGCTTCTGGAGAACCCGGGAAGAGTTGAAGAAACTGCAGAGCAGCGACGAGTTGTTCACCCCCCGTGAAGTACACAAGGAAGATGCTGGTAGCCCAAGACGGGAGTACACCGCCGTCCTCCAGAGCTGGGAGAGAGCTCTCCGACGATCCATGAATTGGTATAAGCCTTAACACTGGACGCACACTGGACGGAGGATGAAGACATGACTTCTCAGTATACGTGAAAGCAGATGGTCCTTTTTCAAGCACAATGACGGTTTAAAGACACAACAAGCATCAGTTGTGTTTCTGAATCAATTTTTAATGAATTGTTTAATTTTTTTGTGAATCCAAAATGAATCCTCGTCCAGTTGCTAAAAAAACGTGATGTAAATCTTTTGGTGATGGTTACTTGGTCTGCTGCGTAAGCTTTACCAGCAGCCACCGAAGTCTTTCAAGGGGAAGTGACAGCCATTTTGTTCCTACTGTTTAATGAAATACAGCTGAAGGTCAAACGCACTGACATTATGATACTGCACTATTAACTACGGTTGAAAGTTGGATTGTGGGAAAGGTCTAGCATAGGACTGATCCAGGCCGTCAGCTGCCTTCACTACATTCACAGCCCTGACGAGGCATGACATGGTGATCACAAATAGTTACTATACCTTTTACTTGATTTCTGCTCAGTGTAGCAGCCTGATCAGAAGTGTCTTTCATTTATTTACATACCTCAAGTCATCAGTGCCTCCTCATATTACTGTATTTTATCCAGAGGAAGGATTTGTACATTTTCCCACATGGGGGCACTAATGACTGGCTTTACAGCTTTCATTTATGAATTCGCCATAGCAACCACATATCATATTTTAATAAGGAGCCACAGATTCAAATCGTTATCCCAGATTGATCCTCTGTGGGGGGGAAATAGACAACACTTGACCCTTCTTTTTACGATGCCTCAAGATATTCCGGGCTACAAATAGGAAACAGAATTTCAAGATTTTTTTACTTGCCAATATGTCTTTTTTATGTGCCTGTATCTTCTTGAGTTAACATAGTGTTTTAAATATGTCAAAAACATTCTAAACCAAGTCATACATGTTGGAAATGTGGAGCAGCTTCATTTTTCCAATCATGAACTCTAAGTGGGATGTGCCAGTAAATTTTCCTGCTATGATTATTGTGGCCAAAATGATCACGGTAAATAGTATTATCACAAAAATCATCAAAATTTTCTAAATTACAACTTGGATTTAATCAAACCAAACAAACTGAACTGTATAAAGCTGCATCAAAAAACATCAAAAACACCACAAACAAAAGCAGGATGGTTGTTTAATATCAAGGCAGTTGACTGGAAACTGCTTTAAATACATTGTTCTGATTTGTATTGGTTGTTATTGTCCTGCACATGATTGCTCCTCAGACTTCCATCAGATAAGATTCATGAATTTGGAATTTGAATTTTACTTTTGTTTATTATCAGACTACTTTTCATTAAGTGTGTTTCCATCCACCTGTTTTTATTTGCCTTTTCAATTTGCACATAAAAAAGAGTGGAAACACTGAAAATTCAAAAACATCTCTAACTATCTCAAAAAGAGGTTTTTTAAAAAACTTTTTTTTTTCCCTCTAAACTTCCAAAATTTAACCAAAAATCAAAGATTAGAGAAAAACTCAAAAACTGAAAACAGATTTGTATGTCAGAAATTTGTTTTTTCTCATTTTCTCTCCCATTAATCCCCTTTAGAGGGGCCCGACCCCTAGGTTGGGAACCACTGGGCTAAACTAGCTAACTGTACATAAAGTAGTTGAAACTAGCTCCACCTCCAGCAGCTACAACAGTAACATGCTGCTCTAACACTGATGCTTCAGTATTAATAATCTAATGATGTCATATATAATAACATATCAGTCAGAGGGACCAAACTACTACTGCATTAGTTTAACTACTTCAAGCTGCTAATACTGTACTTTTAATTAAGTGGGATTATTTATGAAGGACTTTTACTTGTAATGGAGTTTTTATAGGATCTGAATACTTCTTCCACCACTGCTGCTTTGTCTCTTTGACTGGTAAAAAAAAAAAAAAGTGTTTTCTTGTGGTGTATCAAAACGAAAGTGCTAATAAAGACAGGACAGCTGTGTTGTGTTCACGGTACCCACTGAAAACGGTTAGAATCACAGTCATGCCTGTAATGGAAATGGTGTTTCACCAGGTATAGAGTACAACAAGGTTTACTGGCACATCTCTACTTCTTACATTGCACTTAAACTAAATACATCACTTGTGATACACGATGATGATGATGTTATAGTTTAAATTGTTATAGATGTTATAGATTTTGACTGGAACAAAATCTAATTGTATAGGTTTTGTTCATATTAAGGGATTCCCACTGGATTTTAGTATTTAACTGTTTTCCTCTTCTTTAAATGTGGAACATGTCAGTCCTGTCCATCCCTGTGAATCTCATTCCTGATCTATTTGCTGAGTATTGTTCATTTTTTTTGCCCTATTCAATACTGTAATATTTTTCTTTATATATGACAAAGGTTTGTTATGCAAAGTGACACTGTGCATAATGCTGACATCAATGATATTCCAAGTCGTTAAATGTGAGATTTTCTAATACTTCATTCAGTTCTTGAATGGCAAATGTTGACATCCCAAGCTGCTGGGAAATAACTGATACACTTGTGTAATCATACATTTTGTTACTAAATTGCATAATAATATCAAGTGCTGCATATAGTGCGAAAGGCTGAGTATTAAAGATATTAATTATCAGCAGTTGCTTGTGGTGATTGGAGTGTCTCATGCGTACAGTATTGTAGGTGTCGCTGTCTAAAGCGTTTTACCTCCACCAGGACTCCTGCCTGGGGGAATGATCAGAAACACAGGCTGTTAGATGATTGTAGGGTTTGCTTCCCATTGATGTGACCAGTCTCGCTGTGAGGGTTGCTATGGCAGCTTGCTGATGGAGTGACTGAGAACAAATGGGGTGTGTATTCCTGCTCATGGTATGCTGGTATGGTGAAGGGGGCGCTAATTGAGTGCACAGAAAGGGGCTTTTCCTAAACAATGGGAGGATTGTGTGCTCGCTCACTCAGAGGAAGAGAAGAAATGAGTTTTGGGGTATGTCGCAGATCCATAGTTTTTCTCTATCAAGTCGCCCCCCCCTCCCACAGCCGAACACTTCCTCTGGTGTGGCTGTCAATCTCAGCTTTCTCCCTCAAACGCAGGCAGTTTTTTTGCCAGTGGGCTTGGCTTGCAGTGGGATGCCTTCACGGAGAAAAATGTGCTAGAGTGAGTGAGACAGACAGGACTAGCCTATGAATCAGTGCTTGCGGCTCTCACACTAATCAGTAAAATGGTTGTGTGGGTGTGTATGTGTGCTAGTATTGTGCTCAGTGCCGCATTGTATGAGTTGTGGTGGACCCTGCCTTGCAACAAATTCAATCTGACAGCACGAACTGGATGCACTGTGACCACCACTCCAGTCCCTCCCTCCCCCCATATGAGCTGAACCCTGCATCAAGGGTCATTATATAACTCCCTCTTCTCCTATTCTCTCTCTCTCTCTCTCTGTGACACACTGGGATTGTTTGGTGGAGTGTCAGGGGGTTGGAAGTTAAGCTTTTGTCTTTTTTTTTGTTGCTGTCAGTGCCTCAGCCTCTCCCCCCTGCTGCCAAGGCACCAAACTCCTTCTCTTGTCAGTTCAGTGAATTTCAGTCATTGGCACCGCATACATGTGCAAGGAAGAAAATTAGTTTTTTTTTTTTTTTTACATTTGTAGCTGATGTGAATATGAAAATAATGCTGGAACAAGACAACATCCTAGCCACACACCACAGTCATATGTTCTGTTAACTTTGACACATCTGTTTACAATTATGCTCTCTGTGTACTCTCCCTCTCTTTCTATGTGCCTCTCTCTCTCTCTCTCTCTCATACACACATACACACATGCACATTCCAGTTTCAGTAGTGCTCAATTGCCATAGCAACAAGGATTGGCAAATGCCCCAAATATCTATGCTCAAGTAGTCAGTCACAAATAGCATCCTCGTCGGCTTCAAATATGCTGATCACTGTATACTTACTACTTATGTATAGGTGTGTGTGTGTGTGTGTGCACTAAACCAGAGCCTACTGATAAAGTATGTGTCCATTCCTGTCGAAATACACCGCAGCCTATAGGATTGGTTATTGGTTTGGTGACTCAAGCGTACGACTTGTGCGCAGAGGAGCTGTAGTGAGGCAAAAAAAAAAATCTTATATAGACCCATAGCTTCACTATTGAGTACCACAGACATCCTTTTCTTTACTTAATGACCCCACAGCCTGCAGATACTTCACATACGATGAAGATGAAGGTGTATATACCGCTGTAATGTAATTGATGATAAGAAAGATAGTGTGTGCTATATTTATAATTTGTGCGCGTAACGGTGCGTCTCCGTGCGTCTCTCCGTCATTAGCCAATGTACATCCATCTGGTCGCACTGCATCAGCTGCCACGACGGGGCTTGTGTGGACGTCACTGATTTTTTTTCTCTTCCCTTTCCTCACCTTCCCCTTCTCGTTTTTTTTGTTCCACCAGAGCATCTCTCCTTCTGCTCTCTCCCTCTTTCTACACCGCCCACTCCTTCCCAACCATTGATCCGACCACTCACCGCCGCCTCGCCGGCTTCTTCGCCTCATTACATCGCCTGCTGCGCTTTTCTGCATTTTTTTAAGAACAGGGGGAAAGAAGAAACCGCACATTTTGGACCACAAAGAAAAAATCACCATGGCGAGCACCGAGGACAAACCGGCCAACAAGGAGAACACGTCCAGCTGGAAGGACTCCTTCTACAACCCGAGAACCGGGGAGGTGCTGGGTCGCACGGCCAGCAGCTGGGGTAAGGATCCCCGTTACACAGCAGTCAATTAGTAGATGTGATTTGACATTCACGGGGCTTACACCTAATCTGGTGTTTTCCTCTTTCCATTTTCAAAGCGTTAATATATGCGCGCCTCTTGAAGATGCAGCCTACTGTAGTCTATATTTCTGTGTATGGGTGGATTAAAATGACAGCCATGTACATTTTGGATTAGCTTGAGGAGCCATCATAGGCCTACATGAAGGTGTAAAGGAGAAGCCTGTACCGATAGGGCTCACCAAGATGAATGATGCTTCCAAAAAGGCGTGTATCAGCCTCTCTGCTGCATAGGCACAAATAACCAATAAAGTGATGATCAATGATAACAGCAGATATATATATATATTTTATTATTATTATTATTATTATCATTATTATTATTATTATTCATCTGCTTAAATAGGATTGTCAGGAAATTCTATTCCTAGTTGCAGACCCCAGCTGATAAAGCAGCCCATTACCTAATCATGTCTTGAGGAGTGTGCTACAGCATTCCTGGGCTGAATCTATAGCTGATCAGGCCATACATTTTATGTAATGATACCCCAGTTATTTCCAGGGTGAGGTAGTGACACACCACCCTCCCTCCAGCAGCCAGCTCCTATAGGCTAGCACGGGCTGTCAGGCTGCCTGGGCCCCTGTGCTGCTGTGCAGTGGGATGCTCCATTGCAGTTGCATGGCCGCCCACATTAGCATGCCTGTCAAGGTCAAATGGGATTCCCTCTCTCCTCTTTCTCTCTCTTTCACGCACTAGGCAGGTGCATTGTGGGATACTGTTGGAGAGGAATGAGGGAAAGGAGGGGAGGGGGGGTGTATACAGCAAGAAGCTGAGGGGTCCATCCTTATTTTTTTTTTTTTTTGTCAACTTAGAGGGCATCTGTGCTGTGTGAGCTGGATGGTGGTGAACCATTTTGAGTCAGATGTTTCCATTACTGTGCCCCCTTCCTCTCCCTCCCTCCCCCGTTAGATAAATGAGGCAGCAGATGCTATGAGCTCTGCAGCGTCATCTCCCTAAATCTTGTGGGTGCGATTTGAAAACTGTGGGTCTCACTCTCTGATAAAAAAATGGCCTCACGTTTATTAGCATTTAGTATGCAGCATCCCCCCCACACACACACCTCGATCCAAAATGGTTTCTCTCAAAGGGATAGTGCACTCAAATGACAATTTTCTTCAGGCTGCAGATGAGATGAGGAGACATGCAGGAAATCAGAGGGCGTTTGTCCGAGCTTAAGTGAGGTTGAAGCTCGTACATTATACATGACCACCTCTCTGTCTCCTTCACTCATTATGTCTCCTTTCTCTTTGTGTTTGTCCCAGCCCTCATCCTGCTCTTCTACTTGGTTTTCTACTGTTTCCTGGCTGGCATGTTTGCCCTGACCATGTGGGTGATGCTGCTCACTCTGGATGACTATGTGCCGAGGTACAGAGACCGTGTTCCTCATCCAGGTTAGTGTCTTTTCATCATCCACTGCTTGGAAGGGCTTTCAGCTAACTGGCAGGGTTTCTCGTCCAGCCATTCATTAGTCATAGGCTATTTGCACCAATGAGATGCTGTCACAATAATGTGCTACAATCTAGCTGCTTTCTGTATTGATCTGTTTTGAAATCTCTTCCTGTGCGATGTCAGTCGTGGAGTTTGTTTTCCTGTATCAAGGATGTGTTTTCTGCTCAGCTGTAATTCGAGACAAACCCTGTTGATGGCTGAGCATCACTGTCCTCCTGTTACGATCGTTTGTGCCGCTGCTTTTACTACTTCACTCTATGTTTACTTTGTGCTGCAGGGTTGGTGATCCGTCCAAATTCACTGGACATCTCATTCAACAAATCTGACCCACTCAAGTACTCACAGTATGTCCAACACCTGGAGTCCTTCCTGCAAAGTAAGTGCACTTCGCCCTGATGAATTTGTATTAAAAAGGGATCGAAAGCAAGATGTAATAAATTGAATTCCACTCTCCTCCTCCTGGATCTTTTCTCCACTCATTGACACCTGAATATATCTCTCTCTTTCTTTTCCTAGGTTATAACGATACAGAGCAGGAGAAGAACGAGGAATGCCTTTCAGGAGTCTATTTCCTGCAGGACGACAGTGACAACATGAATAAGAAGACTTGTCGCTTCAAGAGGAGCGTCCTGAGTTTCTGCTCCGGTCTTTCTGACATCAACTTCGGATACTCTGAGGGAAAACCGTGCATTCTCCTGAAAATGAACAGGGTAACTCTTACTTGTCTGTCTTGGTTTGTCTGCGAATTTCTTTAGAAGCTTAAAAAACAGCTTTACAAATGTACAATTTCATCCTCTCATCCCTCCCTCTTTCGACCTTTTCTTCCTTCCCAGCCAGCTTCTAATCTACCTACGTTTGCTGTCAGGAAATAAACGATTAATCTTCTTATTCTGGTTCCACACATGCAGCAGCCTTTCTTCATATGTTTCTCTTAACAGTCTCAACCTCTCACGTTTCCTTCACCTTACAGATCATTGGCCTGATGCCCCGTGGGGATCCCTATATCAACTGCACAGTAAAAGTAAACTTTTTTTTTTTCCAAACTATACATGTGCTACTTGCTTGTATGTGTATTTTTTTCATTTCTCTCATAAAAAAAGAACTGATGACCATAACAGTCTGAATACTTTCTTTTTGTTGATCTTGTTTTCATTTTTTCCTTCCTTTTTTTGTTTGTTTTGTGTCTGATTTCTTTCTGCATGCTGTCACTGACGGCTTTAGGGTAAGATGATATGTAAATAATCAGGATTAGGCCAGTAAGGGTGTTTAACACATTTTATTATGTAACAAGTCATTATGCAGGTGCCTCTAAACCCATCCTAGCGCCATTTTTCCAAGTCTTTTTAATCTAATCAGCCACAAATGTCTTTTTGCAGATTAAAGCAGAACACGTCATGTTTTCCACTTCATTAAAATCTCCTCACCTAACAACAGAGGGTCATTGCTTTTCCTTTTTTCATGTCCTGTCTCATGTGATCTGTAAAAAAAACTCTCCTTTGTTATAATTGAACCTAATAAAATGTATTTCATTTAATATCAAATCCACATAGACTAACACATCTTCTTCTTTGCAGAGAGACAACCCAGTCCAGATGCAGTATTTCCCCAGTGAGGGGCGTATTGATAAGATGTATTTCCCCTACTATGGCAAGAAAGCCCATGTAAGTATTTATCTCCAGTCGGATTGTGTCCGCCAACATCCTGACATTGATGTGTTATTGACGGGCAGCTGTCAATCCTCTGATGCAGGAGAGTTACGTGCAGCCTCTGGTGGCTGTGAAGCTGCTGCTCACCAAGGAGGACTACAACAAGGAGCTGCCGGTGGAGTGCAGGGTAGAGGGCTCTGACCTTCGCAACAACGACGAAAGGGATAAGTTCCTGGGCCGCGTCACCTTCAGGATCAAGGTGGTTGAGTAAAAGAGTAAAAAGAGAAAAAAAAAACGGCTGGTTAAAGGAGCTAGATGCAGAGGCTGCCCACATTCCCTAAGGATTTATATTTAAGAATAAAAAAAAAGGAAGGAAGTGTCAAATCCATCACAAAGACAGCATTTGGGATGTGGCCAAACAGTCTAATGCAGATTAGTTTGGCTTCCAGTAGGAGGGCCAGTTAGATGATGAATGTTGCTTTTGATGATATTTTTTTGACCCTTCTTTCCTTCAAAATTCCTTGCTGACCTCCTCAAAGATCCCGAGAGACCAAGACACAGGCTCTGCTCCTGATCTGCAGCAGAGTGCACCAGCTGAGCGGAAAAAAGGAGGTCTGAACTCTTACACCGGTGTTACACCGTATTTGATGACCCATTAGATTCTGTGACCTGCAATGTTGGAAGGAGTACTCAGATCCTTTACTTAAAGTAAAGGTATCCTATCAATACCGAGTGTGAAAATACAAGTAGAAATCCTGCATTTAATATCATACTTAAATAAAAGTATAGAAATATTATCAGCTAAATTTACTCAAAGTAAAAGTAGTAATTTTGCAGAAAATCAGGCTGACTGATATATTAAAATGCTGCTTATGCATTGACTCGGTCGTATTAATGATGCACTTTGTTAAATGTATTTAATATATCAGATCATTTTACTTAAGTAATAGATCAGAGTATTTCTTCCAACACTGCAGGTCACAGAATATGATGGGTCACCAAATACGGTGTAACACCGGTCTTAGCTCCGTCCGACTTTGTGATTTGAACTTACACCGCGTGCACCCAGCCTGACCGACCACGGTCGGAGCTGCCCCTGCTCTTTATGATGCGCGTCCACGTGATGATTGTTGCCAAGCAACACACTTCTATCCAAAGCGCAGCCTAACTTCTCCCTTCAAACAAGCTATGGAAGATCTGGATAAACCAAAAGAAAAAGGGAAAATACATTTTACTGTAGAGAAAAAGAAAAAGTATACAACAGCCCCAATACTGCAAACAAAGACTAAACTGTCAGTATGGAAATCGATCACCAGTGCAATTCATAAAGTATGAGATGGCAGCTGAAGAGGTCAGAGAGAAATAGAAAGATCTTTTATCAAAAGCCAAAAAGGATTCATTGGCTCTTAAAAATCTGCCGAGAACATAAGAACTAAACTTATTGAGAGAATCAGTTCAGATATGACTTAATGTGCCATTCACCATTCTTTAGTGAAAACAACGGATCATTTGTTTCTTGGATTAGTTCATACAGCTCTTGCCTGCCAAACAAAGACTCTCAATCATCTCACTGTCTGAGATGTCCAGCGGGTTTGTCCGATCACGGAGGCCTCTTCCTCGTCTTGATGCCTGTAAACAAGACACACTGCCATCGCTGTTTTTCTTTTCTGGTTGTGTGATGTGATTTTTTGTTACCATGGTTACTAGTCTCTAGACGGTATCCTGCAGCCGGCTTATTCAGTTATCATCCGACCGGGACCAAATAAACGAGGATGTTACAAGTTATCTAAAGTTACGGACCAAAATATCGATAAGGAAGTTTAGTGAAAGCTACAATCTCCATGGCGACGCTAGCACTAACCAATCACACTTCGCGACAAAAGATGACGGTGTCCGCGACATGACAAGCTTCTCCAGGTGCGCGACACTTTTTTTTTTCTTTCATTTGAAGATACGTCATTTCTGTCGAGTGACACTTATCAAAAGCGCTCCAGTTATACCCAGGCACAAAACATACATCAGTCTAAAAGGTGCACTAGTCATGACCTTACATTGGTCATAACTTTCAGGTCTAAGTCGGACGTTATGTCACACCCAGGCTACGCCCAGCTGGTGCACTCTGCTCCTCATCCATCCATCCACCCATCCATCCATCCATCCATTCACCTGTTGCACTGTTCATTCTTCACTCATTTGATTTTTTTATTTTAGTATTGATGTGATTAGGTAATTTATAGCCATTGCAAGCAAGCTATTTGGAGCTGTTGTGTTATTGCTGATACAACTTTTTAATTTTTTTTTATAGATCTTCCTGCTATCAGGAAGAGAGTGTTGTTTTCATCTCTCCAAACAGTATGAACGACTGTATTATTGCCGGTGCTGAGAGGATTTTTATCTTGCTGTATTGTACAATTGAGAAAGTAGAATCGTTTCCAACACATCTCCAGAATACTCACATATCACATCACAAAGACTTCATAGGAACGTATGTTGATAATCAAGTATAGCCACTGTATCCCTGTATATGAAATGCCAATTACAAAGTCCCTTTCTACATATAAATACATTGTGATCCTTACCATATTTAGGGAATTATAGATAGATCTTTGTGTTGTGGTCCACGTTGCCACAACCAAGTCTTGTGCTGTCTGTCCGTCTGTCTGCATGTCTGTCTGTCTGTCTGTCTGTCTTCCTGTTTACTCACCTCTCCAGTGCAATAGCCAACAATGTGGGTGAGGCCTCCAGGACTAGGTTAGTTGTCTCGCTCCACCTTGCGGGGTGCTGCATATTGATGGTGGCTGAGGCGACACACACACACATAAAGTACAGTGTAAAATTGCAAAGGGGAGAGGCACTGGAAAAGCATTGCAAAAATAAAAAGTTCACTGTAACTATGTACTGTATATCTTTACGTGAAACTGTATATCTATCTGGGTCTCAAAGATTGTTTGTTAGTTTTCTCTCTTCTTCAGCCTGTTGATCTGATTGTCTGCCAATCTATTACTCTTCAATGTATATATATACACTATCTACCATATTTACTTAATTCACACTGTATTTTTGTCACAAAACACAATGTCTGTGCACTGTAAAGAAATAATTTAAGCAAAGATTTACAGGAAATTATCTTATTCAAAGCTATGTTTACACAGTCTTAAAAGGAACCCGCATTTAAAAGAACAACTTGTAACATCTCTTCAGGGTGCCTTAAGACCTGATGAAATAAATTGTGGAATAAAAGTGATTTTGAAGAAAATAATTCTCCTGTCTTTTTTTAATCATTATCTTAATTTCTTAATCATTTACTTAAGTAAAACACTCCTTTACTTTACAAAACACTCCTGCAATCTTTTTAAAAAAACTTTAAAAACTTGTTTTTATATCAAATCTTAATCTGTGAAATAACTGGTAACTATAGCTGTCAGATAAATGTAGTGGAGTAAAAAGTTTTCCCTTGAATTGTATTGTAGAAATATAAAAGTAGAATCCAATGGAAATACTCAAGTGAAGAGGAAATGTCTAAAATCAAGTAAATGTACTTAGTTAATTTTCACCGCTGCTCTTTGTTAGATTTTTAGCCTGGTTCGCTGTTTATCTCTCTGTTTCTAAAGAAAGTCACCTGAACATCCAGACACAGGCTTTAATTTGAGCCCGATGAAGAATCTTCACATGTATAAATAGATGTGAAATGATATTACGTAATGCACTGAATTTGACTTGAAAGCTTTTATGTGCTTTATAATGTGGCAGTAGAGAGAAATTAGTAAGGCTGAATGAGATTGCTGAGATTGTGTTTTGGTCCAGTAATCTTTCACCTTCAGTCAGTAACAGACTGTATACTCAATATCAGTCTCACTATCATTGTAGCACTAACCTGCTGCCACACGAGGGAGCCAGAAACAAGATGGGCAGAGCAGGCTGCTGGTGAAAGTGTGCTGCCTGAAGGACTGAGGGTGAGAGAAGAATAGTGAGGTATTTTACATTTCTCATTTCTGCATCTTGTGCTTTTCTTTCCACACAGATTGATGTTGAAAAATCCACATAATCAACTGCATGTTGTGCTTGGATCCTAGTTTACTTTCCTGCATGTCTAGTTGTAATCTTAATTATTTTGATGTCTTCTGAAACATGGAGCCTTATCATTGTTTGAATAGTTGTACCTGTACCCACAGAGACTGCACTGGCTGTTGAGGTCAAAAAATATCAAGTCAGTATTAAAAGGAGTCAGATCACATCTGTCCGCTCTCATTTAACATCACCTCCATCCGTCCAGCTCTCCCTGTGCCTTGAGGCAGCAGCAGCAGTTCTGTCCTTCACTGTCAACAGCAGTCTGTACCCAAGTCCTGTTATATGTGAGATAATCTCTCGGGGTTTAGCCGGAGCAAGAATCCACCTTAGTGTCCCCTAAGCTCTTACTGTCCTTGAGTTAGACTGCTGTAAAAAAAAAAAAAACTGGTGTTGTAATGTTGGAGGCAAAAGAAAATATATAACTGATCATCTCATCAGTCCAGTTTTCCCTCTTCCGCACTCATTGGATGACTATAATTGTTTTGTTTTTTTTTTTTCATACTGATTTATTGCTCACCAAAAAAATCAAATATTAAAATGTGCTGAAATACCGTTTTTCAGCTCAGCACTGTAGCTGCTGGCCTCTGCTCGGACTTGTCATTTGGCAGTTGCATTGAGCTGCTTCAGAACCGAGGGGATTTGAAGCTGATTTAAGTAAAGAAGACACAAGGATAACACTGGTTATCGCCTTATCAGCTAAGAGTTGAACTTGCCAATTTGCGGCGGCCTGGAGCACAGCCTGGCTGTAGTCAGTATCCTGAAATGGATTAATGCAGCTGATATTTTTAGGTTTTACTCCAGCGTCCTCTGGTTATATATAGCCTAGAGAACATGCGTAACATGGCACAATTTAAAGTGTTCTCTGACGCTGGTGGTAGATGTGTTCTCATTGTGTTCTAAAGCCTCAAGATTCCCAGAGATCATAGAAAAGACAACAGAAGTTTTAAAAGACATAAATTTTACTTTATTCAAATGATTAAAGATTCAAGGAAATTCCTGCTTTACATCTGACATTTCTATAGTAGCATGCATCGCAATTCCTCTCATGTTATATTTACAATTACATATAATATCATATATATTTATATCTTATTAGCATTACCAGTAAAAACTCAACTCTGCTCAAGATCTGGACATTTCAAAACTTTAATAATTACCCTGAGACAAGAAATAATTTTTGGTTTTTTTACTAACCCAAGTTTCTACTCAGCTTAATCTTTTTCAGGATCTGGCTAGTTTGAGTTATTCACTCGCATCTCAAACTAAGAGCCCTGAATTATCGAGCCTGTCCTCCTAAGAAAAACAACCCTAATGGGTCGTTCTGGAGTGCAGGTACAAACCACCTATGTGGTCATTCAATTTGGAGGACTTGTTAGGGCTATCACAGTGTTTTGGGGCCGTGGAAAGGGCAACCTGCAAATTCCTGGTACAGGAATTTATTGCCCAACTCCTCTAAAATTTCCTCCTCCATACACAGCAATTAACTGCAGCTCCTGCACTCAGCTTTCTTTCCCAGCATCCCAGGGCAACAGAGTCCATATCTCACTAAGTTGAGCCTCATAGCACCAACATAAGAACGACTCAGTGAAGAGGTCTTCAGTATTCATTTTCCTTAAACTAAATCCTTATTTTAAATTACTTACATCTCTCCCTTTCTCTTTGTGCATAGATATAGATATTTTTCTTTATATACATTACATACAATTGCTTTTTATAGTTTTTATAAAACTAAACTGTTGGGCAGAAGGAAAACCACCTGGATGTAAATGCAGTGATCAGCCTCAATAATGAGGTTTAGGATCACAGCACATAATATTAAGCACTACAACTGTCTCTGTCACATGTGGTTAAAAAGCACTTTTCATCGTAGAAACAGTGTGACCTAATGATGGCATCAATATAGGGAATGAGGTGCTATAAAATGCTGTAATTGTTGCGCAAACCACAGGAACCAAACAGTTTCAAGGTCTAGGAGACCATTCAAATTTCTACAGATGTGTCTCAGTACCAATTTAAGTTTAATGCTGAACTGCACCATTTCAGCAAGAAGTTATACTGCAAATAGGAAAAAATAATTCTCAGACAGCTCAGATTTAGACAGTTTCTTCATAAACTAATACAGTATTTCTGGCACAAAAGCCTTTGACTTACTCCTCTAACACTAGTATTCTTAGGGAGGTTGTATAAATTACTCAGAGCAATCATTCCTGATCAACATGGTTGCAAGTCTACATGATTAGATACAAATATAAGCAAGAGAAGCTGTGAAGCAGAGAGATGATGCTCAAAAAACATCATCACACCCTCCATATTTTATTGAACTTTGCCTCAAGAGCGGTAGATCTCTAAACCTTGAGCATCCTTACAAGAGGGGGATCTTTCTCAATCTGTCATCAATAAAGATGCTCACCTCTTTTGTAAAACATGATCCATCTTTTACAGCAGTGTTAGTGTGCATCTGACTGAGAAAACAAACAAATTATTGAGCATTGTGACTGGTATATGACATCAAACATTTGGCTGCTCACAGCAATATACACGTGCCAGACTTCTTATCGCCATCAGGATCTCCTCCTCCCTCTTTCCTGTTGGGATCATTGAGCTCGTCAAACAGTCCAGTGTCAATCATCTCCTGCTGCCACTGAATGGGCACAGCACCTGTGCTAAACTCTTTGAAGAATTTATCATCCTTGGCGTCAAACTCGATGCCCTTGATCTCGGAGAACTCCGCAATGTCGCCTGTGTCCTTGGCATAGACGACATTGGGCTTGGGCACCCACGGAGGATCCACCAGCCCAGCCTCCAGACGGGGGAAGTTGATGCTCTTGAACCAATCATGCTTCCTTGGATCCTCCATGTTGTTCCTAATGAGGAGGAAAGAAATATACTTCTCCATCAGAGTTTCAAAACAGTGATGTTGTGTTAAGGTGAAGGTTTCTTCACCCAGGGTTAAGGTTAGGGTTAGCATTAGGGGTTAGGGGTTAGGGCTGCCTAACATCCATTGCACCAGTTTACCAGTATAAAACAGTAAATCACACTCTGCACTGCTGTTAGATCTCTGGGACTAATTTCAAATATAAAAAAACAAATGAATAAATTAGAAAAGAATAAGTCAAATAAAATCAACACAGTATGTTGCAAAACTTCCAAATAATTAAGCTGCTGTGTGCAACTACTTATCAGCCACAGCTTGCTTATGGCTGTACAGTAAGAAGAACCTCTTACTTCATGCCCAGACGCTCTTCTATTTTCTTCTTGAGGAACTGCTGGATGATGTCCTTGGTGACAGCATCAAAGAATTTGTGCTCCCACTTGGGTTCCTCATTTTGAATGCGGCGCTGTACCTCCTCCTTCTCCACCTTCTCCTTCTTGCTCTCAGGGCCTTTGAAAGGCGTATAGCCAGCCACCATCTCATAGATACTGCAGCCCAGGGCCCACCAGTCCACTGATGTCCTGTATGGAGTTTTGGTCAGGAGCTCCGGGGCCATGTATGCTCCAGTACCAGCCTGGCGGGGAGAAAGAAGAGAAGGGGGTAGATTGAGAGGAGCAGTGAAACAGGTGAATATGAGGTATCTGTAATTCTTTATTTTTATTTTCTAGAAAGCATGACATGTTTTCTATGTCTTAAACATCGAGATCTCTCCTGTGTTCAAGTGCTGTGGATGAAAACAATGCTTCTACAGTCTAATTTACGAGATGATGTGATAGCAAAGTAAGATGAACAGGGAAGACAGGGCTGCTCAAAAGAAGTAGAGAACAGAAAGAGATTATTGTGGAATGACAGACTGGTAGAGAACAACGTTCTAACTTGGAGATATAATCCTTATAGATCTCCATTGACAAGTGTTAAATAGGTCAATTGCAGGCATTACTCAAAGCCATAATCTGGTGTTCGCCATCTTTCCCCTGTCTTTAACTTTCACCTTTCTCTCTCTTGCTCCTCTGTCCCCCTCCCTCACCGTCTATCCCTCCCTCCCTCCCTCTCCCTGTATGACCTCCCCTGCAGCCTCTGACCAAGAGCTTAATCCTAATGCTAAGCCTACTACCTGTCAAGAGTCATGTGTTTCTACACACTGACAGAGTTCTCCAGCCTCTTATATAAAGGCTGGCCATTTCTGGATGCTATAGCCACCAGCAGAAATACGTAACATCCAGACAACACGTAGCTATGCCTAATGTATAATTAATGCATGCACAACATAAACTGGCAAATATCCGAGTGCTTACTATGCTACTGCAAGGAAGTCCTGAAGAAAGCCTGTTGCAAAATTCTTCATTTAGTTTTTCAGGTCATCTATAGGTTAGTGCAGATGAGATGTTATAAAGGTATTATGAAGACTTCAAAATGCAATTTAATATAGTAAAACCTATATAGTTCACATAAGCTTGAAGAATTCCTATTAATCTTTTGCATCGGTATGTATCAGACACTGCATCATTTAACAAGTTCTTTACAACTTTTGCTACAATTTAAATTATAAAATAGTTGTACTTTTTGCATGACAGGTTCTGATCACCAGATGCACCTGGTACATCCACGTGTGTCCTTTAACAACTACTATAGATGTGCCAGTTTGACTAATATTAGCAGCCCACTGACCAAGCCAAAGGTTTTCATGCAAAACATACTTAGTAGCATGTCAGTTATCATGCAAATCTATTGAACTCCTGCATTATTATCAACTTCTCACTGTGGTTTGTAACTATGCTCTGTGCATCTGACATGTGTCTGTTAGTAATCAATATAACTTGACAGAACCTGCAAACTCTGGTTTATCAAAGAGCAAAACTGTTCCACATATGATCATGTAGACTATAAAATGATCACCTATAATACTAGTCAAAAGTTTGGAGATATTGTGACAGTGTTAACTGATCTTAGTTCATGCAAAGAACCAATCTCTTGACACTTTTCAGTCAAGGTAAAGTCACCTTGTTTGCAAACTAACATGTCTAAACATATTATACGTTTTTATCTGGATCTGTCAATCTAATCAGGGACAGACTTGTGTAATGCCCGCTAAGAGGATTAGGAGACCAAAGCCAGCCTTGCCTGTAGGAGGTTAGCAGTCACTTTGGCTGGCTGAGGAGCATCAGAGTACTGGATAATGAGCTTACTAGACTTTCATAGAGCCGAGAGCTTACTCTTTGCTACTGCTAGTAAGTCCTAAAGAAACCCTGTTGCAAATTTTTTCATCTTTTTCAGGTCATCCATAGGTCAGTACAGGTGAGGTGTAGCATACTGTAGGTTTTATTAGATGAACATAGAAGAAAAAATGAAAGAAAAAAAAGTGTCCACTGGGTCATCCTTAGATTCTTTTAACAGTAATTCTATAGGGTTGTGGTTGTGTCCTATCTGCATAATACCTGTTTTTGTTGGGAACAAACACATTTTTAGAGCTCAGTGATTGATCTGACAGGTCATCACGATGTTCTGGCACACTGACAACCTTTCTTTTGCATATCATCAAGTGAGCCTCAACAAGATTCAATAATCACTCCTGTGCAACCAATGGGTGTAACAACAAGTTGAGCTCATTTGTTACATGGTATCTGAGTTACTCTTCCTCCAGGCAAGAAGAAGTGTTATAGGTTTCGTAAAGCATTGTGGATAGAAAATGCAGCACGGCTGAGACTGGTCTCTCAATGTAAAGACAGAAATAATTAAATCTCTGTGACCAAGTTGCTGAGGGAAACCTTCTTACGCTTATTGACATGCCCTGGACCTCCAAGGTTTCTAAGAGAGCCCCTACACAAAATGGTGGCCTATAAATGGCTGGGCTATAATCTGACTCCTAAAGGATTAAATGAGTTATATAATGGATTCAGAGACTCTCATTGCACAGATCTTTAAGCATTCCAGTAATCCCTGTCCGAATTTAAAGTAAAAACCCCACCTAGATTGACAGCCTGTCCAAGAACTTGAGCACAGTTTTTAGGTACAGCCTCATTTTCAGATAAGTCAACACAGACAGGGTGGAGATGAAGCATCACTCAGCGACCAGTGTTCATCTACATGGTTTCTTTGTTATTTTTTTCTGCAGCAGTTTGTGTGGACTTAGTTATTCCACCCATGTAGATGAAGACTGTTTGTAAAGCATGTCAATCTTAGATCAACTACACATATCCAAACAGGAGAGGATTCCTTGCCTGCTCTTTGGTGTATAAGCCTAGACTGCCCTTTGGTGTATTAACTTCAAAGGCTTTGAATAATAGATGCAATTGCCCCTTTAAGGTTGACATCTTTCATCATGATGTAAAATTATGATTCCTATCATCATTGCTGAAATCATCCAGCAACATCCTCTCATGGTAACAGCACCATAATGACTTTGAGTGGGCAACTTGGTATACTTTGTACAAGTTTTTAACACATTTCAAAAGTGAACAGACCAGCATAACAACTGTTCAACCTATAAATAACTGTTGTGATTATATCTGCTCACCATCTGGGTCACGGTCTTCCCTGGAGCAATCTCTATGGCCAGACCCAAATCTGAAAGTCGGCACTGGCCTTGGCTATCCAGCAACACATTCTCTGGCTTCATGTCACGGTATACGATATCCATTTCATGCAGATGCAGAATGCCAGTGGTGATTTGCGCTGTATAGTGGACGATGCGCTTCATCTCAATGCCCTGGTCTGCACCCTTGCCGTCATAGCCAATGTTGTAAATGTGGTACTTCAGGTCTCCTCCATTCATCAGGGTCATCACAAGGCACAGGTGGGTCTTGGTGTCATAAGCGTAAGCCAAGTTGACCAGAAACAGGCTGTTAACCTTCTCCAAGATCTTCTTCTCCAACAGGGCCATCTTCTCACCACCCTTCTTCTTCAGGCGCTTTTTACACAGCTTCTTGCAGGCATACATCTGGCCTGTGTTCTTCACCTGGACAGCACATACCTGGAAAAAGACAAATTATTTGTTAAAAAGAAGGATCACCACAGTGTGATTTTATTATTTTATTTATATATCAAACATTCCACCAGTTATTTTTCAAGTAAATAATATTTGCCACAGAGACAAAGCATGGTCTACTGGTACCAGACTGACAAGCAGAGCTCCAGACAGCTATACTGATGGTTGATGTAAATCTGACTACTTTTTGATTAGAAATGTAGGTTTCTAGAAACTAACATTGTTTGGAAACTGTAAAATTAAAAAAGGCTCCTCTTCTCTTCTATCCTCATTTTATTATCTGAGATTTTGTCCTACAGTATACCAACAGCACATATATTATGACAAAAGTTAGTTTATAATTTAACTACTAACATAATCACAAATAATCCATCTTCTAAACCAGCAGAGGAAGATTTGTTTGCTTTGTCTCAGTTTATAAGCATCAACATTTCTCTGATTAATGGGTTAAAGAAGTCAACCTAACTTGACCTTTGCCACTTGTGTCACACACATCTTTATCTCAACATTTACTATTGTTTAGTTGCTCTATAGACAGTGGGTAAGGTTTGCCCACTGCTAAATGACATTATATAACAGTTAAAACATGATTGTCCAGCAGCAAAGTTATTTTGTCAAGTCTAATTATTTGAATCATGGTTTAACTCTCAAACACTGTATGTGACTTTTTAAATGGAAACAGTATATTACACTCACAGCAGGTTTCAGACCCATTCATAGTAGTAACCCTAAAATGACATACTGTTAAAAACATTACCGTAATACTTTTTGGCATTTCTACACTCCTGTCATAGTATTTACCTCAATAAGTTGCCTTATTTTTGTATACTCAAGCTTGTTGTTAAAGCCTTAACTTAGTTTCTCTTTGAATCAGTAAAGGTGTTCCTCAAGGATCAATTCTGGGACCTGCCTTATTTATATGATATGGATATCAGTACTGTTGTTTTTAAATATTTCATTTAGATTATACTATCTCATATGCATCTGACCCTATCACTAAGCCATGACAAGGCAGGAATGTACCTTTGATTTTCTTCAGACATTTCATACATCTCACAAGAAGGCATTTCTTTGGCAAGAAGTCAGACTCCTGCTATTTTATATCCCTGCAATTTACAGTTACTGGTAGAGAAATTTAGGCATGTTCAAATTTGTAAATACCTAGGAATGTGTTTACATAGCAGTTTGTCTTTTAAAACAGAACCTTGAAACAAAGCTCTTATTGAGTAATCTTACATTTAGTTCCTGACTTGTTATTTTAATATATATTCTATGGTCACCCTCAGGTCTGCATTGAAAAAGAGATTTTGACTTCAATAATACAATAAAGGTTTCCATCAATCAATATTTGATGCATCATAGTACTTTCTCACTTCTATCAAGCTTTGTATTTGTCATTATCTGAAAGATTTGGCCCCTTTTTTATAAACTTTAACAGCTACACCTGTATGCCTCATAACTTCATGGTCACCTTGAGACAAGGTAAATCCTCACGATTATGTATGGTATGATCTCCAGCCCTAGAATATCCTTTCTTATGCTTCAACCCAAATTCACCTCTGTTCCCATTTAAGATTTTTCTTAAAACACTGAAGTATAATACACCATCATTACAATTCTAAAAAATGCTGAATGTATATTATCTTGCGATTTTGGCATACATTATGCAAAATAGTGGTAATACACAATTCACCCCTGTTCCCATTTGAGATTTTTCTTAAAACACTGAAGTATAATACACCATCATTACAATTCCAAAAAAATGCTGAATGTATATTATCTTGCAATTTTGGCATACATTATACAAAATAGTGGTAATACACAATTCTGAAATTGATATCATCATATCCAGGACGTTTGAGCAGACCCCTGCAACCTACAGCAGAGTCAAAATAGATATTATTTTACCATAACACATATTTCAACACACTTTTACAATATCATATGTAGATGTGTTTGCATGCTTACCTCTCCGAAGCCTCCCTTTCCCAGAGTTCTGAACTCATAGAAGTATTTGTCACTGATGGGCTGTTTCTCATACTCTTTCCACTGGAGGAATTTATCAAAGAATGGGCTGGCCTGGTAATCTGTGAAGGGTTTGTTTTTCAGAAAATCTCTTACACCTTCCTGGACTTTGCCTTTCATCACCTCATCAAAGTTGGCATCTGTCACAGACTTGCATTTGTCAGAAGCCTCCCCAGTAAGAAAGGACAGGAAATTCTTGGAGTCAGCTTTGCAATACTTGTTGATGATGTTCTGCCGTGCCTTGTCTTTTGCTGCACCTTCAGCGAGATCCCAGTCATAAAGCTCATCCAGGAAGTCAGCAGCGAGCTTAAACTCAGCATTATTTGCCAGGAAGTCACGGAAAAACTTTTTGCCAACAGGCTGCCTTTCACAAATTGATGTAAAGTCCTTGTCAATGGAAGCTCTTACTGAAGCACATTGCTCAGGCTTGGGGAGAGACAAGCTTCGACGGCGCTTTTTCATCTCCTTGTCATCACCACCCTGGGCTTTTAGGTAGGCCGTGTTGGCCACCAGGTTATCCAGTCCCCCCATGTCACACATCTTGGCGGCTGTATGTGGTCTGTCCCCCCTAAGTGACTGGGTTCTTCAGCGGCTCCCCAGGGATACCCTCTTACAACCAGTGCGGTGTCTTTCAGAATGTTGCCTGTGTGAAAGTGCAATTCGCTCCAGAGTCAGCATACAAATGAGCACTTTCACCCAACCTACCTGCAAACCTAAGACACACTGACACACCCAGTAATTACTCATTTAGAATTAAATACCAGGGAGGGATTTGGGCTTAAGGATCTTTGTGTGGTCTATTCAAGGATGCTGTGCACGGAAAGGGAATCGTAAGCGGGCTCTGTACTAAGAGGCTTTGTAGCCCTCTATATTTGTTCATGGTGTTCAGCAGTCACTAATAGTGGTCCGATGGTTTCTGTTGACTATGCATTTAATGGTGAAAGACAGTAAAAGACTCAGAAAGGAGCGGAAAATGCTCTGGAAAGAGCTTTTAAAAAACTGTCAGAGTAGTTTTTGGAGAATACTGTGTTCTTGTGAATGAAACTGTAATAAATAACAAAGTAATGTTTGGTTGGATATTTACATATTATATTGCATGGATAGAAAATCCCCCTTCATCGTCACCATCTTCTCTTTTCTTCTCCCCGTCTCAACAGAGCGGGTACTTCAGAGAGCTTACATCTAATCTGTCTGCTGTCTCACTGTCATTCTCATAATTCACCCACATTTATCATTGACCACTACTATTTTCCGGACCATTTGCACAATTCTACTTAACATTATTATTATTTCTTGTTAAAACAAAAATTATGTACCATACACACAATGTAAAGACCATTATCACAGTGTCAACTGTAGGTAAGCAGAAAGCTTTGGTTTAATAATAAGTAAGATAATGTTCATGATGTAAGCTAAAATACCTAAGCTAAAATACATCACTGAGTTTTTTGAAAGACATACGGTGTAGAACCATCCAAACTAAAATGTGGCATTTGGAAATCACATGCTTTTTTTGATATTGAGAAGTCTGTGCATTTTTATATGTTTTAATGTATTTTAATATAAGATTATTTGTGTTGTAACTGCTAAAACATAGACATGCCCACTGTATTACATTAAGTGGTCAGTGGGATGCAGTGAGACATTCACAAGTAATAAAATGAGTGCACATTGTTTGCGTTTTCATTTGTCCACTAAACAACAGTGCAAAAAAAGAAGAAAAGAAAACAAAAACTGTGATATATTTTAACTTAATAAAATAAAAACTCCACATGTTACAAAAGTTCTCTATTCATGCACATCTTCCAATAGTGTCTGGCGTAAGTTGGTAAAAGCAAGAGTCAACACAGACTTAGAGGATCAGATCAATGTGGCTCCAGAGCTTCTTTCTACTGGTCCATTTATAAAAAGCCTGAGAAGTATGACCTCAGTCATGTGACAGAGCTCAGGTTAAGACCTCTGATACAGCTGATACCTAACAATGATACTGCAAACACAAGCCAAAGCCAAAAGGTTTTAGGCAAGGTTTTTCCGATTGAGGTACAACATACATAAGCCTACCCAAATCTGTAGTATAGCGTCATTTTACAACAATTCTGGTATTATACGGTATATATTACAGTATATATACTGTATGCCAAGATTTGATTTTTACTGTCACAGCACTTTATTCAAACCAATCAGTTTGTCTTAATTTTTACTATTGATGAATTTGCATTTTCTATCCTTTGTTGCTGTAGGCAGTGACCCTACATCGCAGCTAGACTGATGCAGGCTAATTCAGTACGGTAAACCTTGGATAATATTAGTTAATCCTTTCTCAAATGGTCTCAAGCTGTCAGTGCTCTAGACAAGATCAAGGGCTTTGCTTGCCGTCAGAGAGCTCCAGACTCAGACCGTTTGACTTACAAAAGGCCAGGAAGACACCCACACAGGGCAACCAGTAAAGAAGTGGGTAAAATGTTTTTGTTTTGTTTTGTGTTTAATCGGAACAATCAATGAAATTAGATAATGTTTTCCTGAGCAAATTGTTGATTTTGGCTGGATTTATTCCAAAAGGTAAAAAATAGAGTCAATAGTGTCAGTAGTTACATTGAGGAAAGAAACTAATGAAATATATTTTTTAAAACAAGCAGCGAAGACGAACTTGAACTTAATTGAACTTTTTAAAGAGAGAAAGAGGCATCTTGCCAGTGAAAGAGACCTGCCATAGATATCAAATATGTAAAATGTCAATCATATTGTAAATGGATCATAGTGTCAGTAAAGCACTTAAGCCTCCTGAGAGGATGAAAAGAGGCCATGGGTCTCATCTTCTACCAGGTCAAGTAAGGCGGAGAAAGGTAAGCTGAGAGCTCACACGTCACTCTCTGGATTTCCCATTTACTCTACGGAGAATCCCAGCTGAGCCATATAACTCTCATTGAGGGCCCAACACAAATTAATGCATTCATTCTAAAAACATGTGTTTGGCACCAGACTTACACAAACTGTGGTAAAAAGAAACCAAGATGTTGCAAAAAAGAGAGATTAAGAGAGAATAGAGAAATCATGATGAGGTACATTCACACATAAAAAACAGATTGCTATTACTCTTCTTCTCCACTCTGTTTTAGATGTTTGATCCTTTCTGATTTAGATGTTTGATCTTTGACAAGCCTGTCCCTTTAACCTTGGGAGGATTAGCCTGGTCTGACGAGGGAATAAAGGTTAAGATGCGCAGAGCATACTCATCCTATCTCCCACATGGTCCACTACGTGTTCTTTAAGTGGTCTGACTCCATCCTCTTATGGCTTCTCTCAAGCTCTCCACCAAAGAGGGAGTGGACAGAGAGTGTTCCAAGTAGAGCAGTGAGAACTGAGTAGAAGATCGAGAGAACACAATAAAAAGCACTGTGTTTCAAGATTTCTCAATCAGCAGCTAAAAAAGTATGTTATAATGTCACTTTAAATGGGGTAAAGGAGGATATGGCATAACCATACATGTAAATACAAGACAGCCACATGAAAAGATAAATAGTTGGAAGTGACCCTCATGACTGAGCCATGCACAATCAAAAACCTCAATGTAGGACATCTTCATTTCATACATCTACTTTTCTACATACTCATCTCATGCAAGGTGAAGTATAGTCAGAAGAAAAGTACTAGGCCCAGCTCAGGCCTATTTCGAGGCTTAAGAAGAATTTGAGGTTTAGGATGGCTTCTCCTCCTTTCAGGTGAGGTGCGTTACACGGTGAGAGGCAGCAGCCGGGTGTGGAGTTACTCTCTATGTGAAGCAGCTACATAGAGAGTAAGGAAAATTCTGATTGTTTGTTTGCACATAGAAGGCCACAACAGCAAAGAAGGTAAGTTGCAGAGAAAGGCTTGATCTGCCGACTCCACAGTTAGATTGGACTGAAGCACCTGGAGGGGTGTGATCGCGAGGAATTGCCTCTGTGATTGAAAGATAATGGTGAGTTGTTGTAGGACTCCTCTGCCAGCTACTGACTCTCCATACAAAAGAGGGCATCTGGGCCATCTTGGGCCAAAGGTCAGTGATTCACTACATAGATGTTTTATCAGATCTGAGGCCATATGCTGAAATGAGCTCACTACCAGATTGTCATCTGGCAGTGAGTTGGATCAGATAGCCTGTAAGGCTGGACTTACCAAGGATAGACTTGGTAGATGCCAACATGTCATGAAATATCTGATTTAGAGGGCTCTGTCCGTAATGATTTCAACTATTATGAAGTGGAGTCACTTCTTTTCCTCTGCAATCAATCATTCACTTGGCAGAACAATGTCCCAGTTATTTTAAAAAGGGAGGGGAACTGCTGCCCCTAGCTGGGAATATTTGTCAGAGGCAGTACAAGCACTTTGAGGCAGAGCTGAAGAAATTCAAAGTCTACCCACAGTCAGAATGAGTGATGACATGTCTCTCTGAGGAGACATGGTGCAGGCCAGTGGCACAGGTGGCTGCTACCCACGCCTGGCTAATCCCTGCTCCAACTGCTCCAAGCTCTCAGAGTTCTGTCTAAAACCATCTGTGTTTCAGATACAGGTGCAGGTCCCCAGCTGATTCTGGGATATTTCTGGGTCAACTGTCAGAGTCCAGTTTTCCTTTTTGTCTTTGATTAATGTTTTTCTAGCATTTAGGAAAATATACTCAACTTAGATTTTATTTTCAACCTAACAGAAATCAAAATCTCATCAAGAAATAAACACACAGAAAAAAATCACTTCCATTTCACATATTTGCCAAACTGTTTAGCAGAGCAAGACAAACAGGGAGGCAGAAGGTGATGGCAGTGATGATGTCAGAATGGGAAAGACACAGGATAGACCATTAGCACTGGCAGCTTGTGCCCCCTAGGGGACTGTTTTCTCTTGTGTGCACAGCACTTACTGTATAATCCTATCAAAACTCACAGACATTATCTGCGTCTTCTAGGAATCCAGAACATGATGTAACTGTATGTGACCTGCTTGTCAAATAGATAGCAATGCCTGCAAATAGAAATTACAGTTGTATGTGTTTTATTTTCACAGGCAAATGGTCTTTTTTTTTTACAGCAACATTAAC
This sequence comes from Thunnus thynnus, assembly GCF_963924715.1. Lineage (NCBI taxonomy): Eukaryota > Metazoa > Chordata > Actinopteri > Scombriformes > Scombridae > Thunnus > Thunnus thynnus. The sequence goes on from NC_089528.1 coordinate 10,949,970, forward strand.
AGTGTTATTGCACATTTTAAAACATTTGCGTGTACCCTTATGTTTACTGTGGTTTTTGTAACTTTAAAATTATAATTATATCAAACATGTATAATAACAAAAATGCGTAGGGTTAATCCAACTAAACATAAGTTTATTTATGTTTGGGCAGTCGTTCAACTCTTTATGATATAGATTAATAATAGCCTATATAATTAGAGCAATTTATACTTTGTTCTGGTCTAACACTTTTTTCTAATTGGTCAGAAAGTGTGCATTCAATACTGAATCTGGATTATCCTTAACTATTGCACTGCTGGTACTGGGCTGGGTTACCTCTTACTTGTATCAAACTGATATCAGTTATTAGCATACCTGTGGAAACTACATTAATGACTCTCGTTCCCTTACTGGGATCACCAGTTGGATGTCATATTTTAAGTACTTTATACTTGTTGGTTGTTAAATATTCATTAGTTGGGAAAGCTACATCCTTGACGATGTAATACATAAGATCAAAAAATTAAATTGCAGCCAGTTAAACCTCAGATTCAGTTGCATGTCTAATTTAAATATGAAGCTTTACTTTAGAAAACAGAAAACACACAGAAGAATCACAGAGATCCATCGTATTCCAATGAATCAGTTGTCATGTTACATTAATATTTTACTAAATACTCAAACTGGTTCACATTGATAACTTCCATTTCAACTGTGCAAACAAACCTTTTACAAAATGGCCCTTCCATTTAGAACAATTGCATTGCTTCAATTTAAATGTTTAAAAACTTAAAAGTACAACTAAAATGTCTTTACTCTCTGTTTTAAAGTGGGATTCCATAACTCTAAAAGCAGCTAGATGAAGTAGCTTGGGTACCTGACAAGGTTGGCATGGCACCTCTCCTCTGCAGAGTTGTGGGTGCTAGCTGATGGGAGAACTGGGGACTACATCTCCTGACACCTTGCCAGCTCATAGGAGGAGCTGGAGGAGCTCCTGCTTGTTCAAGATACAACCTTGACCTGTTTAACAGACATGTAAATGGGAAGATGGATGAGTAATCAAATTTCATAATAAGGCACACATAATCTTGACCAGTTGTAAAGGAACAAGGAACAATTCAGGAATTAACTGCTAATTAATGACTTGTAGATCCTGAATAACTGATGATGTTATTTGAAAAGACTGCTAGATATTAATGAGGCACTATTTATGGATTAATTTCCCCAGATACTGTGTCTGTGAATCTGCATACTGACTTACTTTAATGACCTGTTCCTGGTTTACTCTGAATCACCTGCCAAATGGAACAAAAACAATAACTTATCATTACTTCCTTATTACAGTATATACATATCAGTTACTGAAAGTCTACCAATTAAAGTGAAGCATTATATTGGGTTGTTACGATGAATTATCTCATGATTCCCTCACCATTACTTACAGTGTTTGTGTCCCCTCAGGTAAAGCTGAGCCTCATCCTACCAGAGCAGCAAGTAGCAACTGAGGTTTTACTCAGAATTAGTTCATGAATGACATCATCCAGAGGCAGTAGAACTGTATATTGTATGTTAAATTCACAACTTACAAAATTAAAACTTCTATATTATAATGAACAATTGATAGAATCTACTATATCATGTTATATCTCTTATTCTCTTATTAATATATTCTAGGTCTGAAAAGTCATGGCACAACTAATGAAAATCTCCCCAAATATCCATTGACAACTAATTAATGGCATATCAATACAACAGTAAGCCTGAAACATGGGCAACACAAGTTGACAAAAAGCTTAACTCTGTGTCTTTTCTGGCTCTGCACTGCAGTCCCCTCTAGCATTGCTAAGTTCACTGCTCAGAGCTGGTGCCGCCACCCCACCGTGCTTAAGTTCCTCCAACAATCTTTCAGGCACAGCCACATTGGAATCAGACCCAAGCTCGGGTTCAGGGTTACGGTCAGGATCAACATCACAGCAAGAGCTGGTGTCAACGCCAATGCCAGTGCCAGTGCCAAGGCTTAGATCAGGGATAATACCAGGGCGAGATTCCTCCTCAGAACTGGACGTATGCTCTGTCTCTGAACTTTCACCAGGAGATTCCTCTGCCTTTGTATCTGGGTCAGCGACCTGTTCTTCCTGTTGCTCCTCAGTCCTCAGTCTCCTGCGGCTGATCATCTTCTGCAGCTGCAGCTTGCTGGTGAAGAAGATGCTGCGCCAGCCTATCTCTAGTGCCAGAGAGGAAACCTCAACCGAAACTGTGTTGCAGCGCCGCCGTAGTGCCTGCTCCCAGAACTCCTCTGACCCACATAGCTGAGGAGCAAAAATTACAAGTATAATGAATATATATGATTTTTTTTGTTACAGTGAAAAGAAGAGCTGATTTTGTTGCCCTGATGTAGTCTAGGTCCCATGATCTTGATGATATAGTAAGTTATTTTACGCTATGTCTAACAATGCAGTCACATGAGAGTTGAACAAAATGCAAAATGTGTCAAAGTTAATCTTAGATAATACACTAAATATTTTATATCAGGACACAGTTTATTTTTGGCAGCATCTTTTTTATGTGTCTATCTGTAGAACTCACCCGCCTGAACCTGCGTGACGTTCGTCCAAGCTGACCTACATCTTCTAGCTCCAGATAATTTATTATCCGAAGAAGTAAGGAGTCAGACAGGTGTTCCAGATAATCATAATGGCCTTGGCACAATCCCTTGGTGTACTGCAAGATTCGTCGGCCAAAAACCATACTGACCTCACCTGGGAAGAAGCCCATTACTTTTACTGTCATCCAGATTCAAGCATTTGTTTTGTTCTTATAAACAACATACACAAGACATACAGTAATCTGAATATACAGTGGTATTCACCTAAAGCCCAGTGTAAAAAACATGCTTTCTGTACTTGACAGAACATCTGTCCTTTTTAAACACCATTTTACAAAACAAACACACCTGTAGGTTCCCAGCAATTACTGGCAGAGAACCACTGTGGAGGCGCCACCAAGGGTCAACAGGATTTTTTGAGGGTACTCAACAGCGGTTGTGAATGGGGTGACTGGTCCCTGCTTTTATTACCATCACTACTAAATACAAATGGGTGGCCACACAAACATCAAAATTTACAGATAATGATAATTCTCACTGTTCTTGCCTTGCCCACATGATGAGAGCAGTGGATTGTTCTCAAGAGCTTGTTGATTCAACTCTCCAGTTATGAGTGGCTACATCGCAACTACATGAGAGCCCAAGCTTTCACTGCCACCTGTTCCCAGTTTTAACTAAGGTGTTATTAATTATTATTACTTATATGCTAGAACCTGTGTGGTGGGTTGTAGACATTGTCCTAATGAATAAAGTCCTTACTCTGCAACCAGCTGTCATCCAAGAAGTCCTGATGAGACTCCCTCAGCTCCCCTGGCTTTGAGTATCTGTCTACAGTCCTCAGAGAAATCTTCCACCACCTCCATATCACCTGGAAATGACCACTGGAAGTATTAGTGGCGTTATAGCTCAACAGAAAAACACACAACTTTCTTCTTGAATGCAATTCATGTGATTGTGTGAGGTTTCTTACGCGACAAAACAATTATTTACAGGTAAAAAAGAAAAGATGGTTTAGTTAAACAGTTCTTTTCATGTGTTCTGCCAATGCAATTCTGTTTTCTGTTGTTTTTTCTCTTGTACAAGCTACATTTCATTGTTAATACTGGTTATTGGTTTCTATTCAAAGCACTCCTGAACTTATTTCCAAAATACAAGAGGAGGAAGAAAGACATGGCTAAAGTATAGCGTTATCAGCAAACAGAAATGGCGTTAGACTGCCAGCTCATCCATTGTCTGTGGTTGTGGCAAGATGCCGTTAATACCGTTAATGTTAACGTTAACGTTAGATAGTTTAAGCTAGCGACGCTAAGGGAAGTAGCAGCATTCTGCTTAGATTAAATGGCAAAAACGTCGTTTTTAACCAGAAAATTACAGTTCCTAGTAAAGTACCTATACTCACATCTGACTTGGTGACAGCAAAATGATAAAAGTTCTTATTTGGTGGAGGACCCCCTCCAGAGATTTCAAACAACGGGTCTGTCAAAAGCGACGCCATGTTAAAGTTTGCCTGTTGTCATGGCAACGACGCTTTCTTGGCTGGAGGTTTTGATGTGCAAATAAAAGTTTAGCATTTTGAAAATATATATTTTTTAAAACCGTACGTAACACAGCTGTAAATATACATCATATAAACACTTACATAGGGATATCACTCAGTTGCTTATTAGTAATCAGTAAGTAATGCAGTCTAACCTGCCATGTAACAAATTGCACCTTTAATGAAAGTTAGTGCTTATTTTTGCTGTTGATTCAACTTTATGTTCATTTTAGTTTCTATTATTTAGTCTAATGAGATGGAGAAGATATTAGAAACAAAAACTGATTATAACCTTTATAAAGGTAAGATATTACATTGCTGTTGTATTAGACTTCAGTTTGACTTGAGTATATTTAGCCGTCTTTCTGTTGGAATAGAGAATAAAACATTTAAAATAGACTCAAAACTGTAGTTAAAAATCTTTTAATTTATTTATACATATATTTATATATGTACACATTTACTTACCTATTCTTGTAAAGAAACACATTGTCAAATTCATTGTTAGTCATTGGTGGCACAACTGGTACCCCAGTTCTCCAGAGTCACAGTCTGATCCAGTAATGAGATAAACCCTAGATTCATCTGTCCTTTCCCTCTGCACCATTTTAAAGCAAACTGTACCCTGTTCTTCCCCCCCTTAAGCTTTTTAATAAGAAGGCAAAGAAGACAGATTTCAAGGGAGTGTGGTGAATACAATATAACATTTCAAAGTTATTTTGTTCAAATGTTTTTTCCCCTGTCAGAACAGGGTCTGGTAAACCTGTCATTCCCTGTCAAGAGGACTACCTCACCTGTTATTTTGAGGTACACTCACAACCCTGAAGCTTACATCTTTACCATACATTTAAAATAAAGTAAATATCTGAAATTTGCTCCTGTGACATGTACAACCAGCAGGAGAGAGGTTACTTAGGGTATTTTGAACAATTTCACCAGTGTTTTATAGACTAGGTCGGGTTAGGGCACAAAGAAATACTCTTCAAGAAATCTTGATGCCTGCACTCCTTGTGACTTTCCTCCATTTGTGCTCTAGCAGACATGCCTGTCCCCTTTACCTAAATCTAAAAACATCTGAAGTCTCTGCTGGCCTCATATCAAGGAGCTTACCTTGGTTTCAAGCTAAAATCTACTGTTTTCAACAATTTTACAGGTATTGGAAATATTTAAAATAATAACTGATCGTCCATTTTACAGTGTCACATCCAATTGCTTAAGATGTAACACTGATTTAAAAATATGTGGGTTTGGTTGCTTTCGGTTATAGGCAACTGTTGACTCTGGATCTAAACGTTATCAAGGACAATTTGGGCCTTAGTGCCAGTATAGTAGCAATTATGCTAAAATAATAAAAAGAGATCCCTTTTGAAAATGAAATACCTGCATCTCCATGGTTGCTTCAAACCACAGACCATGGATTTGGATGGAACCCTGTTAATAATCTTAAATTGTATACCCTTACTTACGTAGATAGTTTGTAGTGGTTTTTTTTCCACAAGGTGTGTATATACTCACCATTGTTAACTCAGTCCTTGTTATACATAACATGTACTTAATTGTGATTACAAATGATGATATGCACAGAGCTTACAGTCATAAACAAAAAATAAAAAGCATATAATGTATTGTATATAGTCCAAATAGTACACTCCCCCCCCCCATAACAGTCCCTTAGTCTTCAATATAGTCCTTTGTACTCCTTCATAGTGTTGTAAACTTTTTTTATGAAAAAAAAAACAAAAAACATAAGTCTTTTTTTTTTTAGAAATGTACTGCCACTAATAGCGTGACGGAACGGGTGCGTTGAATATGTGCTGCATGCTGCCCTCTGTTGGCGAGGACTGGGAGCTGTGCTACAGGAAAGGGTTGGTGGAGGAACCCCCTGAAGGGAAGGACCCTGCTGGAGCTCCTGCCTGAAATAAGAGAGAGAGTCAGTGTTAAAATTTAAGACAGAAACAGGAAATATTCCTGCAGTGAGAAAATTATCCCTTCATACTGTTCTGCAAAATAATGTTTTTTACTTAAATCACTTGAATTGTTTTCTTGAGCTGATAAAGTCTCCACAGCATGTCCTTTATTTATTTTTTGAGTCTTTAAAAAGTTGGGAAAATATTAGACAATGTATGCTCACCATGAACGGGTTATTGGACATGCCAGGGGCAGCCATGGGCTGGCCAAACGGTGTCATGGAGGGCTTGTTCTGACCGTAGACTGGGAATGCAGGGCCTGTGGGGTGATAGAGGGATATGGAATTACAACAGTAGTTGTTTCATTGCAACTGTTATATCACCAGCCCATAAAGACTCGCACATAAACAGTCATTTACAATGAGCTAAATTATGAGAATAAATCTTAAAAAATTCTACAGCACTAAGACTGTAAAGAGGAGGAACTAAAAAAACAGAGCCAAGCCCCAGCATGTCAGATTGCATTCAGGTGTAAACAAAACTATATGAGTGATGCCAAATTTGTTCATTGTGTTTCTGGTCCATAGCCCTGAACACAGCAGAACCTTAAAGCTTTGTACCCTAAATGCAACCATTTATCACTGTGCAGTAGCTGCCACTGATGAGTCACACCTTTGATTTGCTGCAGCCAGACTTAAAGTCAGCTCGCAATGCAGAGGGCCATCGTGTAGATAATACAATTCATGCCAGGAAAAATCCAACATATGATTAAAATCACTGACAGGTACTGCACAAGTAGAACAGGGTGAGAGGACAGAGGGATGTGGGAGGCCACTAACCATTAGACTGAGGGTGGTAGGCCCCAGGTTGAGAGTAAGGGATGGGAGCCTGGCCAGGGAATTGCTGCTGGAAGTTTCCGCTGAAACTGGTCGGGAGGCAGTAGGAGGACGCATTCCCAAAGCCGGCAGGCATGCTCATAGAGCCGGTACCAAACGAGGCTACGAGGCACACGCAGCATGTGTGTACAGTGAATGCGCACACACACCATTTATGCACACACACACACACACACATACAAGGAGGGGTAAGTTCTAGATACAGTGGCAAATCACTTAGATTACTTTACAATGTAACTGGGTTACATCAACATAACACAAATGTCGAAGTAGGAAATGTGTGACACTAAACTCAAAACACACACACACACACCTGCAGCTGGAGCTCTACCATTGGTCTGGAAAGGATTGGTGGCCATCTCCGGGGCAACAGCTGCAGCGACGAAGGGATTTGTGGATGGGACGGCTGGATAAAATACAGGAGTATGTTACGAAATCAGACTTCGAGCTACATGTGAAAATATTCTACTTTGAAAATGTATTTTCATTTTATATGCATCAGTGTAGTAGTAATTATCATGGCCACCTCCAAAGCTAGGCGGCATGCTGGGTAAAACAGGTGGATTCTGGGCTGGCGATGAACCAAGGACTGGTCCAAATAAGTTCCTGTAACGAAAAAGTGTTTTTACATCTGTTAAACACACGCAGTATGCATGACAAGCATTAGTTGTATGAATGTATTCACTGATACTGTGAACATTTCACTGCCTTTCTTTGGAACAAGCTGTTTAGCTGTGGAAGGACTTCTTACAGACTTCTGAGTGGAAAATGTTGACTGGATCTGAAGATTTTAGTTGAGATATGTATGCATACTCATAGTGTCTACATAATATGATCAATATTATCATTTCACTGTGTGGAGGAACATTATTCAGCAACACACATTGCACAGTACAAAGAGTGTAACACTGAATTAATCAGATTCATGTAGTATTCATACGGGCGTGCAGAGGAAACACATGTAGGAAATGAACTGTTCATTTCTGGTGAACATTTATTGGCAGTGTTATTACAATATATCTGTCTGTGTCTGCCAGTCTCTCACCCTTGCACATTGCTGCCTGAGGAGACAGAGGAGCTGAGTTCATTGTCCAACTCAGCCAGAGCAGCATAGCGATCCTCCGAGCTTCCTGTGTGGGACTGAGCAGGGACGGCACTTGACATCGATGGGATTGGCACACCTCCACCTATAGACAATTTTTATTTTTAAATATACTCAGAGATGCACACACATACACTCTTAATGATAAAAAAAAAAGACAAAGAAAAATTAGAATGATTGAGGGGAGAAGCTCTGTATTTTCAACCATCTGCACTATGTGAGGTTTAGGGCTAAATGTCCACTGAGAACCTCCCAATTATTTCAAGTTGCATGTTTTAAGTGACAGCAGCAGGATATGCTCTGGGCATCTGTCACATAGGCTTGCCACAGTAGTCGGTGTTATACGGTGGTCGGGAATATACCAGTTACATTACATGCCCACTGTCCATACCATCGTTTTGCTTTGTTTTGTTTTTTTGGAATAGAATCCATTTAGTTCATTTTCGTGTATTAGGGTCTATGTTCATCAAATAAAAAAAAACTCTAATTTTTAAAAAACTACCCTGTGTTATCAATATTTAGACGACGGATGCTACTATTGCTATTATAAACTTAAAAGTGTCTGCTCCATGACTGTTGTGGAAATATTTAGCGATGGTCAGCACCTCTGTGGAGAAAGTGCACATGAGCCTTAGATGTCTTAATGCTGAAAATGTTTATTGAAGCACTTGATCAAGGAGAACTGAAATAGCAAACATCGAAGTCTTCTGCAATTCTGATGCTGCCTCTTTCCGTTCTGCCCCCTGAACGTCTGACTCTTAGTCTTTAACAGATCGGCCCACAATATGAAAAATTAGTCTAATTAGTTCACTAGTTTCTAAACAAGGAACTGCATTTTACCCGTGTTAGTTCAGGTCACTGTCAGCACATTCTGGTTTGAATATCTGATTGTGACAATACAATCTACACATTCACCTATCTGTGTTGTCTAGGAAGGCCGCCTCTGACTTTGGTAACCATGGTAATGCTGATTTACCCTTTATTAGAGAGGCCTCTGCTTCCCCAAAACATCAGAGACAGCTACTTCGAGTCTCAAAGAGAGGAGAGAACGCCTCCTTCTACTTAAGAATTACAGTGTGACCTCAAGGCCCAAACTTGACCCAATGTAACCCAATTTGTAACCCCTAAAGATGGAAAATTCCATATCAGTGACCATCTGCAGCAACAGCAGAGTCACAGCACAGAGTAGCGGAGTGAGACATCTGTCCTCCCTCCTGCTCTCTGCTGTAAACACATGTAGCTGTTAGCGAGCAGCTGCTCATGTCTCCCCGGGTCTCAGTGCTTGTTTACGGCAGGAACTCTCCCGCTCTCTGCCTGCTCAGCCTGCTCTCGGTGTGTCTCTCTCCAGATGACAGGTGAGTGGCTCCGGTTCTGGTTCTAAGCAGTGGTCGTCCTCTGGCTCTTCCCCATGTCCATATGCACCACAGACCGGCTGTGCACAGAGGACAATCCGCTGGCAGCAGCCTGAAGCCCGCCTTCAATAACTCTTAAGTAAAGGGAAGATCTTAACTAAAAATATAACGTTAAGATCAAAGTAAGCGCTCTACAGATATTGGGCCTCATCAACGAATATCTCATCTTGTAAAACGTCCTGTGTAACCAGTAACAACGGTTGTTGTCACGAGTTTATTAATTCAGTGGGAAAATGTTCTCACTGTGGCATCCCTACTGTAGAAAGGGACTCCCAGTGGACACAGTGGGTAGGAAATGAGTGAGAGAAATACTGAGGTGAGTGTATGTGGACAGGGTGGAAGGAAGGAAGATAGTGGTGGGGTAGGGGGGTACCTGATGAAAAGGACTTTGAGGGGGGTGACGTGCTCAGATGGGATGGAATTGCAGTGTTTCCAAATGCATCAAAGTTGGCAAAGTTGGTGTTTGTACTACCCTGAGGTGCTGCAGCCATAAACAAGGAAAAATTAATACAGACAATGAATGTGGAAATAAAAACCATGGCAGGGCAATGCATGGAATGATGACAAACCAAAGAGTACACACTTCTATATATCTGCATTAGTCTCTAATGTTTAACCTCTTGGGACCTCCAGGAGGAATCCATCTTACCTGACTGGCTTTGAAAATGTGCAAAGTTGGCAAAGTTGGTAGAGCTGGCAGTCTGAGTGGGTGGAGCAGCAAAGATGTCTCCTCCCAGGTCTGAGAGCAGGTCAAACTTCTTCTCCTGAGAAGCAGCACTGTGAGCCTGGGAACGACCCAGCCCTGGAGACTGGGCGGTAGCCGGGAAAAAAAAAGAGCAAATTCTTTAAGAAATTATAAATGGATATCTGATGGGCAAAAAAAGGCCCAATGTGAATTTGTTTTACCTGGCGCAACGGGGTCCTATTGAGCTGCAGGGTCTTGAGGGGTTGGACTTCTGGGGTGCTGCCAGTGCTGCTGGCTGAGGAGCCAGACACAGAGGCCTGGACGCTTGCTACTGCCCTTGCCTGGTCTGGAGGGACATACCTAGACATTCAGGAAAAAGCACCAGCACACACATATACAGACGTAATGAAAAGTCCAAACAGACACAGCTTTTGTCATTTGATCCTATTAAGGCTCAATGTGAACGTAGTGGAACAAAAATCTTTCTAAGTATTATACAAGAATGGTGTTTTGAACAGTTTTAATGGATAGGGTAATCATTAATTTGATTAAACCAATTACCATAAAGGAAGTATTTTAATCTGATTAAATGGGACCTTCATTCATTCTTCAAGTTAAAGTGTTTAAAAGATGTGCTCTTTTACACCACCACTGCAGTAAAACAGGACATGTAGTCAATGAAAGTCCCAGAAAGAGAAGAGCCTGCTATCAAACTGAAAAACACGGTTAACAAAGTCCATAACTATAAAATGGTGGCAAGGCAACACTTGAGATTCTCAACACTCTTCTTTTGCATCACAATGGATAGTAACAAGCCAAACAGTACCAGGTAAGTTTTGACAGTGACGATTTAGCACACTAGAGAATTTAACCACCATTTCCAACTAAATGATTTATTGCGTTATGCACCCAGTGAGATTTTAAGATTTTAAATGTTAGACAGTGTAACTCTTAAACTCTTGAGATCTCAAACAAAACCATCTTGAGTAGTGATGAACCTTTGACTGCTTTTGATGCAATCTCTCAACAACAGGTTTTACACTTGAAAAAAAACAAAACAAAGAAAAACAAAAATAAAAAACAAACAAACAAAAAATCAAGAAGTTTATGTTACCATCGTTTCTTTTCATATTTTTCCTGAAGGAACTCTTTTACTTTCTGAGGTTCTCGGAAATCTGGAACAACCGATGTCCTGTCATCATAGAGGCCCAACCAGATGTGTTTACAGACCTACGGGGGGGGGGGGGGGGGGCGCACAGAGGAATGAAGGGAGTGGGAGGTAAGGAGGGGATTGGGGTGGGGGTGGTGGCAAAGCCGGGAGAGAGGTGAGAGAAAGTATAGGGGAGGGGGAGGGGATGACGAGAAATGGGGAAAAAAAGTAGGGGAAGAGGAATGCCAATAAAGTTGAGTAAGCAAGGCTCAGAAAAATGCCAAAATACCACTTCTGATTCATAGACAGATAGCCATGATTATTAAAATATGGTTAACAATGTGAAACGTTGTGAAACTGTACGTGATACCTCATTGCTGTGTTTCTGTAGGAACTCAATTTCCTGCTGTGTGAATGTGGTCATAGAGATGGACTTCACTCTGTGTGGGGGATTCAGCCCTCGCCTGTGGGTGGAGGAGGTTTTGTTAGCTGAAGAACAAGAGAAGCCAGATGCAACCCAATGCTATTCGAGTGACATGAAATGACCCACCAATACATCAGAAGCATTATTTACTGCCTTTGAATTCTTTAAAACTAAAATAAAAGACGAAAGTTAATTCAGAAATATGAGTGTTAATGTGACCTGGACCAATTTATAAATGGCTGAGATTTTGATCACAGTTATTGGGGACTTGTAGTAAATCGATGGACGAAGAGCAAAACCTCCTATCTGAAAAATGCATTTTTTGAGAAAACTGAAAAAAAACTTGTTTTCTTACAGAATGCTATTTGTTAAAGATACCCAATACATAATACACTGTTTTTGGACTGTATTACTAAATTATGTGTTAACAATACCGTAATAACCATACAAACATACTGTAAACAATACCACATAATATAGTAATACAGTTCCAAAAACAGAATATTATGTATTGGGTATCCTTAACAAATAGCATTCTGCAAGAAAACAAGTTTTTTTTAAACAAGTTTTCTCAAATAAGTGCATTTTTCAGATAGGAGGTTTTGCTCTTCGGCCATCGAAATGCCATAGTATATATATTAACAGTGTCAATAACATTATTAATCCCAACTGATTTTTTCCACATTTTATTGTTTATAAACATTAAAGCACATAGGATATAACTAGATTTTTGATACTGATACACAGAAAAAATGTATGTGTTACAGTTAAAACAAACAGCTTTAAACTTATCTAAACTAAATACAAATATAAAACACAAAAGTAATGTGACACATCTAAATCATACTCAGAGTAAAGTCACGTAATTAGTTAAACTGTAAGGGTGGGATTATTTTCAGTTTCCATTCACTGGTGTCCTAAGTCCACAAACGTAATGATATGAAACAATATGAAACATAATTAGCAGATAAGATAAAAGTTCCACAGCCTTTTTATTTTAAGCAGTTAACTGCATTAATGAATGAATTAATGTGAAAGCATCTTGCAGTCTTCTGCCAGTATGAGAATAACAAAATGAGGGCAAGGCCGAGTGCTTCGCTGTGTTGTTATTAACGTCATGTCTCCAGTAGTGGAGAGCAGCCTCACTGCTGCACCGTTAGCTCCGGAGAAAGACATTGCTGTCCAACACACTGAACGGCCGCAGGGTTTTTGAGGTGAAACAGACTGAGCAGCGAATTATTTTCTTCACCTCAGAGTTGGTTTAACTTATTTAATGCTGCACTGTGTGTTGGTCAGCCGGTCTCATTTGTTACTGCTGATCGCTGCTCTGTTCTGCTAATGTTAGTCTCTGAATGACGGCATAGAAAGTTCACAACATACTTCACGTTCATCTTGCAAAGGTAATTAATTACTCATTAAATCAAAAATTCTTATAGCCACTGCCTTTTTTGAAGATGAACTCTAACATGTGTGTGCTGTAGACTGTCCAGGCGCTGCACTGCCCTCGCAGTTGAATTTTGCCTTTTCGTTCTGTCAACAACATGTCATTAATTAACATTTAAAAAATCAATTTTTGACATTTGTGAATCAATCCAGAATCATCCACGTCCGCATCAGGATGCATCTTAGAATCAATTTTTTGCCCCACACCTACTAAACTGTAATCTCTATGAACAGATATCTGCATATGAATTCAGAATCTGCAGGCAATGGGACAAGATTTTGGTACCAGAATGTTCTGGTTTCTGTTTGTAGTCTATTTGTAGTCCGAGTAGTATTGACCAATCACGTTTGAGCAGGCTTTGGTTGCATGCAGGTGAACAGTCCGTATGGAGAGCAAAGAAGTGGAATGCACCAGCCGAAATGCAATCTTGGAACCCATCGGCTATCCTCTGATGATGATTTAGCTTTTTTTAAAAATGTATCTGTATTCATATGAATATATCTGCTCCAGAGATTAGCCGAAATGTCGTCTGGGCTGTCTCAGGTTGCCAATTGGACTGTAAACAATGACCAATGCACGAAAGAGGAAGCCTTGGCCCAGATATCCATTTTCCGGACATCCGCTTGCTACACCAGAACCCCCAAAATATTGACTGTTGCCCCCCAGAGGCTATTGGGAGCCAATGGGTTCTGAGATTGGCTAAACTGAGATCACCTGTGTGTAAGGTGTGACAAGTCATATTAGGTTTTAACTACCTCTAGGTAAAATATATCTGTAGCTGCTAGTTGGTAAATTTTCTGGCAAAAATTACATCATGAAGACAAATGAACGTTGCCAACAAATATATGACATGGTCACTGGAAAGTACCAAACAAAAGGAGGATGCAAGAAAACTTCCAAGGCATTGAAAAGGTGGGGGGCTTACAATCTGTACAGCCTCCGTCATCCACCAGTGCAAACCACCGGTGGGTCAGATCAATCAGCGTCCTATGAGGATTCCCCAATGATCTTGTGAATCCAGTTGCCTCACAAGGTAAGACGGTCATAAATGGATGGTTCATCCAATCACCTGCCAAGTATTTTTTGAACGTGCCTGCCCTTTTCCAAACAGTTTCCAAGGACGACTTCTAAGATGGTTCTGTTTAACAAACCATCTGGCTAGGAGTCTACAGCTGAGCGAGGGGACACAGTGCAGTCAACAACTGTTGCCTCACCAGTTGCAGCTTAATGGCAGTTTGGCAAAACCACTGTTTAAAGAATAAATCATACGACATCTGAGTCTCTGTTTGCTAGGAGGGATGTGGGACACTATAGTCTGATGAGAAAGCTGGTGGTGGCAGCTTTAGGCAATGGGGATGGTTCTCTGATGCCAGCAGAGCGCTTGTGGAGGTGGAGAGAAAAGAAATGTAGAGAAATGCAGAGAAATCCTGGAGGAAAACCTGCTTTGGTACAAAAGAAAGGAGAATTGCTGTTCACTGCAGCCTTCCAAAAAGAATGAGGAAGAAGTACACTGTCCAGATTTATAGACGTATCCACAGAGACTTTCAAGGCTGTAATTGCTGCCAAAGGTGTCTTTACCAAATACAGATTTCAAGAGGGGAAATACTTCTACATCTAATCAATTATCTTGTCTTATATTTGCACTTAATTTAGATTTAGATTTTTTTTAAAACCTTGACATTAAAGTGTGTTACATTTGGTTTATCAGCATCCAGAAAAGCCTAATCTACTATCACTGAATGTTGTAAAACAAATACAACAGGAAAAACGTCCACGACAGTAAATACTTTTTATACGCATGGCATTTCAAAAACTCAAAAGTAGTTACTGATGTGCCACTATGATTATTCTGTACAGTTTACAGGCCCAGACTCATACAACTGGAAAGTATAACCTAGTAAGTACATTATCTTATCAGTGCCATTTTTCCTAGGATGGTGACAGGTTATATGCATATGATTACAAGATACAACGCAATGTGTCTAGATCCTGCTCTATACACACAATATTTGTCCACATGTAGAGGGTAAATACTGCAAGGCTGGGATCCTCCTATTGGCAATGGCAGTTACTGGCACCTCAGTGGCAGCCTGTGGCACCAAGGTGGCAGCCTGTGGCACCTCAGTGGTGGCCTGTAGCACTGTGTTGGCAGTTGAAAGACTCGCTGTCAAATAGGATGGGGCAAAAATTTCCTTGTTTGTTTTCATGACAGGTCAGCAGCCATAAGTCTGTTTTAGGATGGTTGTTGAGCAAACGTTCTACTTTTTTGTTTTTCATTCACTTTACGCAATTACTTCCGCCAAGGAGGTTATGATTTTGCCTGTTTTTAAATAAAAGGGAACAAAAGTACACTCTTTACTAATAATTATGTTTATAGTCATTTATAACAATTAGCTACAACAATGGAAAAACAAATCCTCTGTTCTATTATTGTAAGAGTGAAATTGTGTTATGTAAACATAATTGCGTAAACACAGGTTTAAACATAATTGAGCTAACATAATCTAGTATATTCTTATTCAATTGCCATCTATCATCTTGTTTACACATATTTAGTGGTTACAGTAATGTTATGTTGATATTCTGGTATCTGGTGGTCTAGCTAGTGGGTGCTGTTCAGGCAGCTGGTAGTTCATGGGGTGGAGAAAACAGGGAGGAAGTCTTATTAGTCAAGAGTGTTTTTTTGTTCCTTTTTATTTCAAAAAGGGCAAAATCATAACCCCTTTGGTGGAAATAATAACGTAATAGTGAACAAAAAAGTAGAATGTGGTTGCTCAACAACCATCCTAAAACAAACAGCTGCTGACGTGTCATGAAAACAAACCAGAAAATTTGGCCCTGCCCTAGTTGACAGCAAGTCTTTCAAATGCTGACAGTGCCACAGGCTGCCAATGCGGTGCCACAGTGGGTCACTGCAAAGCCACAGGCTGCCATTGCAGTGTCAAAGGCTGCCGCTGCGGTGCCACAGGCTGCCGCTGAGGTGCCACAGGCTGCCACTGTGGTGCCACAGGCTGCCGCTGAGGTGCCAAAGGCTGCTGCTGAGGTGCCATAGGCTGCCACTGCGGTGCCACAGGCTACCATTGCAGTGCCACAGGCTGCCACTGAGGTGCCACAGCCTGCCAGAGCCACTAGGAAGATCCTAGTCTCCACACCTGACAGGTAAAACATCACACGTGCTGACAGAAAAGTAAGTAGAAATGTTTGGCTCAATACGAGAAACTAAATGGGCGTAGGCAGTACGGATATTGCAATAATCAAAGTCATTGCCTAAATCTTGGCAATAATTTCATTTGAGTTTCTGAGGAACAAGAAGTGGTTTCATCAGACAGCAGCTAGAGGCGACCCACTGCCCCACTTCATCTTTCAGCTATTTCAAGCTGAGTTCAGGGACCCACCCTGCTCCTGCTTATCTAAAAGGTGTGTGTGTGTGTGTTTGCGACATTCCTTGTTGGAGGTGCAGTTAAAGTTCAAATAGAGGAGGTTCCCGGTGTTGTCTGCCCCCCCCCCACAAATAATGTTCCCCTCCTGTTAGACTTGTAGCACTGTAAAAAAGATAGCTGGTTGGGGTTAAGTTAAGCTTGGGGTCAGGTTAAACACCTCACAGGACGACTGGATGGGGTTAGAGATAAGGTTGGGTGCAGGTTAAGGTCAGGGGTAACACATATCGACGGGAACACAGACCACGACATAACACCGGGACACGTTTGACGAGCTTTTTTCTTAAACAGGGCGGCCAAATATCTGACTGTAAGGTATCTGAACGTAACGTAGCTAACCTTCACCACACAGACAATAAGCCATTGTGACCGCCTCTCACACTAAATGTATATATAACTGCACATTTAAATCACACTGAAGCAAAGCTGTAAACAAACCAAACTGCCGACACTACCGACCCAAACCCAACGGCCTCGGGTAGAACCGAGCTAGGTAAGATAACGTTACCTGCCCGGACGATAACGCTAGCTAACGAGCTAACGGAACCGCCAAAGTCAGTGGTGGACCGCACAAATAGCCTCGTGGACAATATGACCAATACAGACGATAGCTTCACCCAAAAGGAAACTCACAAGATCCCGGAGCAGGTGGTGCAGACGAAGGAGCCCACTGTCATGTTGACATAGGTCGGGCCGCGCTGGTCGCAGTCGAAGCATTTCCTATTCGCGGGCAGGCTGGTCATTTCCCGGAGCATCTTTAGATGAGTCTCCTCTTGCTTTCGCTTCGCACTCGTCGCCATGGCTAAAGAAAAACACAGCTTGCTGGTATCACCGGGGGGAGGGGGGGATTTGGTCAATGACCCGGGATGGGACGGGTGTCTTCAGGGCAGCCTTGCCGTGTGCGACGGCGGTGTAGCCAGGCAGACACCTTGCTGAGAGGTCTGGCTGGTGAGAGACTGGGCGACTGACAAACTGCTTCTTCTGTGTGGGAAAAAAGCACAAACCGACCGGCTTCACGTACACAGCGACATCCGTCGGTTTGGAGGGATGCCTCGTATTTTTATGCAAAGTTTTACACTTATTTTAAAATATATCAACAAAAAGTGCAGTTGCTTTGAAGGTTTTGCTGCGAAAAACGTCACTTATATACAGTATTTTCCCCAAACTCACGTAATCACACTCATCATAAGAATATCAAAAAACAAATAAACTTCAACATTATTTTTTATTTAAAAAAGGCCCACAGCATAACATATGAAAACCATATAAAAAAAACAAAAAAGTACGGCCCTGTATGGTTACAATATTCTTTTCAAAATCAAACAACACGTGTTTTCACATGGATTTAAACATCTCAATATCTCTTTTAGACACTGCTTTAGACAGATGCTACTTTAGTGCATGTTTAAAAATTCAAGTCTTTGGTCCCTGCCTTGGCACAGCTAACACAACAGGTGCTCATTGAATGTCTTGTGATGAGACATCCCCTGTCTCCCGTTTTGGCTTGCGGGAAGGCCTCCCTGACAGTGATCACACTGTTCTCTTTCATAGCCGTCCACCGCCTGCTCTGCGTTTCTTTGGTGGGTTTGCAGGAAACTGCACTGAAGAATTGCTCTGTGATTTACATTGTGGGGGGAGACTGCTTTCCAGACAAGATCAGATTATTGTATTGTCAGTAGGGTGGTGCTCCCATTCAGAGACCAGGACGTGAAGTCAGTGTCTTGCACGTTGCCTGTTTTGGCTTCTTTTTAATTCAGTGGCAACTAGAAGACACTTTAGAAGAGCACAGTCTTCTGCTAATGCAAAACCATTACCCAACATGTAAAGTTACTGCCTCTGATACTGTTGAAATTTGTTATTACACAAAATAAAAAAAGAATGGTGCACCGTTTAATTGCTAATATGTCAAAATTGCTGGACTTTCTCATCAGCACAGGAATGAAACATGACAGTTAAAAGAAAATGAGCTCAGAAGATCAAGATTGGGATCACAGCTCTGTCAACATTGTTTATAATTTTTTCGAGACATCTGTACATGCAGACAGGGATGTAAACAACTTCCATCCAGCTTTGATGGTGGAGACAGTGAGCAGCAGATGGCGGTGGCCTTATTTCAACTTTGGTCTCTTTCTGTTGCTGCTTGAAGAGTCTGCCACATCCACAGGCTAAAGGAAGCAAGCGAGAATGACTGTTCAGACAAACCAAACACTGCAAATGTATATCAATAGTTATATATATCAATTTTTTTTCAAATTCTTGGTCTTCTGCGTGATATAAAAGACAGTTTTCCCTGCTTTATGACTTCTTAACATGATTGGTCCAAATGTTTCGAGGTGAGTTTTGATTTCCAGTTATAGCAATAATTATAGCTGTACTGTGGGTTCACCTGCTCCCTCTTTCTAGTAACTCTGAAGAAGTCCTCCATGCGAGTCTGCCTGCTACGTCCCGCTGCCTTCTCCTTTTCCCTCTCCTCCCGCTTACATTCTCGTATCTGACGGAACTTCTCCATCCGTCGACGGACCCTGTCCTCCCTAAAAAATGCCAACATAAAACATAAATAGAGTCAGAACTAGCTTTGAAAGAGGCAGAGAATTACGTGAAATAAAAGACGGACTGGCTTTAGCAAAAATTCAGCCATGAGTACATACTTGCCACGTTTGCTTTGACAGAAGAACTGAACCAAGGCTTCTTCATCTGGCTCAGTCCAGATGAGTTCAGGAGCTTCGATTTGTGGTTGATCCAAGAATAACTTCCGTGCTTCTTTGTACTTCCAGAAATGTGGCACTGGATGGGTCTGAAGGACAGCAGATATTCGTATCTTATTAGGATCTTACACATTTTTGTACAGAAACCACTGAAAGAAAAACAAAGACCATAGTACCTTTCTTTTGATATGCAAAATCACATTCTCGATAGTACGGTGCTTCTGGATCAGTGTCAGAGCTCTCTTTGGACCCAAACCAGCTATCTTGTCACAGTAGTCACAGCCCAGCAAAATACACAAGTCAACAAACTGGTGGAGAGGTGGCAGAAAAAAACATGAGAAGAAAAGATAATTCTGTTATAATAAAGTATAATAAATGCCTTCAAATCTCTCAGCAGCGTGCTTTAGAAGACATTTAAATCAATGTTTTAGTCTTACCTCCTTGTGAGTGATGTCGAGTTTCTCTAACAGCTTGGATAAAGAATATTCAACAACTTCACTGTAAAGAAGGAGATCAACATTAGATCACTTTAGAGATCAGTCTAGAAATGATCCACAATGAAAGAAAACAGTTCTGGGTGTGTGAGACAGTGAAGGATTCAAAGTGAATTCACTCATAAGCTACATATTGCTAATGTTGTGTTGTATGCAGCTCATTTTTGTCCAACCTGCTATATTAACAATGCTTCCAGTAGATTTTCATTCACACTGAAACTAAGGGACACCAGTCAGTGGCTGCTTGTAAAGGAGGAAAACACACTCAACAACCTAAGAACCTACAGCTTTGAAAAATTGGTATCAATTTAGATTGTGGATGATTTGTAATAAATGGACTACAACATGTAAAAAGCCAGTGCAATCCTTTACGCAAAACACATTAACTGCACAGTTCTTACCTGTGCCTCTTGGCATTCAGCTGGCGAATAAGAGTACTGGCTCCAAACGGGAGTGTGTCCATGTCCTCTGATGCTACAGCATCCACAGTCCCCACCCTCACCAGCCAGGCGCACAGTGCCTCAGCATCCGCTGGAGCCTGGAGCACAAGACAGAGACAAAGAGAGAAAAAGAGGGGAGAAATAAGTGAACATGTAGGAAATATGAACAAATATAAAGTATGGATTTTATGTGTAGGTTGTACCTGGATGACGGGTACACCCAGAAGCTTCAGGAGCTGGAGGCAGTCTTTGGTTAGGGATGATGCTGTGTGCAGCACAAAAGAGGATACACACTGCATGTCAGGAATACATTCAAAAACTAATGAAATGTGCTTTCGGTTATCATTTACATTTTCTTTGTGGTCGTACCTGCCCCTGATCGGTTGGGAGCGCACCAACCCGCTGCCTCAGCTCGTTTCTTAAGCTGCAGGAATAACAGGAGCTTCAATCAGGATGTGTTGCAGTGATTTGTTTCACACTACAAGTGTCTGCTGTCTCATACTGGTCAATCAAATTCACTTTCACTAGCTTGTTTTTAGATATTTTTGTCAATCGGCACATGTAAGGAGACCAGTTCTACTGAAATTAAGTGCAAATGAAGGAAAATTTCAGAATAATCTCTCTGACCTATGACTGTTTGTTTTGTATCGAGTTGAGCCAAAAGATACAGACTGAAGGTGTCACTTACAACAGCTGTCTTTTCCCAGGGAGGCTTTCCGTCAAACACAAAGACTGGCTTTATGTCATGTTCTAGGAAAGTGAGCGTGCGAAAGAAGACACCTAACAAGGGGCTACAGAGAAGAAATCAAGGACATATTAAACAAACAGTGCAGACATACAGATACACTGGGTGACCAGAATAGAAATCCCTGTATAGTGAGAAATTAGTGTTTATTTTGAGTCATTGCTGACACTGAGTCAGAGAGGTCTTGACTCAACTCTATGTTGACTGTGGTTTGTGGTGGTGCTGTGTTGGATTGCAATATTTTATAAGGCACAAATTGAGTCAACACAGTAACTAAAGCAGCAGTCACAACAAAAACTCACACAAGATCCCCCACAGCGCCTCTTTGTCCCTGGAGCACAGCCAGAGGTGCCCTCCAATAGCACTGAAGCTAGATTAACTTTTATTTATTTATCTTTTTTTCCTCTTTCTTCCTTTGGTTAGTTCTGTCTCCCCCTTATGCTTTACCTCCCCTCTTTCACACTAAAATCCACCAATACAAACAAACACACACCTACCTAAACACATGCATGCTACAATAAGGAAATCTAAGCCAAACGTTTTGCCTTTTTTGTTTATTTGTTCGTTGGTTTGTTTGCTCTTTCGTTGTTCTTGTTACTCTTGCCTTTTTTCTCTCTTCTTGTATCAGTTTGTTTGAGTGTAGTTTTCCCTATTGTGTTGTGCTCCGTCATATGTTGCTTGTTTTCGTATAAAGGAAAATTAAAAATTAAAAAAGCAAGGTTGTTGCAGAGCAGTTGTATCAGACTGCTTTGCACTGTACACGTGTTTCTATTTTTATGGACACCCAACACACTTGGATGGATAAGAGGAATCAATATATACAGTACATATATATATATATACTACACTAATTGGAAAAAAGAGAAAACCGTGTGACACAATGAGCCATTCTGTCTGTTTCTCCAGACATGATGGCTCATCAAGGAACTGACCTTAGTGAAGGTGTCGCTGCACGGAACTGGTTCACAACAATAGATGTATCCAGGGCGATCACTTTTCCTGTGGAGTGAAAACAGCACCAACATCATCAGCATCAAACAGTACAATTTCCATTTAGTCATAAATGGCTTGTCCACCATTTACCACTTACCTGGCAGCAGATTAAAATACTCAATATAGTGTGAATGACGGCTTCAAAAGAGACTTTTTTCTTGATGAAATGTTTTCTAACAGATGTATTAATATGCTGTCAGTGATGCAGATCTATGTTAAACCTTTATTCTGGGCTTGACTTTGACTTCATTCTATTAAAAGGCACAAAACCAGCAGTAAACAGAGCTGGTTAGACAGACATGTCTTTTTACAGGTTCATGTAGCACTGTAACACTGTGAGATGAACAATTCTTCAGTGACAAAGGTTTTATTTTAGTTGTGTTGCAATTAGTATTTAAATCATTAACTTAAGAAAAGTAGTAATACAACAGTACAAAAATACTCTATATATACACTCCCATATAACAAGTTAAAGTCCTGCAGTCAAAATAGTACAGTACAGAAGTAAAATAAGGAACTTTAAAGTGAAAAAAAGTAGTTCTGTGAAGTGTTGTTAAGTTAGTTCATTGATATTATGTGATTACTACTATTATCAATAGCAAGTAAGTAGCATTTTAATAGCTAATAAAGTTAGAGCCATTTAACTACGTGGGTAACTCTCATCCAAAGGTGATTATATGTTTAGTGTGTACAATATTTCAAAATTACAGTGTTCCCAGTTAACTATTAAAAGTTCAACGTAGCAGGAAATGGAAATACTCTTAAGTACAAGTATCTCAAAGTTGTATAAATGCAGTACAACAGTATGACATTTGTACTTTCCATCGATGCGTTTTAGTGGTTACATTTTACTGTGAGTCTCTTTTCATACTTTATTTTAAACATTTTCATCGCAGTGGTGTTTCTTCTGAAGATGTCTTGTTGTGTTGCAGCATCAATCACTGTTAGCTAAGTAGCTAATGGCTATATGCTAACGCTAACGATCATGTTAGCTGCAACCGCTTTGACATACAGTTTATTTTGTAAATAAAACAAATTGATGAAAAATGAGTCACCTGTGTAGTCACTGATATCCTTATAAGACACAGAACCAGGAGCATCTGAGCGGATCAAATCTGCCAGTTTGGTGATCCCCATTGTACTGACAGTACTACTGTGGCATTCATGTGCTATCGGAAAAATAGTTTTCGACTGAGAAAATTCAAGTGAACGCCCCCTCAAGTCGGGACAACTCGGAAAGTCGGCGAAAGTCTTAGTACACGACTTGCTGACAGTTGACGTCATATACGCAGCAACATGGCGGGCGAAAGGAAGTGTTTAGCTGAAGAAGAAACTTTTTCACTTATTCACGTATTGCATATCAATTTTTTTGCAATTTGTAATGTGGTATTAGGTTGTTGTTAGTTGCTGTCCACGCAGACTGACCCAGATCAGTTAGAAAAGTCTATTAGCGTTAACCCTGTTAACAACACTGCAAAATCTATGGTGGTTTTAGGGGATATGATGGTGCAGCAACAAGTCTGGGACAAGATACAACATATCTTTAATGTAGCATCCATTAGAAGAACGACCTCCCAACTCGGGAAATGGGACCACCCTAGCAGCACGTGAATGCAGCATAAGGGTTTTCTGTTGTAAGAATACTTCCAGAACAAGAAGAGGAAAAAAAAAAAAAACAGGTAACGTTTAGTCTTTTACCAGATTAATCGCCTTTTATGGAGGGCTTGTGGCATTAGAAATGGGTTTGAGGTTTAATTAAAAAGAAACTACCTCTCTACAAAGACAGAGAGATGTCCAGACAGGTGCTGAGCTCCTCCTGATGTTGCTCTGTAGTCAACACAGCAGCAGGGGTCAGCATTGCACAGAGACATGGATCTGACAGAAAGTAACATCATCAACCATCATTTATTACAGCAAAAATATTTACAAACGACAAATGTATTAATGTATTACAAAGAAAGTAAAACATTTAACTTAAAACTCCAGCTTTGAGTGATAGGTACAGTGCTTAACAGAAAAAAAATAAACTGCAATATTTTGTTGATATGTGATAAATAAATCTCCATGAAATACATCATTATTCCAAAATAATGACATCAATATTTCATATACATATCCACCTATTACACATGATCATATACACAGTAGCTCTATGACTTGTATCACACTGTATGATGAATAAAACCACACAGTTCATGATAATGTCTCTTGTGGAAAAGGTGGGGAAAAAAACTCTGGAAAGCAAGCTCAAACTGCAAAAACAGCATGGGAATACATCATACGATGACATCCTTGGAGTTCTTTTGCCACTTCATCAAGCTCATAATGAGTATCATTTATGGGTGGGAAGGGTGAAGGACAAAACTACATCACTTCAATAGGCTATTAGGGTACTGTACACACATGTTTTGGGTAATGCAGAACTCAGGGGACATTCAGGGTAAATATTATGGCATCTCTAGATTAAGTCATCTTACTTTGACACTTTTGAGAAGTAATTTATGACAAAACTGCTGAACTTCAAACAGACAAGACAGGTCAGGTCTGCGGCTTGGTCCTGTAACTGTAGCTCCAGCTCTGGGTTCCCAAAACATTTGCTGCTAAAGTAAATCCTTGTTTTCCCGTCTAATTATTCTTTTCCTCCTCTCGCTAAAAAGTCTCATATGTGTTACTGTGCAAAATGTGTTGTTTACTCTCAAAAAGCCATACAATGGTTAGCATTACTGTAACATCTGTTGTTGCTGTGCAAAGGATTTTTCAGGTTTAAAAGTTGCACTCAGTAACAGCATCCTGGCTAATCCTGCCTCACAAAGTAAGTATAATACATTAGTGGGCGTCCGCAAATAGAGCTGAAACAACATTTTTCTAGCAGAAATGCCAAAATATTTGTTAAGTCGTTCCAGATTGTAAAACATGAGGATTTGATGCTTTTTTTTTTTTTGGTCATGTGTGATACTACACATAGAGTATCTGGGTTTTGGACTGTTAGTCAGATAAAACATGCAATTTGAATACATCACCTTGGACTAGGGCTGAAAAATTAATTTAAATTTTATCGAAATTGCAATATGGCCTACTGCAATTAATATAATATACTACTGCAATTAATATACTACTGCAATTAATATAAAATACAACTGCAATTAATATTGCAGTAGTATCCATTAATATTCAGTTAGTTGCAATCTGCAACCTCACTGCTAGATGCCAGTAAATCTTACTCACTGGTCCTTTAAGACAACATCTTTGTTTCGTTCGGATCTCCACAAAAAAATCACACCATAATCATTTTAATATGTTTTTCAATTAAAATGAGAATAGTGATGTAAATGTGATCAGTCCCTCTAATGTCGCAAATCATATCACAATTGCAATATCAGTCAAAAATAATCGCAATTAGATATTTGTTCAAAATCGTTCAGCCCTGCCTTGGACGCTGGGAAAATGTGATGTGTATTTTTCACTATTTGCTGACATTCTATAGACCAAACAATCAATAATTTAATTGAGAAGATAATCATCTGATTTATTGATGATAGTAATAATTAGTATGAGAATAATTGTTAGTTGTTGCACCACTATTTGCAGTTATTGGTGATTAATGCCTTCAACGGCTCTTGATATTCATGCTTGACATGCTAAACAAAATGTTTTTTGAGAATGCTCCATAACCCCGAGTGTTTCAGTCCAAAGCATTTTGTTTCTGCAAACACAAAAAGAACATTTGTGCAATATTTGAAAAGTAGAGGATCCATCTCCCTCTGAGAAAGTTAAACAGTGGTTTAGAGTTCACAATGTATTTGTTGGACATCTATGATGTCGTTAACATCATAACAATATAACAGCTAGCAAGTGTTTGTTGCTGAAGCATCAAACTTCAACTCACTACAGTAAAGCAGTTACCAACGTTTTAAAAACACCCAGCTGGAGTGTCGTTGTGCTTTGTCTCGCTAGTCATTTTCCAGTTAATACAGGAATTAAATACATATATGAATCTTTGAATGAGAGGTATTTAGCTTTACTTCTAGTTTGAGTTGTGTTGTACTGCCTCACCAGAGCCAGTTGGTAAGTGTGGATACTAGTTTCTCTGCCACAGGTCTTATCTCTGAAGTGTTTTATGTCCCTAATCAGTGTTAAGCTTGAAATTTCAAGAATTCGCAATAAAAACATGGAGGGTTTGGGGTGGAGGACACTGCAAATTCCATAGTTTCCTGTGGTTGCCTTTAGATGAAAAAATCCATTATGTTTTTTGTGATTGCACCTTTAACAAGAAATTGCTTTGGCGTCCAGTGTTTTGGGAGACTCGGTCTTGTCCCATCTCAGCGACGGAACCAGATCCAGGTGTTGATGAGCCAGAATGCCACAGTAGCAGAATACAGGATCACCTCTCGCTTGGAGCGTTCCTTGTTTTCTTCTTCCAGCAGCTGCAGACGTCGGTTCAGCTTCACGATCTGGATGACCACATGAACACAAAAAAGATTGTAGAAGTGGTCACACTGAACCCGGACTGGGCCTGGGAAAGACTTCCTGCAGAATTAAACAGGACTGCCACACCAACCACTGTCAATTACATAATAATGGCATAATATAAAAGGAAATCATTGTGTACTTTATCATTGTCCCATGAAGTGATTAGAACTTGTATTTGTTTTAAGTTTGTTGATTCTTTTGTTTGTTTACAGCTGCTTATCTAAAAATGCCAATTGTAACTGATCACTGGCTGTGTGCTGCTCTGCCAGCAGCCTGATATGTGATACATAAGCATGACGTGTCAGCATATTTTTATTGTACCCCAACAGTAGTAAACTGTGAAGTGAACTCAACAGGAACAAAATAACTACAACAGCACAGTCACAATATGCACACCAGAGTAGTAGAGAAGCATATTAATCACATATCAATGACACAGACTGGTATGAAGTCATCTGGACTTGTGGTGGGAATTACCTGTCGTCGTAGTGAGGAGGCGTCCACTAAGCCAGACTCATCAGGGTTTATGTCCATGGCCAGGTCCAGGTGTGCCCTGTTGAGATCAACATTTGCCAATTTTGAGTAATGATAACAACATTAACAGAAAGTATTGTATAATTTCTTCCCTGTATTGGTGAATCTACAGTTGCAACATCAAACAAGGTTTTTGAAAAAGAGCAGAATGCTGATAACACAAACGTGTCCCATAAATGACCCCAACAATATCAGGTTGGTCCTCTGAAACACTGTTTTTGGCTTACAGAGAGCACACTAAGGGGAGAATTGAAGTCATTTGAGGATGTGAAACAAGACTAATGGAATAGTAAGGCTTCAAATTAAATTGACACACATCATCCCTGCAGAAAATCAAATGTGCAACTCAGTTTTAACATCTTGTAGCTGCTTTCTGTTGTGTGTTAGAAACTCCTCCACTGTATAAATATAATCCTCTCAACTTTCACTGTTCTTCACCCTATTTATTCTTATTTATTTGATCCTTCTTATTTCACCACAAGAGCCAACTGTTTGTTCTGGGAAACTCTGGGAACACAGTGACTTCTGAGAAATTCAGGGACAAAAGAGACAAGTCACCTGCGGTGGCTGTCATCCAAGACTTCAAGGACTTGCTGGTACGCCCGGCGAGTTGTTGACTGGATGTAAGACAGGAACCCCGCAGCTGTGAACAGGTTGATGTTTGCATCCTCAGGGGAACAGAGAGGGGGACACAAGCGGACTGGGGGGGCAGAAGGGGAAGGGGTTACACTGGCAGAGAGATAAGTGGGGAGAAACAGTAAAAGAAAGAAGAGATTGTGAAATAAGACATAAATACAGAAAAAAAGGCAGCAGCAGTAAAGCAGCGTCGTAACAGGTTTCTCAACTGTGGATGTGTTCTTACCTTAATTCACCTCTGCTGATCTGACTGCTGTGGCGACCAGATATGTTCTCACTGGCACTACGTTCCCTTCGAGACCGTGAATGAAAATGAGCCTGGGAATGATACACGGATTTCAAAGCATGTCGCATTTATATTACAGGTGGTTGGAGCACAGTCAATCACCAGTGACAGAGTTAATACAAGCTGCTGGTTAGTGCACAGCTACTGGAATCAGTGTCAAGTTCAGTGATTTAAGGAAATATTACTTAATCATAATAAATAAAAAGACCCAGAATAGAAACATGGATATTACTCTTACACAGAGTTAATGCACACTTCTTGAAATCAAATTTAATGCTTTTTAAGACCTTTTTCAACAGAGAAAACTGAATACTCTTTCCACAGCAAAACGCATGCACATTAGGGCTGAGCTTTATGTTTGAAATCAATTTGACAATATTAGTAGGGATATTTTTCTAGGTATTTTTGTATCTATATATATAACAATCATATGTAAAATCACATAAAGTTATCAAATTAAATGGCATTGAATTGGCAAATGCGATGAACTGTGTCCCACTGTTTAGCTTTACATTAGATAAAACTTGTGTTTAAAAAAAAAAAAAAAAATTAATTTACATTTTTAATTACAGTTTGTTAATTTTGACAACACTGTGTAAAACAATACGGCTGTTCTGGTAGTTCTCATACTCACAGAGTCAGCTGTAGTTAATTCTCCTCATTAAGACACTTTACAGTATATCTACCCTTCATCCACTTTAACAGTCCACTTAAACTTGTAAATTCCAGCTAAGCTGTCATCAAATTAAAAACCGCTCCTATCCTTCATGTCGGATGTTGGCCTTTGCCGCACTAAAGGGCTTTGTGTCCCCTCTGAACCCCCCCCCCCGCTGTCTTTAGCTTAGCATCATCTCTACTGTTTTGTGTACTTCTTTAATCCTGGACCCTTGGTGAGAGCAGGTGGCGGCCTGTGGAGAACCGATCAAAACATTACCAGAAAAACAAAGGGGAACCTCACTGCTAGATGCTACTAAATCCTACACACCGCACCTTTAAAACAACATCTTTGGTACAGATCCCAACAAAAATATAATTATCATTTTAATATCTTTAAGTTAAAATGATAATAATGATGTAAAAATGATCAGTCCCTCTAATATCACAAATCATATCACAACTGCAATATCAGTCAAAATAATCACAATTAGATTGTTTTCTAAGTCTTTCATCCCTACCTTGGACTCTGGGAAAGTGTGATGAGCATTTTTCACTATTTTCCGACATCTTATAGACCAAACAATCAATCACTTAATTGAGAAAATAATTATCTGATTTATTGATGATGAGAATCATCGTTAGTTCTTGCAGCACTATCTGCAACCTCACTGCTAGATGCCACTAAATCCTACACGCTGGTCCTTTAATACGTACCATCATTAAAAATAAGACTTTAAGACATTTTATGACATTAAATTCTGAAAATCTTATTTAAGACTTTTTAAGGAACCCTACTTACAGCTTGGCTGGGGTTGCTCTGTGAATTGGCAGCTTGGTCAGTTTCAAGGGAGTCCAGTGGTTGTTCTGTAAGGGTGAGGACACGTGGCGGGGCCCTCATGTCCAGGAGGTCCACGGGGGGGACGGACTGAATCAAGTCCAAGTCTCGGGGACGAGAGAATCGAGGGTCGTCATCATCCCCTGTGGAGGAAGTGAGGACGAGAGGGCCAGAAAGATCATTTCAGCTTTCCATGAGTGATGATAGTACAGTCATGTGTCTGCAGGGTTCACTACTGTTAGTTGCTTTGTATTGTGTCCAGCACGGTTAAAGTTCAGACTACAACATTCGTGTTTTTGGTTTTTTTAATTTTGCACATTATAAGGTGATGACTCATAATGTCAAACATAACAACAACCTCTCTTGTCAATATTTTCTAGCCATACACCTGTATACCAGTCTGCTGTGCCCACCTGCTACGACGATCCTCTCAGGCACTTGCATCAGAGTTGTGTGCAGGGGCTGCTGGAGTAACAAAGACTCTGTTTGGTTCTCTGAGGCCACTTTGAGGGTCTCAGGGATCCGCATGCGCTGGCTGATGCCCTCTGTATACTCCAACTCATAATGGATGCGGTTGATTTCAGCCGCCTCTGCAGACGGGGTGGCGAAGGTTGGTCCACTCATCCAGCCTGTAGACACATTAAATGGAAGAAAATGGAAAAAACACTTAAAAATACTCTGCAGATAAAAGGTCAGACTAGAGTGCAGGTTAAGATGTAGACGTTTAAGATACACTTAAGTATTCAATGGCACTATCACAGAGGCCAATCAAAGCTCCTATCTGTGAGCCCTGGATGTTTGCCATCAGTGGCCTCCCTGCAATGCCATCCTGATTTAATGATTATATTTTAAAGCAGTATTATAATGCCTATTCTTAAATGACAAACATCTTTAGATGAGGGGATTCAGCCCTTCCTAATTGGCTCGGTGGCGAAGGGTACTGCCCAAAACATGATCTCTCTGGCCCGTGTAAAAGGGGCATGTCCCGTTGAAGAACCAAATAATCTCGACGGAGGAGTTGTTAGCCAAAGCTAATAAATAATGTATCATACATAACATTTAACGTAGTGCTGCATTGAATTACATAATGCAGACACGAGGAGTATCTGTTGTCGACACATGGTTTCAATGTCACTGAATGAAAAGACACACAAGACGCCATATCTAGCATGTACGTAGCTAATATCGAGCTAATGTTACTGGTATGGTATGTCTGACCCGCATTAGCTGATGTTATCACTACATGTTAGCTAAGAGGTGCGTTAACAGCAGTAACCGCACATATATGTGTAGCTTTACTTGGCTTTAGCTAATAACTACTTGACTACTTACCGTTGTGGTTTTAGCTCCGGAGTTTAACGTGTCATGTGTCCAAAAGCTGTTTGTTCAAGAGTGTTAACAGCATCAACCGGAACAGGCGACAACCAGTTAAACTGAAAGACACACCGCCTCTAGCTAGTGTGTGTGTATATGTATGTGTGGCTGCCGATAATATGCCTGGTGTGTCCGCTGGGGCGGAGCTTATGAGCTGCACCGTCAGTCCCAGCGAGGCGCAGCAGAGGCGCTTCCCAGAGTAGAAAACGAGCGCACACTCTGAAATTATCTGTTTTCATACAGTGTTTATGTAATTGGGCTGATTACAGAATAATACAAAGCTACTAATTGGATTTTTCTGAGCCATTAACACAGAAGTGAACTGGACTATTCCAAATTAAATACCTTACATATTCATGTATATAAAGTAATGCATTTTTTTTTACCATCTAATATTTATCTCAGCACTCTTCACTTCTTTGCACCATTTGTAACCTGTTTACAGTTCACAGAGATGGTTTCACCTGTATATAGTCATTCCTTGTGTGGTGCATCGAGAGCCACTAAACCAGAGTCAAATTCCCTGTGTGTGTAAACATACTTGGCCAATAAAGATGATTCTGATCGTCTGATTCTGATTAAATTAAACTATCAAACTGAGGGAAATCTACTTATATGCAGAGAACACTGTCATGATTATTTTCCTGTCATTCCCATACAGCTTTTACCCTCGGAAATTACTGTCAAAAATATCCTTTTTTATCATGAAAAAATATTCAAAAATATTCATAATTTGTTTTTTTTCTGTTCCTGAAAAATTATGGATCCTTACATTAACATGATAAAACTAGGAATTAGGTCATAAATATTTTTGTTAATCTGTTAAATTGCGCAAACTTTATTTCCACAAACAAAATATTGATAACTAAAGGTTCAGTAAAACCAGCAAAAGGAATCAAACCAGGGTATGGTACAAATTAATGTATTGTAAATGCATTTTATAAAAATCTAAATGAAACTCTGCATTCATCAATGATGTTTGATTATGCCCATAATTCATCTTTACTGCTGGAAATATGTATGTTTATTATAATGTAATAGAAGATTGCAGATGTTTATACTATGTGCTTCCCTTACTTGTATCCAAAAGGCAGAACCTACTTTTAAGGATTAAAAGTATTTTAATCTTACCTTGTCTACCAGTAGCACTGACTGCAACTGCTGGTAGTTAATTAATGTGCCTTTCTAACCACCAGTTTTGGGCTTTGTTGAGGCAAACAGCAAGATTTATATCTTGTGTGTATACATGCAGATGTGTATGTAAAAAAAGAATGATATTCCAATTCCCTGCAATAGGCAGTAACTGATATATTGCAAATGTTTCCAATAAAAACATGAACACATCCAAGACAGGTCAGGTGCATTGATAAGAACCTACTCAATTCTAACACATAGTCAACATACATGGCTTTCTGCAGCAGTTTGCATTGTTACCTCTGCACGCTGTGCATGTGCTTATAGCACATTGTAACCTTGTGAACAGGCTGCAGTCTCATATGGGACAAAACAAATCTTTTGCTCCATAGAAGACCCAAAACCAACTAAAAGTTGTCTGCTGACTTGGCCTCAGGTTTGCCAGGTGTGCCTCTGCTTCAGATATATTAATATGTATTAATATAATATATTATCAGAAATATTCACCATGTTGGAACAGTTATTGTTGTTTAATGTCATTAAATACAAATTTGCTGAGAAATATTCCACATGTAGGCCTATGTGCAGTATTAATTTAAATGAAAAGGACCTTAAAGCTATAGACTTTTACACTTTGACACAGGACACATGACAAGGGGACTATAAAACCTAATGATAAAGAACACTTTCTAAAGCACCTATTATCTCAGTTCACATTAAGTTTATATAATCTATATTTTGGTCAAAAACTTGAGTGGCGACAATTTAAATGAGAAAACCTAAACTTTCAGGTGGCTTTTCAGAGAAACCTAAACTACAGAGATTGGTAATACAAATCCCAGAAATCCCCCGTTTTCGAAAGCAATGCGCATGCGTCAGCCGTCTGGGCCATTATTTTGTCCTCCTCAAGCTTCAAATGAACAACAGGCTAAGCGTTCCTTGAAATGAATTAAATATTGATACGCGGAAGGAGCATTTCATCTTGTTGTTCATCCCAGCCGACACACATGGAGTCTCTCGGTCAATAGCTCGCTGTGTCGCAAGGCTGCTCGGTCCTCCGTTGGACTTGGAGGCCGAAAACAGTGCGCGGAGTGACAGCCCCGTTAAAGCCAGCAGATTGGGTGTTTATCTTGCTGGCTAGCCACCTAGCTAGCTTCCTAGACAGCTAAGAGGGGAGGAAAAACCCGAAAGGACCAATTTGATAACTTCGGAAAGAGATAGCCGCGGCTGTCCCTGACCCGTTCAACC